>NC_073744.1:123161151-123469118 GCF_029784135.1 Toxorhynchites rutilus septentrionalis
GAAATCAAAATTATTTAGATTGTTTTGCATAGGGCCCCCTAATCGGTATTGAACATATGGTAATTGGTACCCTAGCGGTATCATATATACAGGGTTTTCCAACTTTAAATTCCGAAAGTAAATTGAAATAAAACACAATTGAGTTCGAATTTCGATGAAACTTTTATTTCAAATTAAAGTTTGGTTTATACCATTATGTGGGAAATACAACATCATTCAAATGCCCACCTAGGGCTTTCTCGCACACCTTGATCCGGAACAGGTAATTTTCGATGACTTTTCGGCACATATGGGGCGGTTTCTCGGTCATAACTTCACGAATGTTGTCTTTCAAATGTTCAAGAGTTTGCAGAGAGTTGGCATAGACACGGTCTTTCGCATAACCCCACAGAAAAAAGTCTAGCGGGTTCAAATCGCATGATCTGGACGGCCAATTGGCATCACCAAAACGCGAAATTATGCGTCCTTCAAATTTCGTTCGCAATATGGCCATGTTCGGTCGTGTTGTGTGGCACGTGGCGCCGTCCTGCTGAAACCACATGTCATCCGTATCCATATCTTCAATTTGTGGCAAAATAAAATCGGTTAACATGCGGCCATAGCGCTCACCATTCACAGTTACCGTCTCGCCGTCCTCATTTTCAAAAAAATACGGCGCGATGACTCCACCAGACCATAATGCGCACCAAACAGTGACTTTTGGCGGATGCAATGGCCTCTCAACAATCACGTGTGGATTTTCTGAGCCCCATATACGGAAATTTTGGGTGTTCACATAGCCACCGAGCTCGAAATGTGCCTTCGGGTCATCCTCCACACTGGCAGTAACAGCAGCAATATTTTCGGCCGAAGGTACATCACGATGATGCACAGGTTTCACAATATCCGCTACGGATCCAGTTTGTTCGAATTTACGCACAACATTAGCGATTGTGTGCTCTGTAGGCCGTCCATGACGACCAACATCCGTCCGTAATGCTCGAAAAACATTTGCCGATTTTTCATCTTTTTTATAGTATAATTTAACAAAATTAACACGTTGTGCGATGCTAAAACGATCCATATTGTAAAATGGCAGACATTCAACTAACGATATAACGCTTTGGTTGACAGATATGTCAAACGGTTGTCAGCGCAGGGCTGTATACTTTCGGAAGCCCGAAATGGAAAACCCTGTAGTTTACGTCCTATTCTCATGCCTACCAAGTTTTTTGTGCATAATTTCTTGAGAATCGTACGAGCTGTTTCGGAGGAGTTCGACCACGAACATCGTGACACGAGATTTTTCTATATAAGATGAAGCCGTATACAACAATATTATGATGCGTGTTACACTTAAATGCGATTTGACCCGACAATGTTGTATAAATAGAATAGAATGTACGTATATAATACAACTCACAGCAATAATACGGTGTTCTTTATACCGATATACGACCTAATCCACAAAGATAAATATAATAAATAGAATAAATAGAAAATCATGTTTTTGCAGTTTGAACGGTTTCAGATACAGATGATGAATACTTTGATTGAAATTTTACACAATAGTAATTTGATACGAATTTATATAGGATGCGATTTTATGCGATTTTATGCGATTTAATATTTGATGGGCTGTCATACTTTCGAGCATGAATGCTTCGCAGTTGATTTTAATGCACGATTCATTCGCCATATTTGAGTTTTCAATACGCTGCGTTAAAGGAAGTTTACGAAAGTCCGAACTAACCGGTTATGACTCTTAACATCATATGGCTTTCATCTCTATATCGTTGCCAAAAAAAATGTGAGCTTATACATCGAAGGATGTGTCAGATAGTGCCAGAAATATTCCAAAATTTCAAAGCTCCGTTTTAGCGATGATCTGTGGAAGAATTTTCACCACTTGTGTTACCTAATAAAGTCGATAAAATAAACATCATACACCGATAGGCAAAGAAAGTACCTAGCACATGATTTTTTGAATTTCTCTCATTAAATTGGTTCATATTAAAGTGAACACATTCCCACCACAAGCACTGTTCCAGACAAGGATAACACCGACGAGGCAACGAAGGAATAAATTATATTTTTTTTATATTGCACTGTAGTTACACTGTAGTTTTAGCTAATTAGACTTAAGTTAATGATTATGTAGTTATAATATATTCAAATAGTTATAAAATGTATTGCTTGATGGTGACTCTTTATCCACTTGAGCCTAATTAAATAAATAAAGGAAAAAAAAAGTGAACACATTGTAGTCTTTTTTTGATATCTTATTTTTCAGATTCCTCTAAGTTGCACTTATGGAATACACTCAGCGTTTTTACGCGGAGAATACATACCTCGTAAAAACGCTTCAAATGGAAAAACCGACGCTAAAAAAACGCGTTAATTAGAAAATCCGAGTAGAAAAAAGTGAGAAAGCGGGGTGAGAACAAGATTTTCAGTTGAGGAAAAAAAGATTATCAAATAAACAGTAACCAAAAAGTGCCTACTCCATTTTGGCTCTCCCAGGTTCTTCAGGTTCTCCAAGTCTCCAGGTTCTTTAAGTTATGTGCATCCAGCTCTTTCCAGGCGAAAATAAAAGTAACTTTCAAAATAGTTATAGTATATGTTTATAGGTAACACTAGTTTTTGTCAACTCTGGCATCGAGAATCACTCACAAATTCTTGATGGGTTGAGCCACAAGATCGTTAGAAAGATTCTCTTGGCAGTATACATCGGGTCGCAAACGCTTTTAGTTTGACGAAAAAAACTCCAACCGCTTTGCTGTTACTTATTTTTCTAGCGACAACCCGCTACGATTCACCGTTTGTACATCACGAGCCACCAATTTTCGGATACACAAGGAAATTGCTTTAAGTTAACAATTAGGAAAACGTGAGTTACTATTGTTGGAGCGAAGTATGTTGATGAATAATGAAAAAAAATGTTCTTTTTTCGTTAGACTGGAACAAGTTTTCGCGTTAAAATATAAATCGCGTGCCAATGCAAACATTCAATGGGATTTTGAACTGTCATGCGATATATATTCTAATGGAGATAGCCCAGATGTAAACGCGACCAAAAACTAACCTGAACATAGTTGGATATTTCTTAAACCGACTGAAATTTATGGTACAGGTATTGGGTACAGATACTGTCCTGAAACCCCACATACCATCAACTACGAATTACAACCTGTTCCGTGACATATGCCGACAGGAGATGGCATCTAGCTTCGCGAGGCGTATTTAATACGTTTATCAAGTACCGGCGGCTCTGAAGAGGGTACACGAGAGCTTCTTCCCCTCTATCTCACCGTGTGCATCTAGTAAAGTGCACCGGTGCAGAGGGTAGACGAGCATGGTTGCAAATATAAAATTTCCATCGTCAACCGGTTTCGGTCGACTGCCTCTGCTGCCGCCACCGATGCCCCAGCATGGAGACGTAAGCGTGGTTATGACATGACTCTTACTACTATTCTCGAGTCATTTCCCGGGGGGAGGATTTTCGGAATTTATGTTATGGGAACTACCTTAAGACATGTTTTACAATATTCCACGCGTATGGGATCGAAATTAAGTCTCTCGAGTCAGTGGATGGCTGAGAACAGAAGCAGGCACAAAAAAAAAATTCAACGAAAAGTGCGGAGGAGTAAAAGTGCCGGTTTCCTTCCGCTTCATCCGGGGGAGAGCGTGAGAGTAAGCGTATTGTCGACGACCGGATTCCCAAGAACCAAGATAGGAAAACTAATTAAAACAATAGCGACGAGGAGTGCTGTTTTTCTGCCGCTGCTTTCCCGGTCGCCCCGATAGTCTTCAGCACCGGAAGTTGGAGCTTTATCCGCTGAGAAATGCAAATGCAGGAGAAGGACGAAAACAAGAATGTTTTTGTATGTTTGCTTGTTCCAGCTTGCGGGAGAGAGGGGGTGACGGGTCGCAGGTCCTTGGAATTTATGTGCGGGGTGAATTACCCGATGGAATGGAGATGTGACACACGCTTCTGTTGCATTTGGAATCGAAACAAGATTGTAGCTCAACAGGAAATATCGCATTGAATCAATCGGATGTGAAATTTTGGGGTGGAGTGTTTTTTCTTGATCTCCAGACATTACTTAAGCCAGCGCTACACGATGCTACGAACACCCTCGAATGCTGGACGCTCGATGATTCGACGCATCGTGTAGTCGACTAACGAGCTACGAACCTCCAATGTCGAGTGTCGAATATTCGCGTTGGAAGGTAATCCGTTCGTTGTGGATTACCTTCCAACGCGAGTGGCACGAGTCAAAGGATTTTTGTCATCCGTTGATTCGACACTCGATGAAATTCGATACACCGCTACACGATTTGTCCGAATCTATCTTTGACAGATTGGTTTGTTTACAAGTTTTAAATGAAGGAACAATGAAATTGATTTATAAAACTCCAAATATTCGGCAAAATATTGCACTTTAATAATGTTGATTTCAAGCATTTTAAATTTACAGCCCGATATCAGTACAATTGCTACGGCAGCAATTTCAATACTCGCATCGTCATCCAGTTCCCTAATGTTTTTGATGGTAAATAAAAACAATAAACATTCTATCCAAATACTCGCCGATTGTTTGGACCGATTGCATTGAATCAAACATTCACTTCACCGTGTAGCAGCACATTCGTCACAACATTTGTCGATTCATCGAGTAAAACGTTTGAGTCCAACATTCGAGTGAAACGTTGGACGAATCGTGTAGCGCCCGCATTAGCTGTAAGAGTACATCGTGCTCCACCTCTCCGTTCAATTATGGAAACGCATTATGTTTCGTGCTTTTCGCAGTGACAAACGCTCCCGAAAATATAACTACACTAAAAGTGACAATCGAGTGCATTACTTTGGTGTCTTTGGGGCAATGTTTGCCTCACTGCATCCTGCATTGTTCCTTTTTTGTTTTGTTGTTGTTTCCTTGCAGTGCAATTGAGAAACGAAGACGACGATCATTTCCCCAAATTGGTTTTTGATACAGTCAATTTGTTGCTGGATGGTCCCATTCCCAGAGGGAGAACTCGATGAAGATGCAAGTGTTGCATCCGTTTCTATGGCTTTTTGCTTTTCATTGTTCCATTCCGCCAAAAAAGAAGGATTCTGGTTGGTAAACGAAAAGATAGAGTTGGCATCGGTTGATGATTTTTTGGTAATTTGATTCGAAGTTAATCATTGATAAACGTGAATAATGGTATTCTGGTAATTTTAATACTTTTTAAAATTCTTTACTTTTTCTGATCCACGAAAACAGGAAGATTAAAAATTGTAAGAAAGTTTAAATTTGCATTCATTTCATTGTTTTGAAAATGTAGTATCTTGTAACAAGAAATTTGGATCCATTTAATTACCAACACAGCATTTATGGCTCCATTTGGCTGAACTATTATACACGGAACAAGACGTTGTCTTGTATTGGATTGCGTGGGAAGTTCGTGCAGTTTTTTTCTTAGTGATGGTCAATATGTCTGAATAAGTTGTACTTATTCAAAGTATCTGACTTTCGTATTTGCGTTGTATAGCAATTTTTCAACATATGTTTAGGAAAATAAATGGTTGAAACAATTCGTTTGCTGTTTATTTTGAATTTCATTGAAGATAGAGAAAATTAATGTGCATTTTTGGTCAGACCTTCCGCCATTCATGAAGGGCGAATTAAGATACTGATCAATAATCCTTCGGCACGAACTTTCCGGACAACAATTGATTTAGCGCAACTTCAAAACTACAAAAATACAGAATATATTGGGTCCTATTATAGAAATAGAAATCGGGCCGATAAGAATTTTGCTCGTTAGCCCTATTGTTCTATTATAGATACCGAGCAAGTCGATAGCAACGATAAAGTGAAAGCTATCGGTGGAAGTGCTGTCATTTTCCGAGTTGTTTGGTTTGCTTGTCGCATACCTTCAGAGAGTTATTTTGTTTTGGTTTGCGTCCCTGATATTTTCCTTCGGGAATTCCATTTCATTCTTTGTTTTAAAGAGGCGTTAAACTTTTCAGTTCATTCGCCTCTATCCTTTGGGAATTATTTCAGAAAGGCTTAAATATATGCAATCGCAACACATGAAATTCGAGCTCGATAAGAGATATCTTGATTTACAAAGTACGGAATTTTGCTCGGTGTGATAGTGATTGTTTCGACTCTCGATTCGATTTCTATAATAGAGCCCATTATCTCCTTTTAGTGAATTCCAAACGGCCGGAGGCAATAAATACAACGCTGATCACAGCGTCTGCTACCATCGGAATGTTACGTCAGCTATTCAACCGATTCGATATGTCGGAAGTATTAGTTATCGAAAACGGATCGCAGCTGATGTGTGTCTTCAAGTGATTTTGAGAGTCGAATGGCTTCATGCATTTTGAAACGGTGGAACGTTTTGGGCGTAATGATTTTAAGGGTTTCTAGTAAAAAGCCCGTTTGACAACACACGCAATGTTCAATGCTTTGCGCGTTCAACGTTCTGCACGATACTGCACCCAAACTAGCGTTGGCAAAAAACATTTCATCTTTGGCAGAAATTATGCCATTTCGTGTGCTGGAGAGACAAATGCGCAAATAATGAGCTGTTTTAAAAGCTTAAAAATGGTTTGTATGTATGCGAGCAGACATCTCTTTCTGTTTCTTTTCTCATTTCATTTGGGATCGTGCAAAAAAAAAAGTCCATACGACGTCAATGATAATACTATACTATATATATATAGGACAATACCAATGCCAATTCGAAGAACTTTTGGAATATCCAAGTAGTTTTCTTGTATCTCTCAGCAAAATTAAACCTCCAACGCTCCAAAAAACATCATTCCCAAAGAAACATTGAACAAATTATACTATTCGCAAAACGGCAACAAAAAACCCGAAATCGATTGCGTTGGTGGCAACTATAGCATTCACAGTGGAATGAATTTTTCCCTTTAGTTTTCAATCGAAGAACACAACTCTCACTGCTGGAAAATTCCACTTAAATTGAAGTCACTTTCAATCTGAAACAATGCACGAATTCGTAAAAATTTGTTCTCGTAGTAGTATTGAAGTATTTAAATTGTATTCCACTGCCGGTTTCCTGTTTTGGTCGATACAATTTGAGGAGTACAATTTGGACCAATCAAAACATGAGATATCGCATTTAGATAATGCTTGATATTTCACTCACCTACAATTACTCAGAAAAATATAATTTTCTTTTGTGATAGAAGACGTAAAAATATTTCCAATTAATTAACGCAAACATCTTTGCGATCTATTTTGAAGTGGCCTAGTTATAAGCGTACGGAATCTTTAATTATTTCCTACATGTTTAGTGTTTATATCAGTGGTTTTCAACCTTTTTTGCTCCTTTCCCCCCTTTAGGAAAATTAATCCCAGTGCTTACCCCCTATCAGTATTTTGTAAGAAAGTCTGTAGCATATCTGTAATATAATGAAAGAATACAAACGGGTTTCAAGTTATGTTCGCAACAAATATGATTTATGCTTGTATCTGATTACAAAAAAAAGTATACAAAGTTTGGCAAGACAGTATGGCATCTGCATCTGAACTATTTCCGCCAAAATCGTAATTCTTGAGAACGTTGTCGAAAAGCACACCTCATGTCATCTTCGATATCTACTCAGTTACGGTGTTTTATTTCCTTCAGCAGCATTGTAGGAGATGTAGATTCACAGATTTCCAGATTAACACAAAAGACAACAAAAAATTGAAATTGATCCGAAAATTTCGTCACTGCCAGTCGGGAAGCAGTTTAAACCATGTCCAAATCTTGTTGTTTGATGTAAGGAAAATTTGTTTCAAGTTTAATTTGTTGTAAAAAGCTTTGACAAATGCTGTACAATTTACTTTTTTATGGTCTTCTGTACTGTTTCGTCGTCTGTTCCATCCTCATACACTGACAAAAGTCTTTCAAACATTGCGAAGTTGTCAAATTGAACATTACATTTCAGGTTTGGAAATGTTTTTCAAAAATCGCAAATTTTAGCGTATCCAATAAAGTTTTTGTGGCAATTTGTGGCTAATCATTGTCATTCCCAAAGCGAAGTAATTGTGCAATATTCCCTAGAGAACATTACTTTGGCTATTGAGGACTGGTTCCATCCGATTTTACCTAAGCTTTTTTGGGTTTCGGATTTTTATGAAGATTGCTGCCATACAAATGAAACACAAATTTCTACATTATTCGAGAACTAATCAATCAAATGCAACCAAATTAGGCATATGGAGGTTTTAGGGTGCAATAAATGTTTTACGGTGGTTAGATACTCTTCCTCCCTCTCTTAGGGGGGTCTGCCATACAAATGAAACACAAATTTCTACATTACTCGAGAATTGATCAAGCAAACGAAATCAAATTTGGCATGTGAAGGATTTAGGGTGCAATAAATGTTTATACGGTGGTTAGATACTCCTCCACCCCTCTCTTAGGGAGGGCTGCTCTACAAATGAAACACAAATTTCTACATTACTCGAGAATTAATCAAGCAAATGCAACCAAATTAGGCATATGGAGGTTTCTGGGTCCAATAAATGTTTCTATTGTGGTTAGACACTCCACCCCCTTTTAAAAGGGGGCTGCCATACAAATGAAACACAAATTTTTGCATTACTCGAGAATTGATCAAGCAAACGAAACAAAATTTGGCATGTGAAGGATTTAGGGTGCAATAAATGTTTTTACGGTGGTTAGATCCTCCTCTCCCCTCTCTTAGGGGGGGGGAGTGTTGGTCTGCCATACAAATGAAACAAAAATTTCTGCATTACTCGAGAATTGATCAAGCAAATGAAATCAAATTTGGCATGTGAAGGATTTTGGGTGCAATAAATGTTTGTACGGTGGTTAGATACTCCTCCCCCCTCTCTTAGGGAGGGCTGACATACAAATGAAACTTTTTGGGCGGGACGTAGTTTTTTTGGGCGGGACCGTAGTTTGCCGGGTCAGCTAGTTATAAATGAAAATTAACTTCTCCGTATCATTCTATTGATAATAGATATTTATGCCTGCAACAGAGCTAGTTCGCTTTGTTTTTGTTTTTATAATACTGGCTTCTTGATATGTTTGAAAATAAATATTATCTATAAGATAAATCGTCCTGCTCAAACCTTTGTAGAGGTATGAGGTGGGCCATCATCATTAAATTAGCGTTCAATATGAATGGAAAACTTTGTTCTTCATTTAATCTATCTTCAAAATAATCTATTACAAAAATTGTATCTGAAGATAATTTTATATTATAATGATAAATTTTAGTGGAATATCGGAAAATGTATAGAAAACAGGTTAAGTTAGGGTTAAAAAATATAGAAGGTTGTGTCCAAGACACGACCACATTGTTAGAACAACGCTGTTATTTGATTCAAATCGGTTGCTAATAACTTCGCATGTTATTTTAGAATGGTGCGAAATTTTAGGAATGACTGTTCAGTAGAACGGTTTGGTCGCCGTGAAATGGTTTTGAATTGTAGAATCAGTTGGCGATAATTGATTGATGATTCATTCTTGTCCTCGCAGAACAATACAGAGAGATAGTTTTGCTACTGCCATGCGAAACCAAATCGTACATAAAATTCCTGAACAATTATCTTCTTTGTGAGCCGATGATAGCCTAGTTTGATGATTTCCCACACAATTGTGTAGTTCAGAATCTTAATGGAATGGTGTCAATTTGATGTGATGATTACAATGTCAGAGACATCAGCGAGTAAGTGATTTGATTGCGCCCACAGCTCAATTCGAAACGAAGGCATGTAATGACGCAATACAAGAAAGAACAAGCGATGTTCATTGTATCGTATCCAGAACGATACTGAAAGTTAGCCTCAGCGAGATCCATTATTTATGCTCTAGGCAAATATTCCCTTTAGTTTTTAATCTTCTTCTTTTCTTTGTTCACGGAGACTTTAAATCATTCCCGTTCGTTGCTCGCCGATAAGTTGCTCGTTATTGACGGCACGTATAGGGAAGCTCACAAATGAACAGAATAAATGTATGGGAAAATGGAAATGCTTCTAGTTTTCATCAATTTAAACCGTTTACACACCAGGAGATTATAATATATAGTATAACAAACAAATCTTAGGAAATTTCCGATTCGTTTGGTATATAAATCGCCAAAATCCGCTGGCGGCAAAAATAGTTATTAACGAGAACTTTATTTTGTCTATCAAAACACGTGGTTTAAGTGAATAAATAACGCGTAGTAAAATTTTTCATTCCGATCTTATACGAGGGCAGTCCGATAAGTACTTAGCCTACGAAAAAAACCAAACATTTTGGAAAAGTGGCGATTTATTTCTTAACATATTCTCCTTTTAGCTCAATACACTTGACCCAGCGATGCACCAACTTCTTTAATCCATCTGAAAAATATGTTTTCTTGAGGTCTGCAAAGTAGGCCTCCGTGGCGGCGATGACCTCCTGATTCGACTCAAATTTCTGCCCGGCGAGTGACTTTTTCAAGTTTGAAAACAAAAAAAAGTCGCACGGGGCCAAACCTGGAGAATACGGTGAATGGGGCAGCAGTTCGTAGTACAATCCAACCAATTTGTCCGTGGCGATTCGTCCGATTCGGCTGAAAATTTGACAGTAGCCGTTTACGAGAATGTACTACACGATAAGCAGTCCGACACCATCGGGCGATGAGGCTAAGTACTTATCGGACCACCCTCGTAAATTGAAGACTGCCTTCGGGCCGGTCAATCTGATTGCTAATAAAACTAATTTCGTGGGCATCCACAAATAACAAGGAAGAATGTAAAAATGTACAGCTAGCGACGAGCAATTTTTAGAGAATTCCATTTTCATACAATAAACATGTTCTTCATGAAAATCCCGGTTTTGCATTTACATATCTGACATTAACTGAACCATTTTTTTTCTCGTGCTCCAATAATTGTTGGTATAGTACCTTATTGAAACACTCCCTTCCATACCCTTTAAATCGTCGAAAGAATCTCGAAGGCACTCGTAGCTATGCATATTTCTAATTCAATTGGCTGCACTCCACCCCCACATATACACAATACTATTCGGATGAAAAAAATCTCTATGCGGCTCCCCGACGCTTAGATCCTCCTGCAGTGGAGCAGCATCCGGTTCGGTGTGGCAGATGCTTGGAAACCTATCGTATCATCATAATTTTATTATTGGCAATGCGAAAATCGGCAGCACAGGCACAAGGGCGGAAGCTTCGTCACAGGTTGGACACACAGCACGTGTGTCTCGCTTCTCCTTGAATCGAAAGGCGCTCGGTCGGAATCCTGATCGGGATCGAGGCATCCCATTCGAGGCAAACGACGAGCAAACTGCATCGTCGCCGAATTGCAATCGAATCGAGCGCTGGGCAAATGGACCGGGTGTAATTGTGGCTCGAAACGACACGGCAAGAAGATGATGGAAAATGGGAAATTTTCCAAACAAATTTTGTAAATTGCTACTCTCGGCGTCCGGCCTGTTCGGCGGCCCGCTTGGTGGTGGTGACTGGTTTTGAAGAAGCGAACCGAGCAGCCAACGTGTGAAAGGAGTGGGGGAGTCACTTTCTAGTGACTGCTTTCTGGTATTATTAGCATATCATCGTCAGCCCGAGCCGATGGGAGAGATCCAGCGATTGTAGCGAATCTGCTGGAATAGAAAGCGCGCGGCGCGGATTCGGATTCCGATTCCGTGGATCAAGCTGGAAAATAAGAAATGATTGCAGCAAATATGCAAACGGCGGCCGCTCGGTCGCGTTCTATGGTTTTCGGGAGCGGGTCCAAAGCATAGCGATGGCGACGGGAAACGAATTTTCGGATAATGTAATTTCGATTGTTTGTTTATGGATTGAGTTATGCATTTATAATGATCTCGGGGTGGAACCGCAATCACGATAGGTATTCATTCACACTGGTGACCATCAGGCCAGCCGTTCAATATTTTTCGAGTTTGCAATGCTTAGGGTGGGAACATTGAGAGCGATCTTTAGAGAATTATTAAACGAAATTGTGTATCCCAGAAACACGTTTTGCTTCGTCGGAAGTGGCGGATAAACGCAAACTAATCTGATGAAAAACGCCGTCGAAACAACGATGTCAGAAGACGACGTGGAGCGTGTCTTTTAATTCTCATTTCCAATGTATAATTATGCTGCCCACAGGAGGGTTGAATCATGAATCAAACATAAAACTTCAAATTACACCACCATCGCCACCGGCGACGCAGGAAGCACCCAACGTCGGCATAGCAGTGTGCGCCCCACAGGCCTTCGCCATGAGTCAATTTCCATGAAAAAGGATTATTACATCAATTCGCCAAGGGGGCGAATTTACGGAGCAATTATAATTACGATAATAATTGTCGTTTAGCCTTTTTGCATATCTGCGCGGCCGCTTGAGGTATGCATGCATATGGTGTGTGCAATCTCAACTTGCACTCCAGCACTGACCGACGAAATACTGAAAAGCCTATGTGTGTGTGAAGTATACTCGTTGTTTAGAATTCAGACCTCGGCTGCACCGATAATGAGCCATGAAGGACGACGCCCAGTTTGGTCGGATTGAATGTTTTGCCATTGGGGAAGAGGGAGGAATGAATTGTGTTGCATGCTTCTTGTCGAAGCTCCGATGATCGATCAGTGTTTCGTTTCACCAAGCAGGGCCAAAACTGGATTGGTGGGGTCATATGGTGGGAGGGAGTAATTTGATAAATTCGAACTTAATTAGCTATTGTTTTGCGAGAGTGTTCCTGTCTGGTCAGGTTCCCTCGGCTGCAATCAGACAGCCTTAACCCTTTTACATTAGGGGCAATGATTTTCGGAGCATAGGAACCGAACCGATCGACGACGGATTTGCGCAGGAAATGCGCAGATGAAGGGCCTAATTAAAAATGTAAATGCTATGTGTGTGCGGTGACGGATGGCCGTTTTTCTGGGTCGTAAATCGATTGTGTGCACCGTAGAAGTTGGATGTGGGCAGATTTTGGTTGTCAGGCCACATGAACCAGATTGAAACAAATGACGGCGAAGATTGACGGATAATTGGTTTTGCCAAGTGGATGCGCGTTAATCGTTTGGGCAGTTAATGTATTATTTGCGACGCCGTCTGTAAACTACATTTAGACGTAACTGAGGAATGTTTCGTTGCTGGAAACGTTATAAATAGTGCTGTCCGGTAATCGTTTGATAAATCGAACGAGTACGATGCAATCGACATTTTGAGTGAATGAATAAATTGCATCGATTAACCCATTACGTTCTAGCATACGGAATGTCATATGCAAAACACCTTTTTTTCGAAATCTATTTTTTTTGTGTATTTCAATACCAATATGAGATTTACTATAGCGCTATAAATTACACCACAGAGAAAATAGTGCGTGTATGATAATTTACCAGACTTAATCATTTTATTGGTATTTTGAACAATTTTGAAGTAGTTTCAAAAAGCTGGTTCAAATGGCGACTAAAAAGTAAGCAGTACAATCCCATACATTAAATAATCACATTGTTTCAATATAAGTGCTAATATCTTTATTTGTTGAATGACTTTTACGAGAAATGCTTCTGAAGAGTTAATTTTTTTTCTCTAAAATAATATCCCAAGTGATAAGTAAGCGGAAGAAATGAAATAATTTGTAGTCCTACGTCAACAATGTAGTTGTGTTCCGGACCCTATTTTCTATAGTTTTTTAACGTGGGATTACGTCTAACCGGAGTTATGGGGGGTAAAATGAAACCTAAACACAGAACATGCAGGAAAAAACGAAAGATTCCGAATGCTTATAACTCGAACATTTCTTACTGGAACGGAGAGATGTTTGCATCAATTGATAGGGAATATTTCTACGCATCTATCGCAATTAATAAAATGTTATTTTTCATTAGATAAACAATTGAATAACTGTGAAATGTTAAGCGTTATCCAAACGCCCTAACTGCCTCGCTTTGATTGGTCCGATTTACGGTTTCCCCAACACAGTCATCAAAACCAATCAGCGTTGGAGAAATCGGCATTGCAAATACATGAAAGTCGGGGGCATTTTTGTTCCAACTGAAATGTGTATTCCTAACACAGACTTTAAATTCAAGGAACGTTGGGAAATTGGCGTTGCAACTACATGTAAATCGGGGGCATTTTTGTTCCGACTCAAATGTGTTTCCCTAACACAGACTTCTAATCCATGGAGCGTGGGGAAATTGACATTGCAAATATATGCAAGTCGGTGGCATTTTTGTTCCGGCGGAAATGTGTTCCCCCAAACAGACTTCAAAACCAAGGTTTCGGTTTTGCAAACTGCGAGTACTTTTGAACTCGCTTGCCTTTGTGCAGACTAGAATATGTTTCCTTAACACGGTCTTCTAAACTTAGGAATCTGGGAAAATCGTGCAGACACTAGAGGCGAATGAACTTTCAAGTTTAAAGGCTCTATAGTGCAAAAAGTAGAAGTTGGAGTTGTTGATTTATACAAGCCGGGGGAACTTTTGCAACCGCATGTTTTTTTTGCACTCCGAAAAGTGTTTTCCTAACACGGATTACAAAAGCGGACACGAACACAGCGCTTTGGCTCGGTTATTCAAGATTGCATAGAAGGATATGCCTTCATATCCACTGCTCACTGAATTTCTACGCATACCATTTGATGATCAGGCAAAATGTTGATAACCATTTGCTGCGATAACGCCGATACCAAACGTGAAAGGACTGTCATTAAATTTACTTGTAACGAAGAACATAATCTATCACAATGCATGAATTGGCCTTATAGTCATTTATTCAATATTTTTACTCACAAAGCAAATATATTGAATTCAATTGAATCCGGAAATTGTTTTACTCAATCAAAAATTTAAACAGTACAAACAAATGACGTCAACCTTGCGGTTATATCATAGATATAACCCACCCATTTTTTTATGATTTATCGACTCGGACAGTAAGATGTTACATGGGGAATCTTAGTAAAATTGAGAGAGGATATGATTCAATGATATTGCTCCTCAATGCAGGTTGTGATGCATTTGAAAGAATGTATAAGTTACTTCAAATAAATATTAGGCTGTCAAAAAAGTCCTGCGGTATTTTTTTTGAATTTTCATTTGTTCATAAAATTAGTTACAATCATCTGTTTTAAGTCAAATATGCGCCGTTTTGTTCGATGACTTGTTCCCAACGTGATGCCAACTTCATAATACCCCTTTTAGAGAAGCTCGCTTCCTTATTGGCAAAAAACTCGGATAGCCAATTTTCACAGGCCTCTTTTGTGGCTAACTGCTGACTACCTAGCTCGTTCGCCATGGACAAAAACAGGTGGTAGTCACTTGGTGCAAGGTCCGGACTATACGGCGGAAGCAAAAGAACCTCCCATCCGAGCTCCCGGAGCTTCTGGCGCGTCCCCAAAGAAGTGTGTGGCCTGGCGTTGTCCTGGTGGAAGACGATGCGGCATCTGTTTATCAAAGATTGCCTCTTTTTCATGAGTGCTACCTTCAAGCGGTCCAGTTGTTGGTAGTACAGGTCCGGATTGAGCGTTTGGCCATAGGGAAGCAGCTCATAATAGATTATTCCTTGACAATCCCACCAAACACACAGCAGAATCTTCCTGGCCGTTAATGAGGGCTTGGCCACCGTCTGAGCCGCTTCAGCGGGCTTCGACCACGACCATTTGCGCTTCACGTTGTCGTAAGTGACCCACTTTTCATCGCCAGTCACCATCCGCTTCAGAAACGGGTCGATTTTGTTGCGATTCAGCAGCGATTCACATGTGTCGATAGATGTTTTTTTTTGCGTCAACGTGTGTGGCACCCATACATCGAGCTCCTTTGTGAATCAAAGCTTCTTCAAATGGTTAATAACGGTTTGATGACTTATCCCCAGCTCTTGGCCGATGCTACGGCTGCTACTATGCCGGTCTTTCTCGGCTAATTCAGCGATTTTGTCGCAATTTTCGACGACAGGCCTTCCGGAGCGTGGCGCATCTTCGACGACCTCTACACCAGAACGAAAACGTTGGAACCATCGTTGTGCGGTGGAAATGGAAACTGTATCGGGTCCATAAACTGCACAAATTTTATTGGCAGCTTGAGATGCATTTTTGCCTTTGTCATAGTAGTACTGAAAAATATGTCGGATTTTCTCTTTATTTTGCTCCATATTTGCGACACTATAACTCACGAACGACTTAACCAAACAAAACACTGTCAAGGACTATATTATAGATAGTCGAAAATGTAAACGCCGTTACCCAGGCAGCAACCAAAATCAAGCTCCCCTTGCTGGTGGTGAAGGCGGCCGCTCTTGACAAACTCATCAGCGAATTCGCATCGATGGTTGTTACAGCAGAGTACAAGCTGTGTGGCATAATTCAGTCTTTTTCCAAGCAGTTAACATTGTTTGTTCTCCGTCATCAGAAGGGCTTCGTTGGTGCATTTGAGAATGCATCAATGCATTAAACTGACGTTATGGCGATCCAGACGTTGAGGTTGTGTGCCAAAAAATATTTAGGGAATACCAAGCATCTTGAATGTCTTATTGGAATGTTATAAGTTATTTAGGTTCGCGTGCCAGTCGCAAAACTGCCTTCAACTAGGATTGCATTTGCGCTAATATTGATCATAATGAAGCATTGCTACTGTTTTCGAGGTTATTAACAAAAAGAGTTTATTTCGCTTGTATAGTCACCAAGAAAGTAAATGTCGTTCTGGAATTTTGTATGTGATTAGGTTTCGCTTGCCAGTAGCAAAACTTCCTCCACTAAGGGTGACAGCTGCGCTTCTCTCGAGCATGAAAAAGTAATGCAACTTTCAACAACAACGCAACAGTTGTTTCTAAAGTTTCATAACATTATAGAATAATATCCGAAGGTATAAATAAGAGCAAGTGCACCCGTGGCCGAGTGGTTAGCGTCTCACATGATCATGCCGGGTGTTCGGGTTCGATTCCCGTTCTGATCGGGGGGTTTTTCGTCAAAGAAATTTCTTCCGACTTGCACTGTGGTCACGCGTATTCTAGAGCTTGCCCCTCGGAATACATTCAAGGCGTGTTATTTAGCATAAGAAATCTCAACTATGTATTGATAAATGACGCTAGTTAATGCATACGTTGAGACGGCAAAAGTTTCACAGGGAACGTTAACGCCATTCAAGAAGAAGAATAAATAAGCGACTTATATAAAATAACAGCGTTGTTCTACGTCAACAATGCGGTCGTATCTTGAACACAACCTCCTATAATTTTTTTCTGAACGGATTTCTCGATATTTTCCCATTTTTTCAAAATTGCGACCTTGAGCTCTTCAATCGTGGTGTACCGCTTTCCTTCAGTGTAGATTCTGCATACAAGGATCCCCCTAAGATTTTCAACATGATTCAAGACTGGAAAGCGAACCAGTCAGTCCAAAAAATTAAGTTTTTTGTTCTCAATCCATTGCTTAGTTTTCTTGCTGGTATGAATAGTAGCATTATTTTGCTGGAATGTAATTTTTTTGTGACGATATCCACGCAAAAACGGTAGGAGAGAGGATTTCAGAACATGTATGTAATCCTGGAATGATGTGAAAGCTATCTTGAGCTTTCCGGTTGCACAGAATCCCGCCCAAACCACGCACGAGCCCCCACCAAAATTCTTGGTTGAGAATTCAAATTGACCTTTTTTTCGTCACTGAAGATAACCTATACATTGGAGAACTATTTCGTTATGGTATATTGCAAAATGCATTCTTTTGGCAACATTTTTTGTCACAATATACCATGTCCCACTGTCGGTTCATGTGAGCTTTGGCAAAACTCAGACGTCTTCTGATGTGCGATGATGTAAGTGAGGAGCTTTAACCATTCAAGCCCTCTTTATGTGAGGATTTTTTTACCAAAATTTTATGAATTGTCACCCGAGTAACATTCAAATTGAAATATTGCCTTATTTGCATAAGCGATTTTGAAGTATTCGAAGCTGTTCTAGCTATTTCTCGCTTATCCCGGACAGAGAGCTTCGATTTCCGTTGAGCTCTGTCCTTCTTACCGTATCCTTGAGGATTCGCCAAATAATTGAGCACCATTGAATGGGATCGTCCAATCCGACGAGCAATTTCTCTGATACCAAACTTTTCTTGGTGAAATGCACCGATTTGCCTTTCTTCTCTCTCCGTGAGCACTTTTCCCTTCGGCGTTTTCCAGATTTATTGATCGAAACAACTAAAACAACGGAAAATGTAACTGGTCTTATAGAAACTTGACACTTGAAAAATACAAAAACATTCGTTTACGCACACCGCTTGCACACACACATATGAAAATCATGCAGTGTATGGTAGTCACCAATACCTACACACTAGAAATTTGAAGCATTTTTTGTTTACAATGATACAAGGCAGTAAGATCATCACCTGGTTTTATAGAAGTTGGACAGAGTGTAGGATCCGCCTAGGATGCTGCCGTGGCCGAGTGGTTAGCGTCCCACATTATCATGCCGGGGGTTCGCGTTCGATTCCCGTTCTGGCCGGGAGATTTTTCGTCAAACAAATTTCTTCCGACTTGCACTGTGGTCACACGTATTCTAGAGCTTGCCACTCCAGAAGACATTCAAGGCGTGTTTTCCGGCATAGAAATCTCAACTAAGTACTACTAATAAAAATGACGCAAGTAATACCTACGTTGAGAAGGCCAAAGTTCCATTGGGAACGTTAGTGCCATCCAAGAAGGATCTGCCTGTACGACGGGATTTATATATATTACAGAACATATTAACATCTTTATTGTATAGGGGAAATCAGGGTAAACCGGACATCCTAAGGATTTCCACATATTTCCAAGGCTTCCCATGTTTCTTCGACTTCAAATCATTACAGAATCTCTCCCCAACTATTCATGAACAATCATTGGTTTATTCTACAGTAGCTAGTAATCCTTTTTCGAATAGAACTCGCATTTTCATGGAATACAAAAAATTATGTTTTCTGGTGGAATAAATACCACCGAGGGAGTACGGGTGAGATCGACACCCTGTCGTGGTAAAACCGACACCTCTAAAGGAACGAATGTAAGCTTGTTACAATAACTTCAAATTATCAAGAGGCTATCTATATACCATGTAGACACTTTACGAGGGTAGAAGGGGGATAGTTCTGTATGTAATAGGACTGCTCAGATTTTGAATAATAAAAAGGCAACCAAATTCATGTATTTTAACTGCAAAAAAAAAGGTGTTCCTGATGGCTTATTGATCCCCAAACCTCTTGCCCCTCATGCAGTCTTAGGTTTGCGGAACGAAAGTTCGGATTTCGGTCTAGAAATCTCAGCTACCACTTAAGTTTATCGTATTGGAAGGGTGTTTCACGATGTTTTTTTCTGGTCAGTTCAAAAACCAGAAAGTTCTCAAGCTCAAGCAGGTGATGGAAAAATTCTTGCTCCTGGTCCGGAGTAGACTCGAGAATTTTGATCCCATCTTGGGTCCACGGGAGATGTGCCGATGAGCGTTGAAGGTCAGGCTTTTTTGTTGACATGCCCTGTTCAATGTTGTTTTTTTTTCAGTTCAGCTCTGTTGTTTTATCTTCCAAACCCAAACACGAGGCATCTACAAAAAGTAAGGACGCATTTTTCTTGTCAGTGGAACACGAAACCCGGTCTACCCTGACTGGAGGTTGTTAACCCGAATAAACTCGAAATTTCAAAACAATGTTTCGAGCATTGGTAAGCAACAAAATCACCTACCGTCTCACAAAATACACTGGACAATTATCTAAATTAGACTCACAGAAGTATCGAATTTTCCAAAATATTTCGACTAGAACACTTAAATTTTACAAGCCAAATTTTACGCGAACTAACTCCAGTTTGCTGACCGGTTCTGTTTTGTTGTTTGTTTTGACAGCAAAGCGACTTCCGCATAAAGGGTGTGTCACATCAAATTGCATCACGGAAAAAACGCTGTAGAAATTCGCCCAATAGACCGATCCTTTTGAAAATTTTAGACAGTAAAATAAAAACTATTAAACAACTTTTGGCATTTTCTTTTTATTCATACTTCGAGCCCAAGCCCGTATGCTCGCACCTTCCTCTTTACCCCATCCATAAGGTTCTGTACAACGCCAGGTTGTAGTTTTTTTTGAACAGAAATCCATTTTCTCTTGAAGTCCGCCTCCGATTTGACAACTTTTCGGTTCTTCCGGAGGGCCTGCTTCATAATCGCCCAATATTCCTCTATTGGGCGAAGCTCCGGCGAGTTGGGCGGGTTCATTTACTTTGGCACGAAGGTGACCCCGTTGGCTTCGTACCACTCCAACACGTCCTTTGAATAGTGGCACGAAGCGAGATCCGGCCAGAAGATGGTCGGACCCTCGTGCTGCTTCAATAGTGGTAGTAAGCGCTTCTGTAGGCACTCCTTAAGGTAAACCTGCCCGTTTACCGTGCCGGTCATCACGAAGGGGGCGCTCCGCTTTCCGCAAGAGCAGATCGCTTGCATGTACTTTTGTACTTTTACCATGTACTTTTTGGCACACTTGGATAGTTTCTGCTTGCGAATCTCCTCCGGAACGCTGAATTTGTCCTCTGCGGAGAAGAACAACAGACCCGGCAGCTGACGAAAGTCCGCTTTGACGTAGGTTTCGTCGTCCATTACCAGACAATGCGGCTTCGTCAGCATTTCGGTGTACAGCTTCCGGGCTCGCGTCTTCCCCACCATGTTTTGCCTTTCGTCGCGGTTAGGAGCCTTCTGAACCTTGTATGTACGCAGGCCCTCCCGCTGCTTGGTCCGCTGGACGAATGAACCTGACAAATTCAGCTTATTGGCGACATCCCGGACCGAACTTCTCGGATCACGTCTAAACTGCTTAACTACGCGCTTGTGATCTTTTTCACTGACGGAACATTCATTTTTGGCGTTCTTCACCTTCCGGTCGATGGTTAAGTTCTCGAAGTATCGTTTTAGTACTCTGCTGACCGTGGATTGGACGATTCCCAGCATCTTACCGATGTCCCGATGTGACAACTCCGGATTCCTCGAAATGAGTGCACAGGATTAATTCACGACGCTCTTTTTCGTTCGACGACATTTTTCCAAATTTACGAAAAATTGACAGTGAAGCATGGCCAACGTGATCTATACACTCTTATCTGATTATAAGCGAAAGCTGAAGATATAATTCCTAAAAATTAAATTTCTACAGCGTTTTTTCCGTGATGCAATTTGATGTGACACACCCTTTATATTGGGTGATTCAAAACGTAAAAAAATAAAAGTGTGTACAGGGGACATCCCGAGACAAAAGTCTCCGTTGATTACTAAGTACAAAAGCAAACAAGTGACACTGATGAAAAAGCGAGAGAATGACACTGAGACAAAAGCTCTCCTTCTTTTGACGATATTTTCGGTCAATAGTTAGACTTTTATGGAAATAATATCTCTCAAAAGTTTACGCTATCATAAAGAAATGTCTTAACATATTTCATAATGTTTTCAAAATGTCTCCACAAAATCAAATGTCTTCACAGTAAGTCGAGTGTCTTCACTGAAGACATGTCTTCACTGAATGAAGACATGTCTTCAAATCTGGCATCTCTGTTGCCAACTGCTCTCTTGCCGTACCCTGAGACAAGACAAGACCAGTTTTCGGACCTGCTGATTGATCAATTCTAAAGGCCAATAATATTTGAAAATACACTTCGACATAATGTACTCATGGTATGTACTCTCACACTAGTTTTCATGATAAACCATAATAGAAAAATACAATTTGTTGTGAAATACGCAACAACTTTGCTTTACATCGTCCAAATATAATTGTTCATAGAATATATGATACGAAAACATAGGTTATAAACGTGAAAAAATAGTCTTCAGAAACATTATCTCAATTGGAAACTTGACATCTCGAGTGGTTCGGCATACCTGTTGCTCGCACTTGGTCGAAGAGTAAGAGTAAGAATCCAGTTGTCATATCTTGTCTTAGGTCAACGTGTTTTGACATATACTTCTTCGAATTTAAACAAAAAACATATCGGATTGCATGCTGGTAGGTGTAAAAAAAGAGTAAATTGGAACACCGTGAAGTGTACGAATATGATCGGAAGCTCAATGATAACGTTTAGATAATTTATTCTTTTCGTTAAGATTTTTCTGTGTTAATCTTTTAAGAATGTTAATAATTTTTTTTCCAGGTCTGGATACTTCGGGGCGTTTTTTTGGAGATTGGAATCAGCGGTGTCATACATCCAATAAGGTTTCAATTACGGAGCTATTGTTTATGGAAGCTGTCAACAAGGCATCCGATGCTGGGTTTTCAGTCAGCCTTATCAGACATCAGTAGAGAAACATTGGTAAATCATATATTCAATTGTGAAAAAAATATATGAAATCTTGTAAAAACACGTATCTCTACATCAAATATAAGGCTTTTCAGGAAGAAATATATATCCCTCTTTCATTAATTTACAAAAAAATAAAAATACCATACCAATTCAGGAAATTTTCCACGTGTTTTACTAACACTAACGCGAGGACCCTTATAGCATATCTGGCCACTGTCTAAGGACGTTGGTCTTAGGCCGTGACGCGCTTTCCCGCTCTCTGGTTCGTTCGTACTTGATTGCTCATTCTCTCTCGGTCGCTTCATCAATTCTCCCGGCATGACGTGATAAGCGAGATTGGGGATAGATGGTTAGATACTGTCTCGATAATAGCCTTAGGGAATGTCTACAGCAGTATTTGATGAAGAAACGGGATGTTCTCATGGTAATAGTTATGCGGGATGTTTGCAGAAGTCATCGACAACAAGACGGGATGTTTGCAGAAGGGTTTAATAGCGAGACGGGATGTCACAGAGGTATTTAAGAGCGAGATGAGGTGTCCGCAGAAGCATTTGGTGGGTAGAATAGATATTCGTAGAAGTATTTGATTAAGAAATAGAATGTTCGCAGAAGTATTTGATAGCGAAACGGGTCTGTTTGCGAGTGAACTGTTTGAGAACGAATTGATTGAGAGTGGACTTGAACGAACATATTCAGAACGAACTGTTTGCGAGTGAACTGTATGGGAAAGAACTGATTGAGAGTGAACTGTTTGCGAGTGAGCTGTTTGGGAACGAACTGTATGAGAACGAAGTGTTTGCGGGCATACTGTTTGCGAACGAACGAGTGCAGCTGAACTGAATCGCGCTGGGGGGATGGATGAATACAACGAGAAAAAAAATGCATGTAACGCAGAGTTTTTTTTGTTAATGTATACTCAATTTTGAGTTAAAAATTAAATTACATTTTCGTAGTTTGAAGGCAAAGCTGTATATTTTCAATTTCATGTATTTTTTTCAATTCCGCGCAACATTCATATACTTCCTGATTATCAGAAAAAAAGGGGGAAGCTGGGGCGGAAAAAAAATCCATTGGCGATAATATTGCTTATTGCATGTTGATAGTTGCTAGTTGCTCATTGCTCCGATGTGCGAGCCGCCTAACATTCTATTTTGATATTGAACGCTGAACGAAAGAGCGAAAGAACGATTCAATAGAACTGATTCACTTAAATTAATGGTCAGTGACTGAACCGTTTATCATAGTGAACTGTTTTGCCCACCTCTAATTCCCAGACCGCTCCAATACATACACATGGCGACAAACTCAGGAAAACTTATGTTCTATTAACCCTTCATAAACTATCTAGGCACAAAATATCTGAATGATTTGCTAGCACTGACAAAGACTAACTCTTTTTTAGTCTCCATACTGAACCATTGTGCCTTATTATGAGACAGGTTAGAAAATTGCATTGTATTTTAGCACCAGGAAACTCGTCTATTCTTGGTGCTAAAATACATTTAATGGTATTTCTAATGAAAAGAAGAAAGTACAGAAAAATCCTACTAGTTACTGCGTTTTCCATGATTTTTCATGGTGGTGCGTTTAACCCTACGTTCCCCTATATTTTCCAAAAGGCCTGTGGCATTTTAGATGGTCGCAACTGTTAATTAGATCCAACAATAGCAAGAAAAGATTTGTTTTATTCTTTATTTTCGAGACTTTCGGCTGGTTTGTCTCAGCGCAAGAAAAAATACCAAAACTAACTGAGGTTAATTGAGTTCATATGGGAGATAGCAGCAAAAGGATATCCGAAGGAAAATAGAAAATCATCAAAGAACACACCAAAATTTAGCAAAATACGTTCAAATTTTTCATACAGACTTTTCTAAAGAATATATAGATTTACTATTTTTACTATTTATACAATAATTTTCCCAAAGTGCGGAATTCATCCACAAGCTTAAAAAAGATGACGAAAAGAAGACGAATTTTAAAGATGATTTTTTACGGAACCAGATAAAAAACGAATAGTCAAAACGGATATGGATGATCTGTGAAGTTTGCCAAATAATTGCAGAGCGATTGAGGGGATTATTATTACATCTGAAAACTAAAAAAGCATATTAAAACAATCAATCAATAACGAGTGAATTTTCAGGACGATATATGTAAATTCCAACTTCATTCATGATTTATTATACATCTTTCGTATTACGATTTACAATTCATTTGACACAAAAATATATCCTCTCTGAGTTCGCTCTGACTAATCCTAATTTCATCTTTATATATTCATATCCCTGCTGCTTTCCTAGTGAAAACAACGTTCGTATCGTTTATACATAAACTCTCTGGATTTACAGTGTACTGGTACTTGAAAATTTCGCAAATAGAAAAAAAAACCCTAACACTTCATTTAATATCTATAGTCAATGATTTGCCAGTTGATTGCTGGCGCGATGGCTTCCACGGGAACGAGTTTGAATTACGTCTATCACAACACTCTAACAACTGCCGCCACAGGGAACTTCGCCCCGCTCAGGTGGTGACCCCTCCGCCCCCATCCTGCTCGGAAGCGGTGTCCATACGCGTCAGCTCCAGCTCGCGCTGCTCCCGCTCCCGACACAGTTTGTGGGCCTTGCACTTGTCGTGGTGATTCACGATCTCCAGCCGGAAGTTCGAATTACCCTCGACGAAGGACGTCCGGATGTCCGGTATGTCGTTGCTCCATTTGCGACAAAAGGCGCAGTACATGTAGTTCTTCTCCTCGTCGTACTTCAGCCAGTCGAACTGATCCAACCAATTGGGGCGGAAGCGGCCACCCTTTCGGGAGGAAATCGTCGCCGACGTTCCGGATCCGGAATTTCGGCCCCGAGGAGGTGCAATGCGTGGAGATGCTGCTGGAGATTTGCCATGGCCAACAGTGGGAGGGTGCATCTGCATATCTTCGAGCATCGATTCTTCGACAGTTTTGTTGGCACTTGTTGATCCACGGTTTGGTTGCTGCTGCTGCTGCTGCTGATGAAGCAGATAACGGTTCCAATCTGTAAAGCTTGGCGTAGCTCCAGACGCATTCGAAATGATTGAAATTGTACTTTGGGCTAGTTGCAGCTGGTTTTGGACAGTGGTTTGTTGCTGCTTCAGTTGATGCAATTCAGCAATCGAGGATAGGAGAGTGTGGTGTTGCTGTTGCTGCTGCTGTTGTTGTTGCTGATGATGGTGATCGTGAGTAGATGAGGAAGATTCTTCCTTTACGGCAGTCGTAACTGTAGTAGCGGTCGTCGTTTTGCCGGATGTCGACGGCGATGACTGTGATAAAATAGTGGTAGTGGTAGTTTTGCCCTTCGGCTGCTCACTCCCCCAAACATTTTTCTGTCAAACATAGGAAGGGAAGGATTCATTGTAACATTGCCAACATCTGTGTCTCACTAGTAATTTCATTTAAGAGTGATCAAAGCGTTTACAACTACCAACAACTTGAAGGGGACAATGCTTGTTTTTTTAAAATTTGTTTACGCTCGCAAAGGGACGATGAACACATTGTTTAGATTTTTTCTTTTTGACAGTCGATTCTTATTGTGCACAGAAATTTCATCAACTTCATACATTGATAATTTTGACCGATCCGCATCAATTCCTTCATCCTTCGAATGAAATGACAAGAAAAATGCTTGTTTATTTTGTTTTTGTTTTTTTTTCATTATTTAGCACGATACACCACTTGCATTCGATTTTTGCACTCTACTTCTATTTGCCGATGACAGTTGACAGATTTTTTGTTTGGTGCTTGGAAGCGACATTGGCCAACAACTTTTTTTTTATTTTATCGAAAATATACAAAAAATATATCTATTTTCTTTTACGTTTGTATGGAACCAAAAGAACCGGCTCAAAGAAAAAACCTAGACAAAGTTCCAATTGATGAAAAACTTATTTACAAAACAAAACAACGAAAGACAATGGTAAATGTGAGGAAATAACACGAAATGAAACCATAAACCATGATACTACACAAAAGTACAGAAACAAACAAACAAACAACCAAACATATGTTAGTAAATTTACAGAATATGTGTTAACCATTAGAACCCGATCACAGGAAAGCAATGTTAGCAAACTATTGCGAGTGAGATAACTACTCATTTGTGGTTACGCTTGAAGTAGCTTACCTGTAGCAGCTCTGGAGGTAGCGAGTGATGGCGACCAGGTAGTTCCGGCAACTCCTGCTTTATACTAGACTGAATGATCGGATGGCCGGCGAGCGAGTGCACCGGAGCCGGTGAGCTGCCTTTGAACTCATCTTCTGGCTTTGGACTTAGCTTGAAACTACTGTGTGATGACGCCTGTAAAATATAAAAAATAGATGAAATCAGATGAGATACGGCGATGCAGATTTAAAACCATCAATTTATTAATGAGATCTAGAACCAGAGCTTAACCCCTCCATAATGCCGTGAAAATCAGGTAAGGAATCGACTCAAACTTTAGTTAAATGTAATCATTACATGAGGAAGCACACAAATTTACCTCTGATAAAAATAAACTATTGAATAAGTTGAAAAAAAAAAGGTGGCAAAATAGTTGCCACTGCCCGTTAACCCCAAAAACACTGGTGCCAATGTGTTTTCCGATGCCTCCAAAGCTCACTTTATAGCGTCTTTGATTGTGCAAAATATTAAAACAATAGTCCATATGAATAAAAACAAAATTCAGCTTTACTTCAATCGAGCAGTCGAGCAGTGAGATTAAGTTTTTACTACGTTTGGTATGAATAAAAGTAACAACTAAGTATTTACTTTTCGAAAATGGATGTTTAGCTGATTTCGTATGAATAAAACAGCACTTATCATGTATTAACTTCGTAATTATCAAGTGTGCTCATTAGCATACTTTGGATCTGAAAACACATTCATTCGTTTTGATGTCACATCCGATTTATCTTCTTCTTCTTTTTGGCTTTTAAGAGGGTTTAAACTTTTCAGTTCATTCGTCTCTATATCCGATTTATGTTTAATGCTACTTTCTTGCGCTTAAAGTTAAGCAAGTTAAACAATCCGCATTGATTACATCGAGTTTCGTTTACTAGTTTAGGGGAGCGTCAAAAAATTGATTGATTTTCAGGCGGAATGAACACGTTTTTAAAATTTAAATTATGAATGAAAAATAACCTTTCCGTACCAAACTTTCCGTTTTCTGTTAAAATGAAAAACACGCTTGGTTGCAGTTGGTGAAAAAATCTTGTACGAAAATTATTTTTGAAGACAACTTTATATTATAATGAAAAGTTTCAGTAACAATGTTGGAAATGAATAGACAAAGGGTTAAATAAAAGTCGTAAATATGTGTTTTAAGTTTTAAGAAGACACGAAGCCAGGTTTCAAATGTTAAAATTTGAATGAACATTTTTACAATTTGAAACCTGGCTTCGTGTCTTCTAATCTGACAGGTATTACACTAACGCGATTGGGACCCAAAATATGGTCCCTAATTGAAAGTCGCCACCAGACGTCGACACTATTCCTTTGTCATCGCGAATACACGCTTTGTTAAAAAAAAAACGCTTTGAAACCAAACCTAAACAATAAGTTGACAGATGTTTGACAAAGTAAAAACTATGTTGAATTCGAACATGCGTTAAAATGAAATTAGTGAAGTGAACTTTTATTCATACGGATTAAAGTAAATACTAGAAAAGTTTACTTTACTTGGAAACGGGCATAATAAGTAAACACTTTTTTTTGTCATACGACCTAATAAAGGGTGTGTCACATCAAATTGCATCACGGAAAAAACGCTGTAGAAATTTAATTTTTAGGAATTATATCTTCTGCTTCCGCTTATAATCAGATAAGAGTGTATAGATCACGTTGGTCATGCTTCACTGTCAATTTTTCGTAAATTTGGAAAAATGTCGTCGAACGAAAAAGAGCGTCGTGAATTAATCCTGTGCACTCATTTCGAGAATCCGGAGTTGTCACATCGGGACATCGGTAAGATGCTGGGAATCGTCCAATCCACGGTCAGCAGAGTACTAAAACGATACTTCGAGAACCTAACCATCGACCGGAAGGTGAAGAACGGCAAAAATGGATGCTCCGTCAGTGAAAAAGATCACAAGTGCGTAGTTAAGCAGTTTAGACGTGATCCGAGAAGTTCGGTCCGGGATGTCGCCAATAAGCTGAATTTGTCAAGTTCATTCGTCCAGCGGACCAAGCAGCGGGAGGGCCTGCGTACATACAAGGTTCAGAAGGCTCCTAACCGCAACAAAAGGCAAAACATGGTGCGGAAGACGCGAGCCCGGAAGCTGTACACCGAAATGCTGACGAAGCCGCATTGCCTGGTAATGGACGACGAAACCTACGTCAAAGCAGACTTTCGTCAGCTGCCGGGCCTGTTGTTCTTCTCCGCAGAGGACAAATGCAGCGTTCCGGAGGAGATTCGCAAGCAGAAATTATCCAAGTTTGCCAAAAAGTACATGGTGTGGCAAGCGATCTGTTCTTGCGGAAAGCGGAGCGCCCCCTTCGTGATGACCGGCACGGTAAACACGGGCAGGTTTACCTTAAGGAGTGCCTACAGAAGCGCTTACTACCACTATTGAAGCAGCACGAGAGCCCGACCATCTTCTGGCCGGATCTCGCTTCGTGCCACTATTCAAAGGACGTGTTGGAGTGGTACGAAGCCAACGGGGTCACCTTCGTGCCAAAGGAAATGAACCCGCCCAACGCGCCGGAGCTTCGCCCAATAGAGAAATATTGGGCGATTATGAAGCAGGCCCTCCGGAAGAACCCAAAAGTTGTCAAATCGGAGGCGGACTTCAAGAGAAAATGGATTTCTGTTCAAAAAAAACTACAACCTGACGTTGTACAGAACCTTATGGACGGGGTAAAGAGGAAGGTGCGAGCATACGGGCTTGGGCTCGAAGTATGAATAAAAAGAAAATGCCAAAAGTTGTTTAATAGTTTTTATTTTACTGTCTAAAATTTTCAAAAGGATCGGTCTACTGGGCGAATTTCTACAGCGTTTTTTCCGTGATGCAATTTGATGTGACACACCCTTTATTTCTACTGCAGCGAGAATGGCAATATATTGGGTTGCCCGAAAACTAATTGCCGATTTTGACGTGAGACTAAGTCTAATCGGAATA
The DNA here is from genome assembly GCF_029784135.1 of Toxorhynchites rutilus septentrionalis. Taxonomy (NCBI): domain Eukaryota; kingdom Metazoa; phylum Arthropoda; class Insecta; order Diptera; family Culicidae; genus Toxorhynchites; species Toxorhynchites rutilus. Next base: position 123,190,536 of record NC_073744.1, read on the forward strand.
TATGGGGGGTAAAATGAAAATCTAAACACAAAAAATGCAGGAAAAAAATTAAAGATTTCGAATGCTTATAACTCGAACATCTCTTAATAGATTGGAAAAATGTTTGCATCAATTGAGAGCAAATATTTCTACGCATCTATCACAATTAATAAAATGTTATTTTTCTTGAAATATGCAATTGAATAACTGTAGTGCTATCTAAACGCTCTAACTGCGTTTCGTTTCGATTGGTCCGATTTACGGTTTCCCGAACACAGCCATCAAAACCAAGGTGCCTTACATTATATGACGTTTGTTCCAATTCTTTACTTACACAGCTAATATGTTGAATTCAATTGAACTCGATTACTTATTATTACTAAGCCAGCGGTAGTCCCATGTCAACCTTGCGGTTATATCATAGATATAACCCACCCAGTTTTTTTTTCATTGCAAGTAAAATACAATTTTTTTTGTTTATAAAATGAACGCCGAAGAATGAATGAAAGAAGTGCAGATTGAGGATGCGAGGCAACTTCTTCAATATCAGCATTATCAACGTCCACAGCCCCCATCTAGCTAGCACCGATGACGATAAAGAAGAATTCTACGCGCAGCTAGAGCGTGAATACGATCGCTGCCCAAAACACGACATGAAAATCGTCATTGGTTATTTGAACGCTCAGGACGGCCAAGAAAAGGAGTTCAGACCGGTAATTGGTAAGTTCAGCGCCCATCACAGAACCAACGGTAACGGCCTAAGACTTATCGACCTCGCTGCCTCCAAGAAAATGGCCATACGTATCACCTTCTTCCAGCTTCCAACACAGCCTCCAATACCGTTACACCTGGAGATCACCACACCAAACAGAAACACAAATTGACCACGTTTTGATCGACGATCGGCACTTCTCGGATATCATCGACGTCAGAACCTATCGTGGCGCCAACAACAATTAAGACCACTACCTGGCGATGGTCAAGCTGCGTTCTAAACTGTCAGTCGTCAATAACATAAGACACCAGCGCTCACCACGGAACCACCTACGACGACTACAGGAGCCAAACGTTGCTGCAACATACTCGCAGCGTCTTGAAGCTGCGTTACCGGGGGTAGACGAACTTGATGCCGTTCCCCTCGATGAATGCTGGAACATCTAAAAAGCAGCAATTAGCAGCACAGCAGAGACCGTCATCGGGTATGAACAGCGAGGACAACGGAACGAATGGTTTGATGACGAGTGCCGAGCGCCCCTGAACGAGAAAAATGCAGCACGCGCAGCCCTGCTGCAACGAGCGACTCGACAAAACGTGGCACCATACAGACTGAAGCGAAGGCAGCAAACATACCTCTTGCGGGAAAAAAAACCGCCGCCTGGAAGAGCGCATATGACACAATCGAACGACGGCAGCTATAGAGAATCATGGACGAACAAGGCTTCCCCGAAAGCTGACAAGACTGATTCAGGCAACGATGAACGGTGCGCGGTGCAGTGTGCGGATCTCAGGTGAGCTGTCGGAGTCATTTGAAACTTACAGGAGACTTCGACAAGACGATGGACTCTCCTATCTGCCCTTCAACGTGGCGCTGAAAGGTGTTATGCGGGGCACGACTTTCAACAAGTTTATCTGCTTCGCCGGCAGGATCCTATGGTTGGCTCTTCTGGTGTTACTCTTGTTTAAAACTATTTCGTATGTATAAGAAATGGCCTTCTTCAAGCCCTATTTCAAATGAACTGAGATATTTTAAAGCCTTAATGATTCAAACCATGATCATCATCATTATTCAAGTCACAGTCTTGCTCTAGCTAGCAAACAGCAGTATTTCTTGTTGCTGATGTCAGCCACAGCTGTTTTTCTCAATACATAGGAAGGTATCGAGAAAAACTGCTGTGAAGATAGGCATCGCACGCAATTTTTTTTGTTCAGTGGATGCACCGCGTCGATTTTCATGACGTCTGGTGGAGAGTGCTTCTGTATTTTTGCACCACATCATTGCTGCGTCTGTACTGGAGTGTAAGTTTAAAATTGGTCCCCATGGCCTAGTGGTAAGCGTTGCGCTTGCCAAGATGGGGGCTTCGGGTTCGATTCCCGTTCGTGTCAGAAATTCTATCGTCATAGATCCTTTTTCTGGCTTGCACTGGTACAGGGGAACTGTCTAGGGTGTGGTGGGATGAGCATTGGGCATTGCCAGTCCCCAAGAAAAGCTACAAAAACCCGGAAACAGCTCCTCTAAGCGAATTGACGCCGCTAAAAGCGTCTTTGCTCAGTCCTGGGACGGACTCGGGACGTAAAGTAGCAGTATCACGATGGTCCTCCTGCGAGATAGTGGGGTTGGTCGCAGGCCTTGCAAGCCGCACCACTAAAACACCAAGCAATGAACGATACACAAGAAAAATTGAGAATCAGACCAGACCAGACGTTAAGCCAAAATAAATAAATAAAAAGATTAAAATTTTGGAAACGAGCGCGTTACGTTTGGGATGCAAGGATTAGAGCGAAAATACCTATTTGGTGACTGAACGAAGTGATATAAAAATTACTTTCGAAAAACAAAAGGTGTATGAGTGATGTTTGTTACTTTTTGACTCAAAAAGTTTTTTTATAGCACAAAAACGGAAACAAACTTTTGAAATCACAAAAATCTATAAATATGTTAGAAAGTCCATCGAAGTCAAGAGTGGTTAGCGTTTGATGCATGTCGTCGGATGTTGGAAGCACCATAAACAGTGTGCTCGCCCTGGCCAACCTCTGTTTTTTTTTTTAGAACGGACGGGCATATTTTTTTTTGCCTCAGTGTGCATTGTCAGAATATGAGCGAAGTAAACATGGTGCAGAGCTTGCACTGACGGGCAGAAGCATGGTTGAAGAAAGGCATTAAATAGAACGACCGCGTTATTTTTCAGAGCGTTATGTTTCGAATTGTTGATCTTATGCGTTATCAAATGGACTACGGTGGTGGCGAAATAAATATGTAATCACCTCTGATCGCAATGTGTCTAGCACGAGAAGCAAATGTTCATGATGCATACTGAGTGTACTACGTGTATTGGTAACAAGGACACAAATCTCGTGTATTATTCCCGCGAGAAAGCTTCGCTGTCGCTACCATCTTGTCGCTTGACTGATTAATCGTGAATGACTTATTGGTGACTTTTTCGGATTGATCAGTTGATTTTCGTGAATTCAAGCATTGTTTCAGGGTTAAAACAGACGTCAAAGTGCAGCGCAATTCAAGCCGCATAAGATATGGGAGTTGCGTTTTTCGGAGGAAAATTTAAGGTGGAACTTTGTTTCACAACGGTTGCTATCGCCACCCTAACCCACACCCGATTCAGGATTATCCTTTTCTGAGTGTTTTTGGGAGCATTGAAAGTGTAATTTTGCTAAAAGATACTGGAAACCTACTTGGATATTCAGAACGTTCAGAGTTTCAGTGTCGCTCTAGATAGCCAGCCAACTGTACATGTTAATTTAGAGAGTTGGTTTGAAAAACTGCTTCAATTGGTTTTTAACTGCTGCGCGAAACGTTCGCGCCCTTCACTCAGTGAAAGTATTCATAACGATTCTCATCAGTGCTACCAGATGGTTGTCTCTTTTTGTTTTGAGAACTGGCTGAATAAAATGACTATTAAAACTGAATGGAGTTAAAGAAAAAATATTTTCTGGAAGTCTCTCATTCTATTATATCCTGTTCTTTAAATAAATACCAATAGCGCCTAAAAATACACAATAGTAATATTACAGAGACGCGCGCAGTCTGTGAGTATAAAATTACAATTTTGCACGCGAGTACAAGAGAGTTAATGAACGTCTCGATCTTATGGACTTTAATGTAGCAAAATATTCAATGAAAAGCAGCCTTCTCCGTAACCGGTAAGATAACATAAATTAGGATAACTTTTGTATCATTAGTGTTCTAATTTAACCTGTTGATATCTGTGAATGAATAAATGAGAAAACTTAAACTCTCAAGTTTTGTAATGTTTCACGAACAAATTTTTATCTTGGTGTTTGTAGATGTAGTGGACAAAAATATTGAGAAGAGATAAAAATTGATTTTATTGTGTTTTTTCAAACATTTTGTGGGCTTACACATTTTTTTCCAACTAATTCAATAGCAAATTCAATTATACACCGATTTGCGAGGCGATAATAATTTATTGAATAATTGATCATCATAGACGAAGGGGGCGCTCTAAAATCGCAGTTTTATTACATAAAAATGATTACTAACTTAATATCGTACGTTTTTAGTAGCCTACAAAAATTGGAGTATTCCCAGATACCACGTACCAGATATTCAGAAGTCTTTGGTTAAGCAAAATATTGAAATAATATTCCGAGTGCAGCGAAAAAAAAAATGTTTTTTTTCCTGAGTGGCAATATAGTTGCCACCGACTTATAAAGGGTTGAGAGGCATAATTAATCGAAATTCCTCTACAAGCATTCTATTTGTTGTCGCGAATGGTCTGTCTACAGCTTTTGGTATAATCGAGTGTTCGTTATTCATAAAACTTCTCTCAAGTTTATGCAAGTTCTGGTGGCTCTGGCGGATGGAATGCATTTAGCATTATTTCAACTTGGTCGTTTCCCCACACACCCCTCTTGCTGTGCATGGGTGCAATTTTTTGGCAGCCTGTGATGCTCACTCTCGGGAGAAAAAAATCTGTCGGTGCGGGGGAGTGCAATTCCCTTTTTGCACGGAATCTGATGCGCTCTGGCGACGAAAGTTATTCATGTTTATGTAAATATTGCCACACTCGTCGTCAAGCTCGGAAGGGTCCAGAGCCATACTGATTCGAGTAGTGTAGATGGAAGTGCTCTAAACTTGGATGTTGAAGGATTTCGGTTTGTCTCCCCATACAGCAGCAATCGTTTTGTCATTCATAATTTGCGTTTTTGAAAAGCTCTTCCGAAAGAAGAGGGAACCAAGTGTTTTGAGGCTAATGCGGAAATAGAACAAGAAGAACAAGAAGAGCTTAAATGGAATTTTAATATTGTTGCCGCGAGTGCTGTCGCTTCACTTGTTTTTTTTTTGTTCAACTACCAAATGGTGTGGGGATATTTTTGCATTCATTTCTTAAGCTCCGCTTCTGGTCTTTAAGCTTTCTCCGAGTGTAATGTGGTACCTACCTGCGATTCGTATCCGCCTTGCCGATCGTTAATTAGGCTCGGTGTCGAGGGCAAGGAATTATCACAGATGTTGGAAATTTTTCTTTTTTTCTTACTGTCTACTGTCATTTCTCGATCGTCTGACGGTGAATAGAGACGATCTTCACCCATAGGCGTTAGCAGATCGACACTGGCACTGCGTTGCTGCTCCCGGACTTGCTGTTCCCGTTCCCGTTCCCGCTGGTGTTCGCGCTGGGCCTCTCGCCTCTCCCGGTCCCGGAGTTCCTCCCGCTCGCGCATCTCTTTGTCCCGAAGCGAGGGATGGTGTAGAGTATTGTTGTTGTTACTGCTGATGGTATTGTTGTTGACACTTGCAGGAGGTATCGAGTCAGGGCCATCGCGGGAATCACCCCGCGGTCGCTCCGGTCGGTTTCGATCGGAATCGGACGAGTATCGATCGGCACTGCTTTCTGTGAGGCCTCGTACCTGAAAAATGAAGAACGCATCAGTGGATTACATCAGAAGGAACTTTGCTTATTCATAAAGTACTCACTTTCAAGCTCTCTGCCGTTTTGAGAAAATTCTGCAGGTTGTGCTGGCCAACGTTCACCTCACCCTGGTACATAAAGTCCAGCAGGGCGCGCATCTCACTGACTTCGACGTCACGCAGGTAAATGATTGGATGCGGGTGTTTGTTCTCGACGAAGATCTGCTCGAAGTACGGACTGCACGCTGACAGTATCGCTTGATGTGCCTGAAAAAAAGAGAGAGATTGCTGGAATTAGTTTTCCCCATGAAAATGGACTCTTTTAAAGTTACATTGATTGTGACTTGGTCTTGTTTTAAAGGGACTTCACCCCAAGGGTCATTCGTCCATAATTGTCTTTGTCGCATATGAAGATTTTTTTTTAGCAAGGCAGTATTCTAGTCTAGGAATTTAAAAAAAGTCTTCATATTACTGAAGTTTTGGTATTCAACAATCTGCCCTAGAAAGGACTTTCCAAAGATCTCATTATTTATCGAGTTATAGTCATTTTAGTAATGACGAATTTCATGCCAGCTCGACTCGACCATCTCAGATAGCAGTGAAACGTTGTGGGTGTAAAGACATGGGCCATTTAAGCAACTTTAAATACTTGAAATATTCGAAAAATAATTAGACAATATTTTGGAAAAAGCCAAATTTTTTTTCTTAAATCTTTACAAAAATTTATAACTTAAAAACTATGACACCTACAAAATTCATGTCGAAGGACGAAATGTAGGAAATAGTTTCAATTTTTACGGAAAAATACCAAAAATTTTTTGGGAAAAAAAATTCGATGAAAAGAAAGTTATTATAAAAATTAAAATTCATTTTTCTCAAAAACGTATTTTTCCGAAATTCCCAAAAACATATATATGAATAGCCCTTACAATTTCAAACAAGTCGTCCATACATCGGAAGATGGGCACTTTTACAAGGAGAAAGTTTTTTTAACAACAACTTTTTTTATATTTTCTTTGAAAAAAAATACAACTAATCCTAATTTTGTTGAAAGTCAATATAGCGATATAGTGTATTCGACAAAGTTTTAAATCTTATAAAAATCTGAACTTTTGTCGAAGACGTCAACTTTCTATCTGTTATAGTTTTTGAAATATAAGTCATTTTTGTATGAAGACTTCTGAAAAAAAAAAGTTTTGTTCGTAACATTTTTGTGTGTAAATTCTCACGTTTGACACGTTCTTGACATGTTTCCAAATAGAGAAAAGTTAGCAGAGCGTGTAAATTGCGATAATTTATACATAAAAATTTTACGAATTAAACATTAATAGTATTTTTCCAAAGAAAAAAAATTAGAAGGTTGTTGTTCGAAATTTTTTTTCCATGTAAATGTGCCCATCGTCTGATTTATGGAAAACTTGTTGGAAATTCTATTTTTTCAGAATTTTGAAAGCATATGTTTTCGAGAAAAATTAATTTTAATTTTCAGAATTTGTTTTTTTCAATGAATTTTTTTTTCCAAAAAATTCTTCGATAAAGTTAAGTGAAAACCTAAGTAATTTCCTTCATTACATTCTCTGACCATCTTTTTGTAGATGTTACAGTTTTTAAATCAACATTTTTCGAAAAAAAAGTTGAAAGACCCCAAATTAAGAAAAAAACCTACAAAAAAAAATATCAGACCTAAAAAATTGTTGTCAAAGAATGGAATGTAGGAAATCATATTGGTTTTCATTTAAAATTATCAAAAAAAATTTAGGAAAAAACATTTTTTGAAAATTAAAATTCCTTTTTCTCGAAAACATGCTTTCAAAATTCTGAAAGAAATAAATATAAATAGCCCTTAAAATTTCCAAAAAGTTTTCCATACATCGGACGATGGGCACATTTACATGGAAAAAGTTTTTTGAACAACAACTTTTTCATGTTTTTCTTTGAAAAAATATTATTATTGTTCAATTAGTAACATTTTTTTGCATAAATTATCGCATTTTAAATGCTCTGCTAACTTTTCTCTATTCTAACATATATTCCAGAAACTATAAAAGATAGATAGTTGATGTCTTCGACAAAAGTTTGTATTTTAACAAGATCTAAAACTTTGTCGAATACACTATATCGCTATCTTGACTTTAAACAAAATTAGGATAAGTTGTATTTTTTTCAAAGAAAACATGGAAAAGTTATTGTTCGAAAAACTTTTTCCCTGTGAAAGTGCCCATCTTCCAATGTATGGACGACTTGTTGGAAATTGTAAGGGCTATCCATACATGTATTCTTGGGAATTTTTTAAAAATACGCTATTGAGAAAAATGAATTTTATTTTTCAAAATAACTTTTTTGTCAGTGAAACTTTTTTCCAAAATTTTTTTGGTAATTTTTTGTGAAAATTTAAACACATCCTTTGACAAGAATTTTGTTGGTATCATAGTTTTTAAATTATAAATTTTTGTAAAAAACGATATCTCAAATTCTACAGAACCGATTTATGTCGAATTTATACGAATACAATCTGTATGCATCTCTCTATCGAATGAACCAACAAAAATAATAATTTTTTAATTTTACTATTTAAAAAAATCGGAAACGTAAGGAAAAAACGTTCAAACGGTTTTTTTTTTCTTCAAATGGTCGCCATTTTGTCGAAAAAGATGTTTCTTGCCAAAGTTCATGCGATAGCGACATCTTTACTGATTCAGAATCTGTTCGTTTTTTTTGTTTCAGATACCCTGGAATCGTGTACGCCATGGCATGATTTTTTAACTCCCGCACTTCATCAGCTTGTAGCTGTTCCAATTATGAATATTTTCTCCGTTCAATTTTTGTTCTATTGTTAAAATATAGATAAACAAATAGTGATATAATGGATAGTAAAAATATTATTTGTTTTATTTATTCGGTGCTCCAAAAACCGCCCGAAATCCGTGCCTCTGCTTGAGAGTAGCCCCTTGAGGGAAACTTCGAAACTTTGATTACTGTTGTGTGCAGATACAGGGTGTTCAATAAGTAATATAATATATTTTAAACATTTGTTAAAAAAAATGAGAATACAAGATATTCTTTCCGGCCTCAATTTTTATGGAGGCAATGTTTATTGAGAACCTTTTCCATATATTAGCTGAGAGCACAAACCCCACCCCCCTTTGTGACGTTGCTCAAAATAATCGCACGCGGTACGCATTTGGTCCATCGGCATCTCGTCCCAGATCTTGGAAATGAGCTTCTTTAATTGGTTCATAGTGCTTAATTTATATTCGCTCTGCTTGACCAGCATGTACGACCATACATAAAAGTCCAGGAGATTAGGGTCCGGGGAACTGGGAGGGCACAAAGTCTTCTCGAGGAAATCAGTCAAATTCTCCCGAAACCACATTTGCATGATAGTCGTCGTGTGGGCCGGTGCTCCGTCCTGTTGAAAGATGTAATGATCCTTCCCGTAGAGGTCCCGAAGTGCCGGGGCCACAACTTTCTCCAGAACCTCTGTCTTATAGTACGATTTTCACGTTTTTCTCGATAAACACCAGTGGAAGAATCCCACGCCTGGATACACCTTGCGCGTCGGTTATCCTATATATGAGGCTAAAGCTGACACCAATGCCAATACACATAATGCATATGGTGCGAATGCACCTATAATACTATGAAAAGTCGTATTCGAACTTATTTAACACCCTGTATTTCAAATAAATAGAATAATTTTCAACATTTCAATTCAATTTTTCAGTGTTCTCTAAAATGAATAATTGTTAAAATTATGACATCATTTCCTAATATTTCAATAATTTTTTTTGCATCTCACTACACAGAGTCCCTTAAAAAATTCACCACAACTGCATTTTTAAAACAGTTACGGCTCCCGAAACATTAACTCCTTACTATTCATGGACTCCGGTAAGTTGTTGAACATATCACCAAACGATTTGTTTCTCATATAGTGATCCGTACCGAAAAAACTCATCAGAATTATAACTATAAGAGCAAAAACGACTTCAAGTCTCTGGTATCGGTATATGGTTCCATGACAATAAACCCTGAGATTGCAACAATGATTGAGTCCATTTATTTTTTACATCATGATTTTCACGCTCCGAAACACAGATGAAATGTTTTGTTGTCAGCACCGTTTTTGCACCGAGTTTTGCACCGTATTTCTATACCTGTTTTACATCGCGCTTGATTCTGGTTTGTTTTCTCTGTTGAGTTAATTTTTCCTCACACAAGCGCATACTGTTGGTATGGAAGCGCGCTTAGAATGAGCGAAAACAAAACAGGCGCTAGAATTTGCTGTGTGGTGCACATCACACAAGTGAGAAGCGATGTTTAGTATCTGAATTCTGCGCTGTGTTCATTCGGTGTTCTCGTGTTTATGAATTTGGCACACGTATTTCTATACCTGTTTTACATCGCGCTGTTTTTTACCTGTTTTACATCACGTGTTTTCGTTATGAACGCCCATTGACGAAAATTAAACTCAAATGCAGCGCAGCGTATGTTTTTTGAAGACTCCAGCTAGAATCCAGCTTTCTAGAAGAAGAATTGACAAAATAAGGAAATTTTTCTTCTCCCTGTTGGGTGTGAACCACTACCAAATAATCAAAATAATGGTATTTTGAACTATTGTGGTATAGGAAACAAATTTAGACATATGACAGTTTGTTCTCGCGAATCCATTGGCTCTTTTCAGGGCCACTAAAAACTTTTCACAAAAGAGTTGTTACAATACAATTCAATGCAACAGTTCGATGCATTCTGAAGTGATTCCCGGAATAATAAAAAAGCAAACTGATTTTTGTTTGCTCGGGGAGAGAGTTTGTGCGAATTTAGGAGTGTTTTTGGGCTTATTAGAGGTTGGTGGTTGGTGGTTCTGTGCTCCCGTGGTCTAGTGGTTGTGTCCCACATTATAATGCCGGGAGTTCGGGTTCGACTCCCGTTCTGTTTACTCCGTTTATTCCGACTTGCACTGTGGTCACGCGTATTCTAGAGCTTGCCACTCCGCAACACATTCAAGGCGTATTATTCGGCATAGAAGTCTCAACTAAGTACTATTAATAAAAATGACGCAAGTCATTTACCTACCTAGTTATATACTACCTATTAAATGACCAAGTCAAATAATACCTACGTTGAGAAGGCAAAAGTTCCACTGGGAACGTTAGAGCCATCCAAGAAGAAGAGGTTGGTGATTCGATTCCCGATTCGATTCCCACCTGTTTTTTGGGCGAATTTTGAATTATCGCGGTATTTTGAGCGGTCCCCGTAAACAAACCTGAGTAATATCATATCTCTCCCTCAACCGAAGCTTTTTGAACATTTAAACATTTTGAATTCAGTTTAGTTTTTCTGACGAAAATTAGTGACACACTTCATTTGCAGCAGATTTCACAGCGGAAGATTGCAGAGAAGTTTGGAACAAGTCGGGGAGCAGTCCGTGAAATTGTGCACAAACACAAAGCTTACGGTTCGCTTGCTGACGGACCCGGAAGACCGATAGCCGGACGGCACAACGAATGATCGGAAAAGTGAAAAAATCTCCGAAAGTATCAATCAAAGTCATTACGCAAAGTGATGAAAGATGGTGTCACTAATAAGGACATCTATTTCCCGGCTCTCCAGAAGGTGTGGAATGGAATCAACCCTCAGCACTTCCAAAACCTGGTCAATAGTATGCCCAAACGTCTTCAACAGGTTATTGAAGCTTCAAGAGGTCACATTAAATATTGATGCTTTTAATTTTTTTGCCTTCATTGTGTGATTTGTTATTTCTCGAACTCAGGTTTTCTATTTTTATTTTGCGTGCCATAGAAATAAAATGTTTGGTTTGAGTTTTATGAATTGAATCCAGCTAAATATGCTGCCAATGCAATGAAAAACATTGTTTTCCAATAAAAACTCATGAAATTGCTATTTTACAAATTGTTTTTTATTCGAACAAAATTGATAAAATCGTTATCTAATGCTGGTTTAATATAATGGATACAACACTTTGTTCATATCGCTTCAATGTTGATTAAAACCAATACCGCACTCAAAGGTTTTGGGGGTGGGCTTTTATTTTTGTCAACGCATATTTGCACACATTAAAGAAGTTACGTAAAGCAGTAAACAAAATCTAACAAAAATGACAAACCTTGTTAATTACTTGGAAGAGGTTAACAAACAATTCTATAGAATTAAGGTAGTTGTTTTTGATAAAATAGTCATGGAAATTGAGAAAAGTTTCTAAACATCCAAGGTGAGCTTTTTTTTATGCCTATCATTGTAGTTGTTGACAAAAAAAAAGACAAAAATCAGAACAAATACTCGTGTTTCACAAACCCACGTCCGGAATAAAAAGTACACTCAGAAGATGGAACCCAGATGAAATTTCTTTTTTTATCCCTTTTGTTTATTTTAGGCTCATTAGCATTTTAGCTGTAACAGAGTCGAATTTTAATCGTGTACATATCATATGTTTATCATATCTATAATTAGCACATTACACAGTTGCCATTTTTCGGCGTAAGAGTATTCCCTTCTATACCATTGCATATGGTACACATTTACACAGTAGCCATTTAGGCGTAAGAGTTTTCCTTCTGTTATTCCATTATCCAGTTAGACCGGACAGCGGAGACAGTTGATTGATCATTTTTGAGTTATTTATAGAACAGCAGCCCCATGTGTCTTGCAGAGCAGAGCAGTTGTATGGATGAATCGATCTTATTTCGACCGTGGATCGATCTCCATCGCTGATGATTGTTACGTGGACGTACTTATTCTGTAATAACACAAAGATGGTCAATGAGGGCCCTGAGTTTTGAACTCACGATCGATCGCTTGCTAAGCGAACGCGCAACCAATGTGGCTACGGAGACCACCCTAAAATTTCTTATTGAAGGAGTTGTATAAGAGTGTACGGAATTAAAAAGCAAGTGTCCAGAATTGAAATCTATATATAATATATAAAAATGGATTTCTGTTTGTCTGTCTGATTCTTATGGACTCGGAAACTACTGAACCCATCGACATGAAAATTGATATGTGGGGGTTTTTGGGGCCGGGGAAGATTTTCATGATAGTTTGAGAACCCTCCTCCATACAAACGAAACACAAATTTATGCATTACTCGAGAATTAATCAAGCAAATGAAACGAAATTTGGCATTTGAAAGTTTTAGGGTGCAATAAATGTTTCTATGGTGGTTAGACACTCCGCCCTCCTCTCTAAAGGGGGGCTGCCATACAAATGAAACACAAATTTCTACATTACTCGAGAATTATTCAAGCAAACGAAACCAAATTTGGCACGTGAAGGTTTTAGGATGCAATAAATGTTTCTATGGTGGTTAGACATCCACCCCCTCTCTAAAGGGGGGCTGCCATACAAATGAAACACCAGTTTCTGCTTTACTCGAGAATTAATCAAGCAAATGCAACCAAATTAGGCATCTGGAGGTTTTAGGATCCAATAAATTATTCTATGGTGATTAGATACTCCTCCCCCTTCTCTTAGAGAGGGCTGCCATACAAATGAAACACAAATTTCTACATTACTCGAGAATTTATCAAGCAAATATAAGCAAATTAGGCATATGGAGGTTTTAGGGTGCAATAAATGTTTCCATGGTGGTTAGACAACCCACCCCCCTCTCTAAAGGGCATACAAATGAAACACAAATTTCTGCATAACTCGAAAACTAATCACGCAAATGGAGCCAAATTTGGCATGTGAAGATTTTAGGGGGCACGAAACGTCTCTACGGTGATTAGACACTCCTCTCCCTCTATAAGGGGAGAAGAGGGGAGGGGTCTGTCTTTTTTCTATCATATTTTCCTTATCAAACATTTATTCCATGTAACGGAGAAACATGTTATTTGCAAGTGGTTGAAAAATCTTGAACGAGAATTGTGTTTGAAAATAATATGATATTATAATGATGAGTTTTAGTAGAAGTACTAGGCTTTTTTTAGTAAAAGGTAAATTCAACCGGGTCGATTAGAAGATCAATCAACGAACAGTTCTGCGATTGGACTCATGAACTTCCGCTTAGTAAGAAAACGTGAATGTTTGAAGGTATTGATAACAAAAAACAAATTTTGGGCGGGACGAAGCTTGCCGGGTCAGCTAGTTATGAATAAGAAAGTGTCCGGATTTCAAATTCACGGCACAATGGAGAAATTTATAAATTTTGAACAAATATAACATGGTTTTGTGGAATTCTGTGATTCATAACATACATGAAAGCCTACTGATTCTAAATATATGAACGGTAATTTCTCATGCTATGATATGTCAACATTTTTCAGTAGTCGAAGTTACCATCGTAAGCGCTAAAATGTTCGGATTTCGATGCATTACGATATAAGTTATAAAAGTTATAAATCGTTCAAATTTCAGTAAAAATAATCGACTGATGTCCTTGAAAAACTTAAACACGTTGTCTCGACTTTCGATCAAGTGAAGAATCTTTATGATTAGGCTTCTAAAGATTCTAAGCTCAAAATATGTCTTTTTGCCAACGATTTACAAACAAATAACACTTACTTTGACGATTCCTTTATCGCAGGCCAGAGTGACATCACACAGTTTCTCATCTTGCAGCAGGGTTGTGAGCACGGTTGTCAAATTGGATTGGTGGTTATTCCAGCGTAGACAATATTGCTGGTCCATTGTTCCAGTGTCAGTGCTGTTCCTGTAGAGATAAAAAAAAAACAAAAGAGAGATAAAACTATTAGCTTGCGGTTACCAATTTGGGGGTAAGTGCTGAAAAAAAGGAACGTTCGCCTTCTAGGATTTTTCGACACTCTCCATGCAAATGCACAGTCTTTTGTGGCGGAAGATGCTCTTGTCACGTTTTTTTTTGTAAAGGGCTCAGCCTACCCCTGCTGGCATTTCGTAAGATTTTCACCCAAAGAGCTGGCTGGTGGTTGCCACGAAACTTTCATCGACTTGCACAGAAAGCTGGATCCAACATACAGGTGGTAACAAATTAAATATATACTTTTTCGACCACGACAATTGTCTGCAAGAAGACGACAAGAAAATGGGCCCCGGAAACATTTGTTACCAAAGATTGCGGTTACCCGGATGAGGATAACCGGCTGAGAGTTGGTGAACAAGAACAAGAACTCATATGCGACAGAGCAGCCAGCAGTTTCATGACTGTGAGTCTGACAGTCGGAAGGGGACGGGGGTGGGTAGTGATTCTGATGATGGTTGTTTGCATATGACACTCTTCATTTTCGAAACCAGCAATGTAAACACACAGTTTAGCCTCACTTCGCACTGATTTTTGTCAACTTGCTGCTGCCCCCACTTGGCACCGACTTTCATCCGATGACTTTATCTTGAAAAAGCCAGGGCAATGTTGTACTTGTATTTTGTGCATACGGCGTGTGTGTGTGGGTGTACCAGGAAGGAACATTCCGTAAGATGATAGCGCCAGACAAGTGGGTGTCAGCATTAGACAGGTGGCTTCTGTTGCTTTGCTGCTTTGTTGGTCAGAAGGAACGAATGTAAATCAACATGATTTTGAAGAGAACTGCTTCGGTCGTCTCGGAAGATAACATGGGATTCTCCCGTTGACTGGATCCCATATAAGGGGGTGGTTGAATTGCATTAGATTTTCAACAAACTTTTCGTGTCATCTTTGCACTACTTACTTTTGTTCTAAAAAACATTTGAAGGAACCTTTCAATTAAATAATAAGGCGTACACCATAATCTTTTGACGTTTATTTTTTGTCTAACATAAGATGATTATTGCAAACCCCGTCTTTTTTCCATCTGTTCGTTGCTTTCGGTTTCATTATGTGGTTGCACGATTTTGTTTATCACATTTCATAATATTTTATCAAACGACTTTAAAACAAAACTTTCGTTTTAACATATAGTAGAAGTGATAGTGTCAGTCGTCAAATTCTATTATCTCTCTGGACTCAAATTCATTTTGTCCTTAAAGGTAAACATTATCCGAAATGAAACAATTGAATTTATATGGATCCGCTGTGTAAAAAGATAAACAATATCACTAGAGAACCAGAAAACATGCTTCGCAAATATGTGATAACGTTTTTGGATCTTCTTTAGATTTAGGGCCTGATTCTCGAATACACTTCACGGTGGGAACGAAATAAACGGCACGCCATTGAACTACGTTTTACGAGTTAGTGAAGTGTCAAAGATAATGAGTTTTCAGGCAGAATGAGCACTTTTCAAATAAAAAATCATTAATGAAAATTAACTTCTTCGTATCAAACTGGTATTTAATATGAGTGGAGAACTTTGTTTTCTTCATGTGATATAATAACAAAAATTTCATCTGAAGATTATAATGATAAGTTTAGTGGGAAACTAATCTCGTATCCAGATGTCGACACTGTACCGTTGTCATCGCGGAAACGTTTCATACCGTTTCCACCGTGAAGTGTATTCGTAGTGTATTCGAGAATCAGGCCCTTATTCTTTTACAGGGATCTAACTTATCTATCGATAAGGTTTATGGGAGAAGATAGAAAATCTCAATTATATTTGCTCGGGATCATAGAAGCTCAATGTTTTACTATATTAATGTATTTAAAAAGAAAATCTGCAACAGAAGTGCGCAAAATTCTTGTTGTGATTCACAGCAGTCGGTTGAAACAATATGAAAATCATGGGAGGTTGATAACATGCGGTCAACCCGTAATTTTATTTATTTAAGCGCTCATAGACGCATAGTGCTGTAATACGAGGTGTGTAACATTTAGGAATAATGTTATGTGAAAAATGATCCAGCGGCGCTTGTTTGTTTGCTATATTACTAAGATATTTGGCTAATAAGAAGTGGCGTAGAATTCTAAATTGATATGAATATAAAAAGATGCCTCAATCTCGCGCTCTCACATATAACGATTTTGTATTGGTAGTTTTTGGACCCAGCATCTATACAACAACTGCCTTTTAATGCCTCTTAAAAACAACCGAAGAAGTAATAGCTTCGCGAAAAGGGCAAGCAATTCGATCGTGTTTAGATATCCATAGTCGAAAGTTGTAATGAATTATTGCATGAAAATTTACCCCAGCCAATTTATTTTGTCTGTGGGTGAGAGCTGACAAACATTTTTTTTTTCAAGTTTGTACTACTGTCAGTAGTCTTCATATTAATTTTGAACGCGATCTGTCATTTAGTTTGTTTACAAGGACATTAAGAACAAGTTAACTTCTGTTTTGGTCTGCGATTTTAGATATGGATAATTTTATTGGTTCAACATATTATGTAAAATGTTGTGTTGCAAACAAAATTTCTTGTACCGTTTTTTTTTTAAATTCTTTATTTGAGAGGCTTTCAGCCTCCTGGGCTGGTTCGCCTAAATACATTTGGTGACTCAACTATGTCGTAAACACGGGGGCGTATGAATAATATAAGGCATTCAAAGATGGCCGGGAAAAG
Organism: Toxorhynchites rutilus septentrionalis; assembly: GCF_029784135.1. Lineage (NCBI taxonomy): Eukaryota > Metazoa > Arthropoda > Insecta > Diptera > Culicidae > Toxorhynchites > Toxorhynchites rutilus. The sequence goes on from NC_073744.1 coordinate 123,207,526, forward strand.
AGATAATCGATTTGATTTTGAAGTCAAGGAGCTGACATCGACCAATTAACGAACAATTTGTGCCAGGAAAATGGAATGCATACAAACGCTGTAAAATGCAAGGCCGTAACATTTACGCGCTCTCGCTCCCCGAATCTATACGGATACCTGCTGCATCTCTCACCTTTGGAAAGAGTCAATCGAATCATGGATCTAGGAGTTCTCCTTGACAGCAAGCTGCGCTTCCATGAGCACGTCTCGGTCACAATTTCGAGAGCGAACGTGATGGTTGGATTTCTGAGACGCAACCAGCGTTGCCAATGTTCCAGTTTAAACTGGATTCTTCCAGTTTTTTTTCTTCGATCCAGTAATCCAGTTGAACTCTAAAATCTTCCAGTTTTCTGGAATATCGTCCAGTTTTATCCAGTTTTTCATATGTGTGTCCTAGTTTTATTCATTTTTTGTAAAATAAATTTACAATGATAAATATTATCTGTCCCTCCCTCTTCCTATTCCTTATGTAATTTTATTTTCTGACATTTATCATTCGACCTTGGATCGATCTCTGGCGAGGTTGTAATTCGGTTCTTTCCATTTTGTTCAATCCGTCGGTGTTTTGTCGAAAATTCCAAAACGAAGAGCTTTCCCGAATGGTGGAAACTTATCAAACTACTTTAAAAACAGGGTACCACTCAATTGTTTATTTTATTTAACAGCCTAGATTTAACATGTGTGCTCCCGTGGCCGAGTGGTTAGCGTCATAACTAACATGCCGGGTGTTCGGGTTCGATTCCCGTTCTGGTCGGGGGAATTTTTCGTCAAAGAAATTTCCTCCGACTTGCACTGTGATCACGCCTATTCTAGAGCTTGCCATTCAGAATGCATTCAAGGCGTGTTATTTGGCATAGAAATCTCAATTAAGTACTAATAAATAATGACGCAAGTAATACTAATAAAATAGGCTGAGACGGCGAAGTTCCTCTAGGAACGTTAGTGCCATTGAAGAAGAAGAAGAAGATTTGACATCAGATGTTATAGATCCTCCAAAACATTCTGAAGTTCAGAAGGTCATAAAGTTCAGAAGGTCATAAAGTTGACTTTAAATGATATGAATATAAAACCTTGCTTCTGTTTACAACAAATGGATATTAGTTTCTCATAGTCACTCAAAGGAATTTTAGTTCTAAATATAATTAATTTAATTAATGCAAACAAACTCACCTAAATAGCTAATGCATGTGAACCGTAGTGTATATTTTTTTCAAGAAAGCATACATATTTTTCAAGAAAGCATTGCATATTTTTTCAAAAGTACTTTTTCGAGCTAGGGGAAATATTTAAGGGTCCCTCATCTTGATCTTGATACCGAAATTTGGTTTGTGCAAGCCTAATATAAGATGTAAATTAGCAATGAATAAAACCAAAAAAACAATGAGAGAAATAGCTTCTCAATACCAAATCTTGATAATACCAAAGTAATACTTGAGCAACGTTGTTTGTGGTTATTTGAGTATTTAAATAACACTATTGAGTTGTTTATGGTATTTTTTTTTGGTATTTTACCTCGTATCTCATGCTGATCCGTACCTTTTTGAGGTATCGAACTATACGCAGTTTTGCTACGCTCTTCTATCAGCGATTTCATGGATTTTATGAAGCGATAAATACGAAACTCTTAAGTTTTGCCCAAATAAAACTGTCCCTCAAATATTGTTTCACAGTAATTACAGTTACAGTTTTATGAACTACATACAAATACTACACGAAGCATTCTATTTCTCAAGCATTGAAATTGGTAAAAAATTAATTTAGATAAATCATAGCCGGTCATCTTAAAATAAAAATGTTTTACAGGATCCAGTTTTCTTCCAGTTTTTTTAAGAGCAATCTTCTAGTTTTTTCAAAAATGTTATTGGCAACCCTGGACGCAACACAGCTCATTTCGATGACATTTACGCTCTGAAGTCGTTGTACTGTGCATTTTTCAGCAGCATCTTGGAATACGCAGTACAAGTCTGGGCCCCATTTCACGCTGTAGATAATCAGCGCATCGAACGTGTTTAGAAACGCTTCGTAAGGTATGCTCTACGTGGTCTGTCCAGGAATGATCCCACCAACCTACCATCCTACCAGAGAGAGTTTTAGAGAGAAAATTCATTGCAAACGTCCAGGTCTGTGGAAGTATAACATTCGGATTTTGCACCATTATAATGCACCAGCTCATCGATAAATCATTCTGGCCATTCATGTCATTTTTGACCATGAAAGTTGAAAGAATAGTATTATTGCTCCAAAAGACGATAAAATAAAATTAGATGATATGAAAAGCATTTTCTTTAAAAATACAATTTACCGGTATATAATTGTCAGAATGTATTGCGCCAGAGTGGATAAGGTGCAACATGAAAAACGGGAAGTTCATTATTGAGTGACGATTCGTGAATGCACGTCCTTAAGTGAAAAATCATATAACATAAAGTGTCATTTAACAGGTACCATAAACAAAAGCAGGAAATATGGTACATAAGTAACATAAGAAACTAATGCTAGCAAGAAGGAAAAAAATTAATGATCTTAACCTAGAACAATATGACAGTAGATTTGCCTTTGAAAAACTGGTGTAATGTTGGATTCAAAACTGTCAAAATAGTTATACCAGGTAGTGTAGAACAAGTGATTGAAAAGTCAAGGGTTGATCTCGCGTTCATCGAGCTGATCATGTATTGTCCTGTAACTCAATCACTCAATCACTTGTTTATTGATTGTTATTTATTTATTCAGCGAGTTTAAAACAAGTGATTGAAAAGTCAAGGGTTGATCTCGCGTTCATCGAGCTGATCATGTATTGTCCTGTAACTCAATCACTCAATCACCTGTTTATTGATTGTTATTTATTTATTCAGCGAGTTTAAAACCTTTATAATCGAATACATCATCATCATCATCTTTATCATCTATAGGAACATAGATCTGTGATGAAGCATCTTCGGCACATTTACTATTTCCAAAAATTTTCGTGAGCCGAGAAGGTTGAACGTGATGAGGAAAGGCCTAAAGCAGAAGTTTCCCAGCGACGGTCGTTCGAGGGTGGGAAGCCCTTCTCTTAGGTCATGTCTAAATTTTTTTTTTTCATTCGTTAAATAATTCCAAAGTCAAACTATTTTATATCTGTTTGAATCAGTCACTCATCCACAGCAATTTTTGTTTACGAGTTGCCATAAACTCCTTTACTCACCATCTCCATAGCTATTTTGCAACAAATTTTGACTACTGGTTTGGGTTATCTGGCAATTAGGTCCAATTAACACAGGAATTAGCCGATCGATCCCTAAAAGTTTCGTATGTTCTAGACTTTGGAAAACATGGATGGATATCGGTCTTGTTTTTGATTGATGCAGCCTGAATATTCCATTATATTCAATGTGACGCGATATTTCGAAAATGCAAATTCTTTCTTGTGGTCGAAATTCGAGAACCTAAATGCGAACGATCTTTTCTATCCATAAGGATAGCGCTACAGACCACACAGAGGAGTCATCAGGAGGTCTAGGTTCTACAATTAAACTTTTTTTGATTTCTTTCTTTGGGGATATGCTATGTAAGGTCTATGCTGACCGTTCTCAGATAATTTATACTCTGAAGAATTTTCAACAAATAATGAAGATTTGCAAAAAGAGCCGCGGAGGCCATTTTCAAAATATGGTGTTCCCATGTTATTTTACAGTGAAAAGACATCTCAAGAATCGTTGAATACAATTTAAGAGTGAAAATTGTATACAGGGCGGGCTCGATTATGTACAGTCTGCGATTTCTTTTCACTGTATATAATCGAGCCAAAAAACAAAATATATTTGTTTTTTAAACATATATTTTTCGTTTCTTGAATAAAAAACGAAAAAAAATGATCCTTCCCCTTAAAGTCAAAAAACACCTTTCTGACATTGCTTCCTTTTGAAAGATGGAACAATTTAGTACAGCATATAGCTGTGAAACATCTAAATTAGTGGATTTATATAACACTAGCTGACCCGGCAAACATCGTTCCGACCAAAATTGGTTTTTTGTTATCAACACCTTCAAACATTGACGTTTTCTTACTATGAGCACCTTTTACTATAAAATTCCTAGTATTTCTAACAAAACTCATCATTATAATATCAGATTTTCTGTCAGATTTTCAGACACAATTCTCATTCAAGATTTTTCAACCACTTGCAAATAACATGTTTCTCCGTTACATGGAATGAATGTTTTATACAGAAAACATGATAGAATATAGACAGCCCTAAATCGGACAATTCCTTCCTCGAGTTTTGCTGTTATCAACACATCCGGCGATCCTTTTTTTGGTATAGATAGAAGAAGATATAGGAGTGCGTTTCATCACATTAAAATCCATTTCCAGTTTCGAACAAAGATCAATTTCGCTAGCGCAAACATCAAATGGACTAACAGCACTTGTCACTATGTAATTGTAGAACATATGGGAATTTAATTTTCCCAATTTTCTCCTTTTTCCTTCAGAGTTTTCCGAAAATTTTCAATTGTCGTGTTTGGACGGGTGTCATACCATCATAGAAACATTTCTCATACCCAAAAACCCTCACATCCCAAATTGTGCTTGATTAGTTCTCGATGAAATTTGTGTTTCATTTGTATGGCAACCCCCCCTTAGAGAGGGGGAGGAGTATCTAACCACCATAGAATCATTTATTGCACCCTAAAACCTCCACATGCCAAATTTGGTTCCATTTACTTGATTAATTCTCGAGTAATGCAGAAATTTGAGTTTCATTTGTATGGCAGCCCCACTTTAGAGAGGGGGTGGAGAGTCTAACCATCATAGAAACATTTATTGCACCCTAAAACCTCCACATGCCAAATTTGGTTCCATTTGCTTGATTAATTCTCGAGTAATGCAGAAATTTTAGTTTCATTTGTATGGCAGCCCCCCTTAGAGAGGGGGTGGAGAGTCTAACCATCATAGAAACATTTATTGCACCCTAAAACCTCCACATGCCAAATTTGGTTCCATTTGCTTGATTAATTCTCGAGTAATGCAGAAATTTGAGTTTCATTTGTGTGGCAGCCCCCCCTTAGAGAGGGAGTGGAGAGTCTAACCACAATAGAAACATTTATTGCACCCTAAAACCTCCATATGCCAAATTTGGTTCCATTTGCTTGATTAATTCTCGAGTGATGCAGAAATTTGAGTTTCATTTTATGACAGCACAACCCCCCCCCCACCTTAGACAGGGAGGAGGGTTGTCAAACTATCACGATAACCTTCCCCAAAAACCCATACATACCAATTTTCATGTTGATCGGTTCAGTAGTTTCCAAGCCCATATGAATCTGACAGACAGACAGATAGAAATCCATTTTTATATTTTTATATTTTATATATATATTTTAGAAGTGAAAAACTTAAAGATAGTGGATCTAAAGGTGATATCATTCATTTAAACCCGAAAATTCGAAATAAACTTGATTGTTTCTATCAAGCAACAATTTGTCCTTTGATACCTAACTTCTATCTTTCTCAATTCCGTTGTAATGTCGTTATAAACAATTCCTGGTGAGAAGTCAACAAAATCTTCAAAAATTACTATTTTGACACCACTTTTCTTATAATAGCCAACTGCATTTTACCTTACCGTTGAAATGTTAGATTTTTTCTTGAAATAAGATATATTTGAAACATTACAAACAATATTTTTTTCTTTCAAACGGTATATAAACGAGTCCGATCTGTATATTTTGTAATTAAGCGTAATTAATCATAATTTTAAAAAATATATTAATTTGTCAAACTTTCTGCTATCAAATCAGCTTGGATTGCTGGTAGGTAATGGTAGATGAGCGGGGCATGGGAGTTCCATGAAATTGACCTGGAAATGATTATGACTTAGTTCGTCTTCTGCATTCACTGTCGATTGGAAATGCAAATTTCTGTTAGAATAGATTAATAACAAATTCACGATAGAAGCTCACCGAATGATTCAAGAACTTGAAACCCGATGCAAGAACTACCAAAACGTCAAACGTCACCAACACATCAACTGAAGCAGAACCCAACTATGGCCATGTAGCATCCAGCGAAATTGTCCCCATATCAAAACAATGGAAACACGACTCACACACACGCGCGGTCGGTCGTTAAATTCATCTAATTCGCAATTTTGAACTTTAATAGCCGGCAATTCATCTTGCACACTTTGCAGAAAGACACACCATAGCATTGTGTCCTAATTTCTGATTCGCGCTGCCATGCGACAGCCAGAAAAGAAATATGAAAAATAAATAAACGTGCACACACACACAGGCTCACTCAGGCCGTTTCCAAAAGCGACTACAGCGGGGGACTGAAAGCTAATAAAAACAAAGACGACACATTAATCAAACCCAGCCAAATTCACGAACGAAAAGCTTTGTTGGTGGTGGTGGCGTGGAGCGAACGGAACGAAACAAAAAAAATCGCGAGCTGTTTGACCTTCAAAATATTTTAAATTCAAATTTCGCGCTCTTTCCGACTGACTGAACGTCGTTCAGCTCACGAATATACATAAGCTTCGCTATGTTTTGGGATTCCGATGTGACATACTTCGATGTGGCAGTAACAGAGAGGATGCTTTGGATGTGATCATGGATGCTGGATGCTTATCGCTCTCGAAACTCTTGATGTAATAATTGCTAAATTTTGTCGTTTTATGCAAATTTTTTTTTCCAAGCAGGTCCATAAAACATCCGTGGGTTAAAAGTTGCAAACAGTAGTGGCTGAACGTTTGCAATCTACAAAACTTAATTAATTTCTCAATCTTGTCCCGGTATTGCTGTCGTCTGCATGGGCCTGCGAACGGTGGACGGTATTGCATGCACATTGCACGTGTGCATTCGAGTTCGCTACCCGATGCATCGGACTAAACGTTGCCCAGACGCCGTTACACCCCTAGAGAACATCCCGAATAAGATAGCAACAATGATTCACACTTCATTACGCGTCCTGGAACATGACCGCTCTAAGCTAAGGATGTAGCACGGTAGCTAGTACAAGGATGGCCGCATCCAACCCATCCACTACTAACCCATAAAAGACTGAAATTGTTACGCCGTGCGATGCTCATCCTGCGATCCTGCAAGAGATAGAGACAGAGCGGACCAGCCGACGGAACGACAGGAACCGAAAACTGACCACCAGCCAGAGCCGGCCACGGTGTGTGCGCCCATCACAGCAGTAGTTTGACCACACCGGATTTCCGGCTACCGGATATTTATTACACCATTTAACCTATTAATATTTCAAGCCCTTGTTTGAAGTGTAATTTATACTTTCATCTCCATGTAATGAAGCGGTAAAAGTGTACCGTGTTCTGGTGCCTCGGGGGGTTAGGTAATTTGCGGCGTGTTGATAGGGTTGGTTACATTTTTTGTTATAAATTGTATTATTGTATGAATAAATAAGAATTATTACACATTCATGAATAAATTGAACAGTTGAAAACAAATCCCTGTCATAGTTTGTAAACATTATTCAATCTCATATTGGTTTGCGATGTAGAACAAGACAATTAAGTTGATAATTAACATCAACAAGTCTTCCTGAGCAATATTTTCAAATTGTTCTAATTTTGACACTGATAGTTTTTTCATATTCAAAACATTAAAGAAACTCAGCATTATTGTGAGATGAATTTTTTTTCCAAAAACAAGTTTTCATCTCACAATAACATATACAGCAGCAGTAGAATGTATAACAAGGGGATCTTTGTGCCGAGAACGTTGGTGATGTACTGGAGACAGTAGAAACATCTGTAGAATATTTTTACCGCTAGAATGTTAGATTATATGAATCATTCATTATCTTCAATTCAATTTTAACTATTTGGATAAGAAGATAACTGTTGATGCACTACGAGAGAGTTGATTTTGATCGTGTAATTGACCTTTTTCAAGACTAAAAATTATCAGTTTTATAGATTGAAGACTTATAACACAAAAAGGAATAACGTTTTCGATGCAGTGCATGCATTGACATAAGGAAAAAATTGTGACATATGGCTGACTTGTGTATTGTTCTGTGGTTGAACCATGATTCAACCAGTTTCAGCTGTTTCGATTCAACCAGGTATCGGAAAACCTCTTGAACAATTCGTTCTGGATACATACTTTGTATTTTTGTGTTCATCATTTTAAATACAGTTTGTTCGAGAACTGAAGTTGAATTATTTGCTACAGCGTAAATTTTTTGGTGTACAGTGGAAAGGATCCTTTCTGGTTGGACGGATACGTCAACAAACAAAGTTACTAAATTTGATGTAATAAGCAACCACATGTTATACTGTCAATGGAGCCCGCTATCGGTTGATGGCAACGACATTTCTTTCGTTTTGGACCTGTAAATTATCCGACTGGGATTGTTGACATCTCAAGACTATTTTTTGTGGGTTTACGTGAGGACTCTCGTCTATACGGTTAAATCAGCAACGACTGAAGTCTTCGAGAACCATATTAAACGGGTCATTGTTTAGATATTAACCGAAATGTTCGAAAAAATGGCGCTAAACTGTGCCTTTTGCATGGTCTCATCCGCTCAAATATAAATTTCTTATACTTTCTGCAATATTTATGTGTTTTATTTACAGTATACGGCGCAATTACGTGTCAGTACACGTGCAACAAACATTTTTTTAAAAAAAAGGAAAAATTTGCATGGCGTGTTGCCAATATTCCCACACGCTAAAGCTTTATTAAGAAACCAGGATTGGATTGTGCAGGTGGCAAATTCAAATTACCACCGTTGACTCAACAACCAGAAACCTTGCGCTCTTTGGCAGGAACCGTAAAACGGATACCCAAATCATGCGAGCAGCAAAGAACAACTCCAAGGTCACATCAATTTCAGAACATGGTTCGAAAAGCAAGCTTGCTCGGATATTGCCAACCATCAGCAAAGCTTACAAAGTATCAGAAGGTTGCTGATAAGCCGATAAAGTATTGAATGAAGTTTCTTTCCACGTTTGACGTTTTCCACAAGAAAACAGGTTTATTTCAGCAATATAGCGATGCTGAACATACAAAAAAACAATCATTTTTTCGAGTCGAGTTTTTATGGGGGTCATTCCATGGGTTTAATACAGCCCATGGAATGAACTCGACTCGATGCCCACCTTGGTAAAACCTAACAAGCATAACTACTTTGATACAGTAATTTCATGCCAAACCGATACAGTGGTTCTCAGATTTTCGTAAAAAGTGGTAGATTTGTTCTTTATAGCAAACAATTAGACCCGTATTTTTTTATTTTTTCGTTAGGGTGACCATTTCTGTTTCAGGGTGGTTCGAAAAATCACTCTTTATTTTTTTTTCCTAAAATGACTGTTTTCAAAAATTCATAACTTTTGAACTACTGGACCGATTGTAATGAACGACATATCAAATTTGATCTAATCACCTCGTCTTTTCACGAAAAATACTTCAGTTGCAGAAAATTTAAATTTTGTTTCCGTTATTATTGATTGTATTTGTTTTTTATGGTTTTCATGGTCACGGGACCGAGGGGGATATTTTTTTATATTCTTTTCTAGAAAGCTGAGGATTTTTTACATAAAATAACTGAAAATCAGAGATGTGTTCTTTTTAATTTTTAAATTATTATTATTTAAATTTAACCGATGGTTCAAAAAATCATTTTTCACCTTTATCCCAAAAATTACTTTTTTCAAAAAATCATAATTTCTGAACTACTGTACTGATTCAAATGATTGACATACCAAATTAAAGCACTTTTCTTTTAAAAAATACCAAACTAGCGAATAAATTCGATTCTAGTTGCATAGATCCAGTATAGTCGCATAGAAATATTGAACAAAGACTAAAAACATGTAAACTTTGAAAAATCATAACTAAAAAACGAAAAAGAACACATATCTGATTTTCGGATATGTTATGTAAATATCCCCAGCTTTCAAGATGAAATATAAAAAATATAGCGTCCTTAGTCCCGAAACCATGTACACTCTTTTTTTCACTCCGGATAATCGAATCATAAAAAAAAATCTCTCGGTAAACGTAATATAATTATGATTTGGACTTATTTATTAAACGGTTTTATCTAGATGAGACCCGTTTGTATGTTTATGACTTTGTAACTTTGTAACTTTGTCTGTAGCGCTGTACCACATTAATAGAAATTTAACCTCCTTCCTGTTGACCGTTCTGAAATTTGGAACACATCTTCATCTCTGGTGTCATAATAAAACTGCGTATTCCATGATCTTGAAAATCCAAGATCCAAGAAATGGCGGATTATGTACATATTTTCTCAAAATCCAATTTTTAGGGGTGTTGCCAAAACCGCTTCAATGTGGGTATCAAATGAAAGGGCTTGACTAGTACAACACATTTATTTATGAAAAAATGTAAATCAAAGATGGCGGCCGCTTCAAAATGGCGGATTACATATTTTCTCAGAACCCCATCAATATATATATCAAATGAAAGAGATTGACTAGTAGAAAACATTTATTTATTAAAAATGCATATCCAAAATGACCGCCGACACAAAATGGGGCCATATATATTTTTCTCAAAACCTCATCAATATGGGTATCAAATGAAAGTGCTCGACTAGTAGAACATAGCAGATCATGAAAAATCCAAATCCAAGATGGCCGCAGTCCCCAAATAACTTATTACTTTTTAAATGGTTTCATTCAGGTTGACCTGTTTGCATGTATGTTTGAATGTTTGTAGAGTTGTCCCACGTTAATAGAAAATTGACCCCGTTCTTGTTGACTGATTGATCTGAAATTTGGAAGACACCTTTAAAAATTTACTGTCATTATATTCCATGATCTTGAAAAATTCAATCTGGCCACCGCTAGAAAATGGCTGAATGGCTTGACTTGGAGAATACACTACATTATGAACAACATAAATTTGTAAAGGTCGCCACCACGAAATGGTCGACTATGTATTTTTTGCAATCCCCTCAATATCGGTATCAAATGAAATGATTTGACTAATAGAATACAGTACATCATGAAAATATTTCGAAGAAAATTAGGTAAGAAATAAACGTTAGATTTCCATCATCCACAGTTAGTTGTTTCAGCATATACCCCACGATTTTATATTAGTCTCATCATTGCTCTAGATTAATGTAGGAATGGTTTCGAAAACTACTAACTGCTATTGCCTAATTATTTTCTAGCTTTTGGTACATTAAATGGTTTACTTAAAAACCTAAAAAGTTTTTTTTACTTATTTTATTTTCTAGTTTTTAGTAAATTATCTGTTTCATTAGTATACTTCTCTACAATAAAACCATTGAACTTTTTATTCAATTTTTATCTCTTACGTAACTTTGTTCGGAATATTTTGATGATGTACTGTATTCTATTAGTCAAATCATTTCATTTGATATCAATATTGAGGGGATTGCAAAAAATACCTAGTCGACCACTTTGTGGCGGCGACCTTAAAAAAATTTATTTTGTTCATAATGCAGTGTATTCTCCAAGTCGAGCCAATCAGCCATTTTTTTAGATTCCGAGAATCAAAAATTTAATACTCCGGATAATCGAGTCTAAAATTCCGGATAATCGAATCACGAATAATCGAGTTTCCGGATAACCGAGTCCGACCTGTAATCCAAAAGTTATGAATTTTTGAGAATAAGAAAAAGTGGAAAAAATTGATATTCCGAACTATCGGTTAGCTTTGAAGAACCATGACTTAAAAACGAAAAAGAGCACATCTCAAATTTTCAGACATTTTCAGTGAAAAATCCTCAGCTTTCTAGGAAAAATATAAAAAAAATATATAGCGCCCTTGGTCCCGAGATCATGAAAACCATAGAAAACAAATGCAGGTCGGACTCGATTATATACAGACATGATTATATGTGATTCGATAATATACAATTTTGGACTCGATTATATACAGTTTAAAAAACATATTTTTGTTTCAAGAAAAAATGTAACCTTTGAACGTTAAGGTGGAATTGAAGTGGCTGTTATATGTACAGTGGGGTAAATCATGATTTTTGAACATTTTGCTTCAATTTTCACCCGGAATTGCTTATATCGATATTGCAGCGAAATTAAGAAAGATAGAAGTTCGGTGTCAAAGAACAAATTGTAGAGTGGTTTGAGAACTTTAATTTGATTGATAGAAACAATCAAGTTCAATACGAATTTTTGGGATAAAATTTATGATCACAAATTAAAAATTATTAACTTTGAAATTTTCACTTCCAAAATAGTCATATAAATCCACTAATTTTGCTGTTCCACTACTATATCCTGTAACAAATTTTCTCATCTTTCAAAAGAAGGCAACAGAATTGGCTTACGCATCGTACTTTTCAGTCTAGAGCCAGTTTGACGCAACAGAGTCCAAAACAAAAAAAAATTATGTAACATTGTCATTGTTGAAATTCGAACATATGCGTAGAAGGATTATTTTCATCAAAAACCTTGTGAGAGATTCTGAAAAAAAATATTTTCATGTGAGGAAGCTATTTTCTGATCTTAAGGGGATGAATCAAAAATTAAATTATTATTTCATTTTCAATAAACCAACAATATATGCATAAAAAACGAATAGCAAAATATTTTTTGACTCGATTATATACAGTGAAAAGAAATCGGAGACTGTAAATAATCGAGTCCGCGCTGTACAATCAATAATAACGGAAACAAAATTTAAATTTTCTGCAGCCGAAGTTTGTTTCCTAAAAAAACGAGGTGATTGGATTTAATTTGATATGCCGATCATTACAATCGGTCCGGTAGCTCAAAAGTTATGAATTTTTGAAAAAAAAAACACAGGAACCCCATACCGGCATGGCGTAATTAACAACAGGTGCAATAATCATTTTGAATACTGCTAATTTATTTTCCAAATGAAGCTTGGATCTTCGATTTATCAGTGGGTATAGGAACTGTAATAGACCAATACATTTACGCCTGATTTCATCCGTGTGTGCACGGTACAGTAATTTGTCGTCCATAATAACTCCGAGGTACTTTACTTCGTTGGTCCAATTCACGCGGCTGCCGTTTACACTGATGTAGCAGTTTGGTGGAGGGGATAACTTCGGCGAAGGGCGATGCTTAAACAGAATAGCTTGACTTTTTCCCTCATTTACTTTAATCTTCCAACTATGAAGATATTCCACATAACTCGTTACTCCTCGTTGAAGTCTTGATCTATAATGTACTGGTATCCTGCCATTCGCAATGATGGCGCTGTCATCTGCGTATAATGCAAGACTGCAACCAGCTGGTAGCTGGGGAACGTTGGAGGTGTATACCACATATAGAATGGGGCCCAAAAGACTGCCTTGAGGTACACCCGCAGAAATATCACATAGTTCAGAGCAGGAACCAGTAATATGCACACGAAATTTTCTCGTCTTCAAATAACTACGCACCATTTTTACTGGGTACAGTGGGAAATTTGCTCCTACTAATTTATGGATTAGGCCATCGTGCCAAACGTTATCAAAGGCCTTCTCCACGTCTAGTAGCACCATAGCACAGTTGTTAGATAAAGCCTTGTTCCTCTTGATGATTTTTTCCACACGAACCAATTGGTGTACTGTGGAATGACGTTTGCGAAATCCAAACTGCTCCGGAATAATGATTTGTTGTTGATCGATATGTATCATCAGCCGCTGGAGGATTATACGTTCAAAAATTTTGCTCACCGCAGACAGAAGCGTGATTGGCCTGTAACTCGCTGGAAGCGTAGGATCTTTCCCTGGTTTGTGTATCGGAATGACTTTACCTGTTTTCCATCTGGTAGGAAAATATTCCAATTGGAAACACCTGGTGAAGATAGCGGCCAAGAAGTTGTAGGTTCTGTTATTTAATTTTTTCAGTACTAAGTTGAAAATAGCATCGGTTCCCGGGGCCTTCATATTCTTCCCGAGTTTCACAGCCATGTTAACGTCGGCTGCCGTTACATTAACAGCAACTGGGTTTTCATTTCGCATGTTTAGTTGTATAATTGATTGTTCAACTGCAGCTTCGTTTGAACTTACGATGTTTCCTCCTAGGTTATGGGCCTTAACTAATTTTTTCGCGATAGCATTCGCCTTCTCCGACGGTGAAACCAGTATTCCACCTAAATCATCCTTTAGTGGAGGTAAAAATTTCGGTTTCCGTTTTAGTATTTTCGTTAATTTCCAAAAAGGGTTTGAATGTATTCCTAGACGCTCTATCTCACTAGCAAACTTCTGATTTCTAATATACCCCATCCGATCAGCAATGAGATGACTGAGAAAGCAGGTTTCTTGTTTCTTGATTAGGCAACCCGTTCGTTGAAACTGTCTTCGTACGGCGTTTCTCTGCTGAATTAGACGTTTTGTATATGAATCGATTGCGATGTATGTCTCTCTAACAGGTACCCATTGGACGCAAGTGTCCATTTTTATTACAAATTTGATTCAGCCACAAGCCATGACGAGCGTTAAGATCGCCTGCAATCACGAACCTTGATCTATTATTAGTAAGTTTCTCCAAGTCCTCTACAAAGATATTTGACGAACCGTTTCTATCCACGCACTGTTTTGGTGTATAAACAGCAAAAAACGTAATGTGACCACGAAAACTATGGATTTTTACGCCTACTGCCTCGATGATTTTTGTCTTTGGATGAGAAATTATTTCGAACTTGATGCCACGCCTGATTATGATTACCACACCGCCACCACTTTGATTGGAACGATCTAGCCGGGTTATAACGTAATTTGGAAGCGAGAAATTAATAGAAGGGTTTAGCCGAGTTTCTGTGATAATGCCCACGTCGATATTTTGTTGGGTCAAAAAGTTGCACAATTCAATCTTCTTCGGTCGAACAGAGCGAGCGTTCCAATTTGCAATTCTGATTTTGCGGGGCTCAATTGACCCCATATCTGAACATCATATCGTTAAGAACCTGCATTTGGTCCGAGTCGCGAGTTTTGCACCGTTTTATACGTTCACAGAGCTCGTTGAAAATTGCCCACAGTTCAGAGGAACTGTATAAGGCTTGATCGCTTTCCGTTGGGCTGGGATTTACAGCTTGTTCTTGCATTTTAGCTCTGATGCGAGGATCAAGACAACGAGAGTAGCTTCCGGCGTTGCTTGGAATCTGAGACCTTACTGAATTTGAAGGTCGTATTGGTTCCACAGAGTTTGGCATAGGAGGAAACTCTTTTTCATTGAATTCTGGCACAGGTGGTCTTTTGGTTGATGTTCTACTTGTTCGCTTTGAATGTGTTGTTTGTTGCCGGATACGTATATAGTCGGCGCGTTTAGGACAACTACGATCTGTTGCTGGATGTGACCCTGCACAATTTGCACATCTTTTGGCTGGCTCAGTTTTCGTTCGACAGCTTTCCGTAGCATGAGCAGCTCCACAATTGTTACACCTGCCCTTCAGGTGGCAGTTCCGAGTTCCATGACCGTGGTACAGGCAATTCATACACTGAGTTACGTCAGCACGCTTATTACGATAGGCCTGCCAACGGATAAAGAAATTCGCAACATATTTGACCTCAAGCAGCTTCTTAAGGGTAGTGTACCCTTTTTGGAATTGAACAAGATATAATGCATCATCTTGATTCACAGACTCGAGTTTTCGTTTGATGATGTGTACGGCATTGCGTTCAAGTTTGCATTCGCTTTGTAACAGTGATTGAAGCTCCTTAGGGTCGACCAATGGAAGACCACGAAGAACAACTCGATAGGGTCTTTCTCCAGGTTTGTCGTGTGTGTAGTATTCATACTCGCATTTCTGTATATATTTTCCCACTTTGTTGAATTCCTCAGCTGAGTCGCAAATAATTTTTATTCCGAACCGAGTGATTTTAAACATCGGATTCACACCACATTTTGGAATTGATTCGACGAGGGTTTTTATTTCCACATTTTTAACAACGAGTGGAGGTTGTTTCTTCTTATGAGTTGATTTTTTCGGTTGAACTTCTGCTGGGCCATCTGGCTCTGTTTGCATACAGTCCGACAGTGATGAGAACGGGTTCTTGTTAAGAAGCTGATTTTCCATGCCATCTGCTGAATGACCACGTTTTTTCCTTTTAGATTTGTGATCCACATTTGTGAACTCTGGTTTACATCCGACGAAGTTTTCATATTAAAAGCACACTGAACTGGAAAAGGGCAAAATGCCTTGAGAAAGGCAGTATTTTCACCACTTAGACAGTATTTTCAACACTTTACTAGGTACCGAAAGACACTTCTTAACGCGACGACGGTTGATGAAAAAAGATGATTAAAACTGAATCACTGAGTGTGCGTTATATAGTCTGATTTGTTTATATTTGCGGCGACAAATGTGAAGAGAAAAAGATTAAAAGGAATAATATTTCATTTTATACTAAGATGTCATTGTCTATGTATCCATGAAATACCTAAAAGAAATTTTAAAAAAATATATAACGGTGTCACTTGTCACGGTGTCAAAAATTCGAGAATTTGGAAAAAAAAAGTCCACTTGTATCCAGGAATATTCTTCGCTGGTCAACCCTATTCTCCTAATTGCAGAAAGTTGGCCAAAAACTTCTAGGAAAAAGATACCAAAGAGAAGTGCTGCTGCGAGTAAGTTGATAGCAAGTTCCAATTTATTCACTTCTCCGAAAAGGTTATTAGAGATCTTTCTCGTTTCCCGTACACTGGGCTTGTAAAGTGAGCATTTAAATACTTCCCTCGACGAGAGGATGCATTCATGCGCTCAGATGCATCACTGCCGAGGTGTTCCTGCATAAGTCCGTTTTGCTTGGCTCGGTTGATCTTGATAAAGTGATGATTACTGAGATGCGTATTATGCGAAGAATGCCAAATGTTTAGGACTGACATCCAACAAATCTGGGTTATCGGCCAATGATGCTTCCAAATGCCAACATGAAATATATTCCACGAGCCGACAATTAGCAACCATTAATGGTGGAGGGGAACAGTTTGAAGCGTGACAGGGGATAATCGAACAATTGTTTGGAAGAAAATGATGTTGATGCCGTCGCATTTTCGGCAACAGGATTAGTGGGGGGCTGCGCATAGATAGCTATTGTCGGTTCACGAGTGGTGGTGGTGCAATTGAATGCTGGCGCTCTTAATCCGTAATTCAAATTCGGGAAATGAGCAAAAAAATCACAATTGCAAATTCCGATCTCGCTGCAACGGGCCGGCCGGGTATACATATATTTGTATTATCCATCGCTTATGAATGGATAAGCCGTGCGACAATCAGTCTGTTCATCATCTAAAATGCAAACAGCAGTTGAAATATTCATTGATCGATTTAAATTCTCCGCCACCATTTGACATTCAAAAACAACACAATTGGATGGAGTGTGCAAATACGAACTGAATGGAACGGGTAAAGTTTCCCATTTACGAATCAATTTTAAATATTGCTCAAAATTGACCCACACCCACACAAATATAAGCGCATGTGTCTTGCAAAATAAACGCCACTAACATTTGCGCGAAACACACATAAAAAAAGGCGAAACTCTCTTTGGTGAGTGAAGGGCGTCATAAAACGTTTAAACATTCCCAATTAATATATTATACCAACACTCCAACGTTAAATCATGACGCGAGTCGTTCTTCTTTTCATTCCCACTCCTTTTGCTACTACATTGCCGGGGAGCAACAAAAACTACTTTCAATAGGAGCACTGAAAAGAAAAAACTGCCCAGAGGAGACCAAATCCAAGTCTGCAAATTGCCCTCCCTCGTAAAGTTACACCGGCAGGTGGCGATTTTCTCATTTATGGTTTTAAGTTATTAGCGAAATAAACACAAGAGAAGTGGTAGCAGAAGAAGGAGAAAAAATCGCACGCATTTTTAGCAACCGCCAAACTCGCCCACACATAAAAACCCATACCAACTCGCGCCAGAACTCGCCCACACGTGCGCGTTCGCACGTAAAGATCATGTTCACTCTAAAAGGGCGAAACCCCCAAAACACGGCGATAATGAATGTGCTTAAGCGTGTGTGACCTCCACATTGAAACGACGCGCAAACACAGGCGCGCAGTGAGTAGCGCAAAAAAAAACCGTTTCGCGATCCAAAAAACGTGCACTTGACGCGCGCGCGAGAGACTCGATAACGGCGAACACGGGAAGAGCGGCGGAGAGCGTGTGGGAGAATTTTCGAGAGCAAATTTTAGGGAGGGAACTCATTCTCATCGGATTCTGCGATGCGTGTGACGCTCGCTCTCTGATGTGCTTTCTTATTTTTTTGGAACGCTCATATTTCTCTCTCTCTGTTTCGCCGCTCTCTTGATTTGTTGATATTTTGTTTGCATAAAATTTTGCGTATGACGAATAATGCGGCCGCCCAAAACATACCGAGTCGTGGTACAATAACAATAAATCTAACTGCCCGAGATCTGTACATTTGTATGTATGCATGCTGTACGTGCAGTCGCGGCAGTAACAATAAGGAAAAGAATAAAGATATATACATTGAGAACAACCATTTTTTTATCGCCGCTTACGCGACTTGACATAAGCGGATAGACACAACGAAATTAATAATAAACAAACCGCAATAAGTGCAACAAAAAAAAAACGTTCGCTCACGAGGGGGGAAAGGATAAAAGCAGCGGGGGTCCTAATGGCGAGACAAATAGTCAAAATTCGCGAAACCTAAACGCATCTTACGGTACACGGCCGAATGTTGGTGTGGTTTGGTTTCTAGGATAACTAGTGTGTGTGTGTGTGTGTGTGTGTGGAAGTCGTTAATTTGAAGACAGCAATTGGCGATGGTTAGAAAACCAAACCATTATTATTTTTTGGGGTTGCTTGGTTGAAACATTGGTGACTTCTTGAGCATTTTAATGGGCCCCAATAATGAACACGAACAATATATTGATAAAAAAAATCCTTCAATATTTTGAAAACTAGGTTTCCGATATTTCACTTTATATTGCAAATATTTCCATCAATACGGAACTACGAAGGTATGATGTAGACATCTACAAAAATTTGCCGTTCCAGTGATTTTCATTCATATTGTTTTAAATTTTCGAAGTGCGTCAATTAACGTGAGAACCCATCACCATTTGCGCTTCATACCGTTTTGTCTCATATTCCGAACAGTCTCAAATTCCAAACATTTCATTTTTCAATGTAAACTTACTAAACTTTTGTTTTTTAAATAATTGAATAATGAAAACAAAGACATTCTTTGAGGTATAAGCTTCATTTTGACATCATTTACAGGTATCGATACAGCCTATAATTTATAATATTAGACATTTGCAAAAAATGGGTGGGTTATATCTATTATATAACCACAAGGCTGACGTGGGACTACCGTGGCTTAGCAATCATTTGTTTGTATTGATTAAATTTTTGATTGAATGAAACAATTTCCGAATTCAAATGAATCCAATATATTTGCTTTGTGAGTAAAAAGATTGTATAATGCCATGTAAGGTCAATTAATGAATTGTGATAAATTTATTTATTCATTTTCGTCAAACAAATGTAGACTTAAGTAGTCATAGATCCACTTATATACTAATGTTACAATGTTTTCTTAAGTTAAATATTATTCCTACGGTAAATGTTTCATGACTATGTTCTTCTTTACAAGTAAATTTAATGACAGTCCTTTTACGTTTGGTATGATGACACCTTGGTTTAGAAGTCTCTTTTGGGGAGACATATATCAGTCGGAACAAAAACCGACTTGCAAGTATTTGCAATGCCAATTTCCCCACGCTCCATGGATTTGAAGTCTGTGTTAGGGAAACATATTTCAGTCGAAACAAAAATGCCCCTCGACTTGCATTAATTTGCAATGCCAATTTCCCCAAGCTTCATGAATTTTAAGTCTGTGTTAGGGAAACTGTTTTCAGTCGGAACAAAAATACCCCCGGCTTTCATGTATTTGCAATGCCGATTTCTCCAACGCTGCTTGGTTTTGAAGTCTGTGTTAGGGAACACATTTCGGTGAGAACCAAAATCCCCATAATTTCAAGTATTGGCCATGCCGATTTCCCCAAGGCTGCTTGGTTATGATGACTGTGTTGGGGAAACCGTAAATTCGGCCAATCAAAACGAGGCAGTTAGGACGTTTAGATAACGCTTAACATGTTACAGTTATTCAATTGTTTATCTTATGAAAAATAACATTTTATTAATTGCGATAGAAGCGTAGAGATATTCCCTATCAGTTGATGCAAACATCTTTCCGATCCAGTAAGAAATGTTCGAGATATAAGCATTCGGAATCTTTCATTTTTTCCTGCATGTTCTGTGTTTAGGTTTTCATTTTACCCCCCATATACTCCGGTTAGACGTAGTCCCACGTCAAAAGCGACAGTTACAAACCAATGCACAATGGTCCAGGAGATGAATTTAAGTGGAAATTAGCATTTAGAGCTCGACAGTTATTCTCTAGACAAAAACTGTCTTCGACAAAATTCTTACATATGATAGAGCGCTCATTTTGATGTTGTCAAAAATAGGGTGACCAACATTTTCGATGAAATAAGTAATCTAACTTTCTTATCTTTATAGAGATAGAGGTAAACATAGTTCGACAATGTTGTTATTTGAAAAATCTTTGTAGAACAAAGTTTTTTTCTATCTCTTGAAATAACCGATAAAGCGTCTTTTTTCTAAGTTGCGTTAGGGTTACCATGAAAAAAAAAGTTTTTTGTTCTAACTTTTATATTTCAAATTCTAAATACAAACTGTCTTCGAAAGACTTTTAGAACATAAAACAAAAAATACAAACATTTTTCGATGCAGAACTTGTCAATATCTCAACTTCACTCAATATTGATAGTTCTTTCCAAAAAATACGCTTCCTTCAATTGCTTGCCGTTCTTTCTGGGGCAAACATAAAAAATGTTTGTTGACGAAATTTGAAAGAACAAACTTCACTCTATATAATATGTGATTTTCAAAGATATGTTATTTTTTGTATTTGAGAAAATTAAAATTGGAATCATGAGTTTTTGGGTGAAAACCCATCAATAACTTTGAGCAGGATTAAGATATTGGCAAATTCTGCATCGCAAAATGTTGGTATTGATAAGCTCTAAAAGTCGTACGAAGACAAATTGTTGATGTAGAATTTTAAATATAAAAGTTAGAGTAAAATGACCGGTTCTTTCATGGTTTACCTCTATCTATAGAGATAAGAAAGTTAGATTTTTTATTTCATCGAAAATGTTGGTCACCCTATTTTTGGCAACATGAAAATGAGCGCTCTATCATATGTAACAACTTTGTCGAAGACAGTTTTTGTCTAGAGAATAAGTGTCGAACTCTAAATGCTAATTTTCACTTAAATGCATCTCCTGGACAATTGTGCAATGATAGAATGTTTGCGTTAGCAAATTCCGTAAAAAGCAAGCATCGTTCATTTTTCAGTTTTGTAGTTGTTTCAACTATTTTGTTTGTTGTTTTCATGTTAAGTGCTAGAGAATTGTATGAACCTACAGAAAAATGGGTGAAAAAAAGATAATTCATTAAAATTAATACTGAAGTAGTGTCCGGAACATGAATCAAGTTTCTACGCATGAATCAAATTCCCCACACTTCATTTTCAAATTTAGGTTTACTGAACTTTAATGTTATCTATAATTGAACAATCAAAACCCTGAAATGCTGTGGGTTATAGCTTTCATTTCAACATCATTTATAGGTATCGATACAGCCTTAGATTTATAATATTAAGCATTTGCTAAAAAGTGACAGTCAAAACCAATGATAAAATGTTTGCGTTAGCAAAATCTGTAAAAAACAAGTATCGGTAATTTTTCAGTTTTTCTAGTTTTTTTCAACTATTTTGATAGTTATTTTCATGTTAAGTGCTAGACATGGTAAGAATCAACAGCAAATAGATGAAATAAAATGATATTTTAAGCAGAAATCTTCATTAAAATTAGTGTTCGGAATATGAATCAAGTCTACGCATGATTCAAATTGCGAACACTTTATTTTTAAATGTGAATTTACTGAACTTTAATATTATAAATAATTTAATATTCAAAACCCTAACATTCTTTGGGTTATAGACTTCATTTTAACATCATTTACAGGTATCAATACCGATATAGCGCCCTTGGTCCCGAAACCATGTTAACTATAAGAAAAAAAATACAATCAATAATTACAAAAGCTAAATCTCATTTTTTGCGAGCACAACATTTTTCCAAAAAAGTCCAGTAGTTTAAAAGTTATAATTTAAAAAAAAATGGGTGGGTTATATCTTTGATATAACTGCAAGGTTGACGTGGGACTACCTTAGCTTAGCAATCATTTGTTTGTATTGTTTAAAATTTTGTTGAATGAAACAATTTCCGAATTCAATTGAATTCAATATATAGTAAAAAGTTTATATAATGCCATGTGAGGTCAATTCATGCAATAGATTATGTTCTTCGTTACAAGTAAATTTAATGACAGTCCTTTCACTTTTGGTATGATGACATCTTGGTTTTGATGTCTGTGTTAGGCAAACGATTTGCATGTATTTGCAATGCCGATTTCCCCAGTCACCTTGGTTTAGAAGTCTTTATTAGGTAAACACATTTCAGTCGGAACAAAAATACCCCTGACCTGCATGAATTTGCAATTCCAATTTCCTCGGACGCCTTGGTTCTGAAGTCTGTGTTGGAGAAACATATTTCAGTCGGAACAAAGATGCCCCCAAACTTGCATGTATTTGCAAAGCCAATTTCCCCACGCTCCATGGATTTGAAGTCTGTGTTAGGGGAACACATTTCAGTCGGAACAAAAATACCTCCAACTTTTGTATTTGAAATGCCGATTTCTCCAACGCTGCTTGGTTTTGAAGTCTGTGTTAGGGAACACATTTCGGTGTGAACAAAAGTCCCCATACTTTCATGTGTTTGCAATGGCGATTTCCCCCGGCTTGGCTGCTTGGTTTTGATGGCTGTGTTGGGGAATCCGTAAATCGGGCCAATCAAAACGAGCTAGTTAGGGCGTTTAGATAGCGCTTAACATTTTACAGTTAATCAGTTGATTATCTAATGAAGAATAACATTTTATTAATTGCGATAGAAACGTAGAAATATTCCGTATCAATTCATGCAAATATCTTTCCGATCCAATAAGAAATGTTCGAGTTATAAGCATTCGGAATCTTTCATTTTTTTCTTGCATGTTCTATGTTTAGGATTTCATTTTACCCTCATATACTCCGGTTAGACGTAGTCCCACGTCAAAAATGCATTTTTGCTGTTCGGAATTTGAGACAAAAGTATTCGGAATATGAGTCAGTGACAAAAATGGTGTTCGGAATTTGAGACAAAAGTGGTTGAACGTATTTTTAGTTTTTCACCATATGTATTTGCAAATCAATGTTATTGTAGTCAAATGAAAAAGCAGGCTCCATTGTATCCAAAAATTAAATTGATTTCGCGGAAGAGTACGATTTTGAGTAATGAGACACTGTTTAATGGCCGTCAAAGCTTAGGCGTCCGGAATATGAGACAAAACGGTACCAACGCAACACGAAGATCAATTCCGGCAATGCGAATTTAATTGGACTAACAACGCCTTCTACGATGTTCTTTCAGAATATAAAAGAACAAAATTTTCGTTTTCTGAAATTTCCCATTTTCCGTTTTCTCAAATTTTTCCAACTTTTCTCTCCAAACATTGATCTATGAATTGATCGATTACAGCAAAATAAAGACGGACGGATGAATCGGTCCAAGGACCAGTTAACGTTCGCCCAGTTAAACAGTAGACCAGTTAACCAGGACTAGTTAGCGATTACTGTACTTCCAAAGTTTTTTTTTTCATGTGGTATTGAATGCACCCCATTAATCAAGGGATTTAGTTTTTTTTTGTTATTCCTATTCCTATTTCTCGTTCTCTTATTCTTCATCTCTTCATCTTCATATTCAAAATTGTAAGGGGTTGTATCTAGGACACGATCGCATATTTTCGATGTAGAACTACGCAATTATATTATGCAATCCACTTGTTTACCACTTCGAATATTATTTTATATATTTTTTTGATTGCATCGAAATTTTTGTAATAGATTATGTTCTTCGTTACAAATAAATTTGATGAACGTCCTTTTACGTTTGATATGATTCCCAGGACTAACAAAATATGTGAACGGAGAAATTGTTAAACGATCGTTGTACTTTACATTTCCCTCTGAAATTATTGCACATCTCATGTTTACGTAGTTCTCGAACCGCGAAAGTCCATTCACCTCTAGTATCTGAAATGACGATTTTTCCAGGCTTCTCAGTTTAAAAGTACGTTTTAGGGAAACATATTCCGGTCTGCACAACGACAAGCGAGTACAAAAGTGCTCAACACCAAAAAATACCCCCGATTTTCATGTATTTGCAAAGCGGATTTCCATAGTTTCAACATAAGAGGTACATCGATTTTGAAGTCTGTGTTGGGGAAACCGTAAATCGGGCCAATCAAAACTTGGCAGTTAGGGCGTTTAGATAACGCATGACATTTTACAGTTATTCAATTGTTCATCTCATAAAAAAATAACATTTTATCAATTGTGATAGTCGCGTAGAAATATTTCCTATCAACTGATGCAAACATGCTTCCGATCTGTTAAGAAATGTTCGAGCTATAAGTATTCGAAATACGGGTAGGTTAGCACACAAATCGGCAGAACAAATGTATGGGAAAAAGGAAGTTCTTCCAGTTTTCATGAATTTAGAGATTTTTAGAGATTAGCGAATTGTAATGTATAGCATACCGAACAAATCTTAGAGAATTTCCGATTCGATTGGTATGTAAATCATGAGAATTCGTTCACAGTGAAAATAGTTGTTAACGTTAACGTTATTTCATAAAAACGTGACCTGTTTTCTGAATTGGCACCCTTCCTGAAAGACGTAGTTCTACGTCAAAAGATAGCATCGAAGATGGTCAAAATAAACTCTACAGAAATATCAAAATTTGCGTTAAGGTTCGATGTTGTGATCTTGAACCTCGCATCAATGAATCACATTGTTGCACAGTTTTGCAACGATCTTCTATTAGAGATTTCATGGACATGAGGCAATACATACGAGATTTTTCATATTTTACCACAAAAAACCTGATTTTATAACGGTTCTGGAGGAAAAGATCCTCAAATATTGTTTCACGGTAATGTTCGAGTGGTGGAAAACGACATTTTGATCTGCTCGAATGACATGATTAATTATTTTATCACTTCATGAACTACATATAAATACTACACGAGGCTTCAAAGGAGATTCTATTTCTCAAGCATTGGAATGGGTAAAAATAATTTTAGATGAATTAAGACCGATCTTCTTGAAATAAAACTGTTTCACAGGATCCAGTTTTCTTCCAGTTTTTTTTATTGAAAAATATTATTGTCAGCTCAGGTTGTCACATTCACATCAGAAATAAATGCAGATTCGCGAACACGACCGTCAGTTCAATTTTCATATACACTCTCTTTCTATCGAACGAACATAGAAGAGTGGTAAAAATATGCTACATTCCCGTTCGTGATCATACCTGTTCTCTGATTCCAGGTCATTTGATTTCAGTTTGAATGTCATTTGACTACCAATAATTTCAATGTCAGTTCTTCCATAGGCGATGGACGATCAGTTCACAAAAACAATGCCTGAATAATTTTATATACCCCGTTTGCTAGTATGAAGCAAACAATCGACTTCAACTGGAATGATGCAATCAGAAAGACGTCGCAATTGATGTGGATGTTCAAGCCGAGGATCCTCACATTACATCAAAAAATTATTATACTAAATACTTTCATCACCTCGCGGTTGTGGTTCTTGGCCTCTGTTATCAGTGCCCCAAATATTGCAATTGCTCGTATCACATCTCAAATAGGCAGCTTCATCTGGGATCGGCACCCAACGAGAATACCCATAGAACAACTTGCACTACCAGTTAGCATGGGTGGTCTCAATCTGCATCTGCCAAAGTATAAATGCAAAGCGCTTCTAGTCAGTCGATTCATCAGAGACATGGAATTCACTCCCTTTGCATTCACATTCTCGAATTGTCTGGGTAATCCACCGAATATTGAAGCTGTTCTAGCACTATATCCTTGCTTAAAAAATGTTGCAAAAACTATAGCATACGTTCCTGATCGTCTCAAGCAAAATCCTTCGACTGCTTCTCTGCACGACTTTTTCAGAGAAAGCATACAAACACCAAAAATATCGTTGGAAAACCCTAACGTGCTCTGGAAAAGTGTTTGGGAGACCATCAAGAGTAGAAAACTTACATCGGCGGAACGCTCTTTATATTATCTACTGGTGAACGGGAAAATACCAAATGCTGCGTTACTTTATCGACAAAATCGAATAGACAGCCCTATGTGTCAGTACTGTCCAAATGCAGTAGAAATTTAGAACACAAAATAACGCAGTGTCAAAGAATTAGGCTACTCTGGAGTGTCACTCTCTCACGAATGGAAAAAATCGTGGGAAGAATAGTCAATTTTAAGAATTTCATTCTTCCTGAGTTAAAGCAAATTAGAAGAAGAGACAAATTTAGAGCTCTAAGATTATTTATAAATTATGTAAATTTTATTTTAAATGAAAATAACACACTTTCTATAGAAGCCTTAGAATTTTATCTACAATGTGTACCTGTGTAAAACTATAATGTAATGTAATCTAGTGTTCGAAATAAATGTGTTTATAAAAAAAAAAGTCTCAGATCCAACATAAGGTTTAAGTGTTTAGCCCTGCGATTGTCTGCGATTTGTAGAGTACCAATATTGTGTCTTCAGACTCCACGGAATTCTTGCGAAAAAGTACAGAAAATAAACGCCGAATATTACAATAAACACAACCTTGTGAGCAAGCAACAATAAACGAAATGATGAAATGTGCAATAAAATGTTCATACGCTCACTTTTTCACATAACGTTTCGGAAATGAATCTTAATTACCAAAACATGTCGCATTTCCTATTACCGAGGTAATCGAGGTATGAGTGCACTTAACAGTCAAATATTAACAGTTTTTGGGGCCGGGGAAGGTTTTCGTGAAAGTTTGAGACCCCTTCCCCCTCTTTAAGGGCATGTGAAGGTTTTATGGTGCAATAAAACTAAACTTTCTAAAGCCTCCCTCTTTAAGTTCTTAGGATGCAATAAATGATTCTATGGTGGTTAGATACTCCTCCCCCTCTCTTAGATGGGGCTGCTATAAAAACGAAACACAAATTTCTGCATAACTCGACAATTAACCATGTAAATGAAACCAAATTTGGCATGTGGAGGTTGAAGGGTGCCAATGTTTCTACGGTGGTTAGACACTCCACCCACCTCTCTAAGGGGGAACTGCCATATAAATGAAAGACAAATTTCTGCAAAATCCGAAAACTGATCAAGCAAATGGAGCCAAATTTGTCATGCGAATGTTTTAGGGGACACGAAACGTTTCCATGGTGAATAGACACTCCTCCCCTTTCTCTGAGGGTGGGAGAGGGGTGTCTTCCATACAAAAGAAACATACATTTCTGCATAATTCAAGAACTAATCAAGCAAACTGAACCAAATTTGGCATGTGGAGGTTTTAGGGGGCGAGAAACATTTCTAAAGTGGTCCAACAATCCTTCCATTTTTCTGACGGTAAGGGGGGCAATGTGTCTATAATGGTATGACACCCCTCCCTCCTCTGGAATGGAGAGGGGGTCACATAAAAATATTACACATATTTCAACCAAAAATATTCCAACAAAACATGAAAATTGAAAATTTTCGGAAAACTCTGAAGGAGAAAGGGAAAATTCGGAAAATTTTATTCCCATATGTTCTACAATTACATAGTGACAAGTACTGTTAGCCCATTTGATGTTTGCGCTAGCGAAATTAATCTTTGTTCGAAACTGGAAATGGGTTTTAATGTGATGAAACGCACTCCTATATCTTCTTTTATCTATACCAAAAAAGGATCGCCGGATGTGTTGATAAAAGCAGAACTCGAGGAAAGAATTGGCCGATTTAGGGCTTTATTCTATCATAATTTCTGTATAAAACATTTATTCCATGTAACAGAGAAATATATTATTTGCAAGTGGTTGAAAAATCTTGAACGAGAATTGTGTCTGAAAACAATCTGATACTATAATGATGAGTTTTGTTGGAAATACTAGGAATAGTTTTATAGTAAAAGGTAAATTCAACGGGGTCAATCAATGAACAGTTCTGCGATTGGACCCATGAACTTGCTCAAAGTAAGAAAACGTGAATGTTTGATGGTATTGATAACAAAAAACAAATGTTGGGCGGAACGAAGTTTGCCGGGTCAGCTAGTTGTCATATAAAAAAAGATATAACAAACACAATTCGGACGAGTTATGAATCGCCCACCTACTTTTCTTCAAATTAATCCGTCGAACCAACAACTATTTTTGAATTATCATGGACAGTCATGAGAGTTCAGAATTCCCCTGCGTCAAGTTTATACTAAACCTATTAATTATTCCTTTTTCCTACCCAAGGCCAGTTCACGCACTGAATACTGAAAATTTTCCTAAACATTTATTTACAGCCCTAAACATCGTTCACAAGCAATTAGTTAAGAGCGACAAAATTGATGGTTGCCAAAGAGAGCCACTGCGACGCGTTACTTCAAAAATTGTAGTAAATCATGATGTCAACTGCAAATAGTTCTCTCACAAAAACCATTCCATGGTTCGTAAATCAAATCGCGTAATTCAACTACTTACACTAATCAAACTACGCGCTCGAGATGGAGAAACCTCAGTAATTAGTCAGTTAAAAAGAATGTGTTAGCTTAATTTCCCAGCAAAATTCGGTGGTCGAAACCTGCGAGAGCCACCAAGTGGAACATAATCCATTCAAGGCTATTTGCACCTTTGCTTCGGCCGTTTAAAACAGTGACAGCAACAGCAAACGGCTTCAGCAGATCCAGATTAGACAGACTAGCGGGTCGCGACGATGCTGAAGGTGTTACGCCGCGAACATTTACGGCCCAATCTCGGTTGCTGCCCGGGTCAGTCCGGGTGATAGGTGTTTTGTGCAGAAAACCAACCAAATAAAATAAAACCCCGATATCCATTGCGCAGAGCGTCGTTCGGAAGCTTCGTCAATTGATACTTTCAACCGGTAAGCATCGAGGGGGGGACCCAACCTTGGGCACCATCCGAACGGTGCTGTAGTGCTAATTACCATTAACAATTTAGCGGATAATATTATTAATTAAATGCAGACAACGGGAAAAGCAGGTCACCTCGCGAAAAAAAGACCATCGCGGCAGAGGCAATAGCTTCGCTGTTTTGTGGCTTTTTTTCGCGTATTCGAAGTGCTTTCTTTTTTGGCCATCTCGGGAGAGGTGCAGAAATCGCTTAAGATTTTTTTTATGATTGCTATATAATTAGCGATTTAAACAGGGCAAACATGTTTAATTTGGAGCCTTGTGTATGTGTGTTCATATGTGCTTGGGAATTGATATAGTTTGGACGGATGTGCGATGCCACGGATGGGAACTCACCGACTGCATCGTGACAGCTCATTTTTCGCGAACTCATGTTTTTGTGTTTTTTTTTGCTCATGGCGACGGAAGAAATCATTCGCCTTGGTCACTTTGATAAAACGGTTGAAAATCGTCTCATGTTATGCTCACTTAGGTTTGTTGATTTATTTTGATTTGATTAGACGTTTTAGTGATCAGTTTGACTTCGAATTTTACGATTTTATCTTATCACCGGAAAGCTTATGCTTCCTTAAAGACCGGAAAATTGATGCTAAACCGTTCCATGCCAACGCTGTGAATTTTATGTTCCGTGATACACCACTTGAATTTATCATAGGAATGTTACCATTAACTGTTCAATTAACACTACAAAAAATGTTAACATGCATGACATTCCTGCCGCAAAGGATAGCAGCGATTAACGAATTCTTGATGAACCTCATGATGACTTTGCCCTCTGCAGTTCTTTTTTTTTATTCATTCTCACTCTTTCCCGGATCACATGTAAATTAGACACAATCGCACACAAAAGTTGTCCCGGAGAAGGGACTCAAAAGGAATCGCGCGACATGCCACTCCGCGGAAGAGCATCCACCCACCAGCCACAATAAGAAAAAAAGCGTCAACGGAGGAGGGGAAAGACGTGTTTGCGGGTGGACGAAGAAGTATAGTTATGGTATGCTGCCTCCCTTCATTTCGTCTTTTTTTTTAGATGATTCGAGTTTTGCCATTCCCTCGCCCTCGCCCTTCATCTGCCCGCGGCTCGTTAGACATTCCCACTGACACACGCACAAACGTTGTATGTGCGCGCGAATTGAGTCACAGCTAAAAATAAGATTCTTGATTTTTTTTTATCGGTTTCGTACCAGCATGCCTTTTCTCGAATCCCTCCACTTTTCGGTAGTGTGACGATTTGGGTTTGGATATTTGGTAGGTTTTTTCTCTCTCGCACTTTTGACAAAATTGCCCTAAACACAGCGTTTCCGCATTTCATTAGTCTTCCGTCCATGTGGGAGATGAGGCGGAATTAACTCATTGGTTAGCTATCATGCACACTGTAGGATGGATCTATTATATCATCATTATAGAGAGCCCCCTTTTAGTGTTGACATCCTCAACAGGAACAAGAATGTATTGATTTGGAACTGGTCTACATTTTGGGGAATAATGGCAGTCATGGGACAAAAGACTCATATACATTTGTACAATAAATCTTATCACAAAACTTATTTTGCCATTTTTATTTTATTTTTTCAAATATTTAGTCTTTTTGGTCTTGGCGCCTTCAAAAATATTGGAAAAGTATTTTTGTTGAGAGTTTCGTCTGTATTCCTTAATTAAAAAAATGGGTGGGTTATATCTATGATATAACCGCAAATTTTACGTGGGACTTGCTTAGCTTAGCAATCATTTGTTTGTATTGATTAAATTTTTGATTAAATGAAACAAATTCCGGATTCCATCGAATTCAATGTATGTGTTTTGTGAGTAAAAAGATTGAATAAATGCTTACATGGCAATTCATGCATTGTGATAGAGTATGTTCTTCGTTACAAATAGATTTAATGACAGTCCTTTTACGTTAAGTATGATGCCTAGGACAAAATATGTGAACGGAAGAATTATCAAAAGATTATTTTATTTTACATTTCCATCTGAAGTTTGCATCTCTCAAGTGTACGTGCTTCTCGAACCGCGAATCTGGCACTCAGTGCCAGAAATTCAGTGAGCAGAAGATATGAACGCATATCCTTCAATGCAATCTTGAATAACCGAACCAAAGCGTTGTGGTCGTACCCGTTTTTTAATCCGTGTTAGGAAAACACTTTTCGGAGTGCAAAAAAAAACATGCGGGTGCGAAAGTACCCCCGGCTTGCATGAAACAACAACTTCAACTTATACTTTTTATATTATAGAGCCTTTAAACGTGAAAGTTCATTCGCCTCTAATGTCTGCAAGATTTTCCCAGGTTCCTAAATTTAGAAGACCATGTTAGGGAAACATATTCTAGTCTGCACAAAGGCAAGCGAATAGATTTAAAAATTGAGTGTTCATCAACATTGTTACAATTTCCTTATATCCCTTCCTTCTCCTAAAAAACAATTTGTCACCATTCTAAACTCGAGTACACCGCGAGTTATCGGTTTTCCACGAAAGTACTCGCAGTTTGAATTTATTTGCAATGCCGATTTTCCCAGACACCTCGGTTTAGAAGTCTGTATTAGGTAACACATTTCAGTCGAAACAAAAATACACCAGACCTGCATGAATTTGCAATGCCAATTTCCTCAGACACTTTGGTTCTGAAGTCTCTGTTGGGGAAACACATTTCAGTCGGAACAAAAATACCCCCTACTTTCATGTACTTGCGTTGCCGATTTCCACAAGGCGGCTTGGTTATGATGGCTGTGTTGGGGAAACCGTAAATCGGACCAATCAAAACGAGGTAGTTAGGGCGTTTAGATAACGCTTATCATTTTACAGTTATTCAATTGTTTATCTAATGAAAAATAACATTTTATAAATTGCGATAGATGCGTAGAAATATTCCCTGTCAATTGATGCAAACATCTTTCCGATCCAGTAAGAAATGTTCGAATTATAAGCATTCGGAATCTTTCATTTTGTCCTGCATGTTCTGTGTTTAGGTTTTCATTTTACCCCCCATATACTCCGGTTAGACGTAGTGTAGCGGTAAGCAGTTAAATGTTCTAGGGCAAAACATACTCTATATGTATTTGCCCTAAGGTAGATAATGGGTATATGGGCTGAGCTGATCTTCAAGCCGCGTAAAGCTTATTCGTTTCCCGCGTGAGAATTCAGATCAGAGAGCCTGGGAGAGATTTCCTCGAGAGCTTTCGAGTAAGTTACTTCTTGGTCGCAAAAGCTGGAATACGGTGTTTCAAAACTAGGATGAGACGGCCAGTTTTAGTCTTGGATTTCTGAGTGCGGCCGTTAAGTTTTCGGGAAAAGTGACTTACTTAGGTGAGTACGCCTGATTTCACTTTCCCTGATCTGAGGAGTTCCGGGCTCGCATATTCGTCTGCTGATAGCGTAAAAAGGTGGAAGTGCGCGACTTTGATCGTGATTAGTTTGTTCGTGTTAGAAGGTTTGAAGTAAGCATTTTTGTAAGTTAATGTTTTGTTTCCAGATATTAAATTTTGTAATTATAGTAGGATAATTTTGTGTGGCGCGTAGAATAAAATTAAGAAAAAGCGTGATAGTGCTACAAGTATAAACAGGTAACAGAACTTGAACAAATTGTTAAGAGAAAGTCGATCAAAGTGCTAATGTGCATGTTCGATGTTTGCCGGCGATATTCTCCACAGGCACCGTTGAATTGGGACAGAATAATTGTCCACCCACAGCAGCGAAAATTAGTTATATCTCCACGCAGCAAGCCACGAGAGAGCTACTATCAAAAGCACCAGATCAGCAGCAACAAATTCACCATCAGCAACAAGATTCAAACGGTGAGTCCGTTCCAATTGCTTCTTCTGTAGAGGGTGGCGTCCGGTGAGGACGCCACGGAGATTTTTGCCTTGAATCGCCTAAAGTCGGGAAATTTGGTTAGCAAGACAAAGACGCTTCCAACAAAAGTCATTGTTCCATGGCGTAATTTGTGGACAATGAGATACCCATAAAAGTCCCGGCACAAAGCACAAAACACTAACATATTGAACAAAGCACAACGAAACTTAACAAAGTCATGACTGAGGAACACGCGCACACAGACAGTAGAAAAGTAAGAGAAGAAATAGATAGGCCTAAGGAATAAAACATATGTAACCAAATGTAAAATGTTAATTTGTTGTTCCTCGATTGAAATTACAAAACTAACTTATTAAAATTTAATGTTTGGGAATCCGTTAATTTCGCGTGTTCTTTTTGGTTGTAATCCGTCTTCCGCTTCGCGGAATTTGAATTATATGTTCGTTCAATTCCATTGGGGTACGCTCTCTGGCGGAGAATAGCGACCTGGCCTGTGATGAGATTCACTCAGGCACGGGTGAAAGCTACCGTTTTCTTTTAGGTTCGTATGAAGATTGATGAGGCTTTAGTTGGTTGTTGAGGTCTAGCTAGAGCATCGTAGCCTGGCTGGAACGATCCGTGCTTCTATCACGGAAGTAACAGTACTGGAACTCGCCCTTAAAGGGAGTCTCGACCGGGCAGTCTTCTTCGGGAGTGGCGCTTAAGCTACGCGCTTTTAGAGGATCGGCCAGCCCACGGCTACAGTAGTCTCACGTCAAAAATTTTCCTTGTGAAAAATGTTTTTTTTTCAGAAAAAATTGTAATGGGCTGTTTCTAGGACACGACCGCAGTTTTCGACGTAGAACTACGGAATTATGTTACTCAATCCACTTGTTCATCACTGTGGATATTATTTTAGAATGCTTCGAAATTTTTGTAATATCTTTTTAGCTATTCAATTTTTCATCACTCTCTAAAGAGTCGAGTACAGTCGAAAGCTATCAGCATTTCTCGTTTATTTGGTTCAACTCGCATCCGACTTTCTCCTCCCTGCTCAGATATCGATCTCAAACTATAAAAACTTTTGCTCCTAAATTACGCCTGAGATGTAATCGAACCCCACAACATGCAACAGTAAGGTTACCCTGCTGGAATTTGAATGCATACTTTCATGAAATATACGTTTATCTAAATAAATGTAGTGTATATCTATATTCCAAAATTATGGATACTCTTCCATGTCCGCACTAGCACAGAAAATTCTCGTATGCTGCTCTTCTTTGTCGTAGCACATCTCGATACAGAAGGCTTCCTCTCCTTGTATCGAGCTGTGTGTGTATGTGTGTGAAATCAGCATCAGGCATGAATGATATCCGCTTGTTGTGTTATGCTAGCTCACTCGCATCTGTGTTTTCATTCTATTCTGTTTTTGGTTTCCGCCTCTAGCCCTGAGAAGGGCCCTTGTAGAAAGAAACTCTATTCCATACTCCTCCTTCACCCGACAAGAAAACAATCCTCTCCCGCTCGATGCTCTGCGGCTTGTTGCTTCGATGACCACCAAACGAGAAGTGGTGTGGCTTCAAATCGCGGATGACTCATTTAAACCAAATATGTTGAAAACGGGCAGAAACGAATGTATCAGTTGCTCGTTATTGACAGCTCTGTTCGGAAATGCACACAAATCAACAGAACAAATGTAGGGGAAAATGAGAATGCTTCCAGTTTTCATAAATTTAAACTGTTTAGGTATTAGTGGATTGTACTGTATATCAAACGATTCTTGAAGAATTTCCGATTCCATTGGTGTGCAAAATAGTTATGACCGTTAACTCTATTTCACAAAAACGTGACCTGTTTCCTGATTTGGCACCCTTCCTGAAAAACGTAGTCAAAAAAATATACTGAAAAAATAAAAATAAAAATCGTATAATGTTCCAAATACACGGCCCAGACAGAGAAAGATATATTCTCGTTCGTGTTCTTTTTTATCCTCTTAGTGTTCCAACTTCATTTTATGATGAGGTGTAATATTATCACGCTTTTGTATAACAGCACTGGCAGCTATATGGATAGCGTGGTCGTGTGCATTTGCTTTGCATTCCAGCCGGCCTTGGTTCGAACCCTTTGACTGGACGTATGGACTTTTTTTTTGGCACAATCCCAAATGAAATGAGAAGAGAAAACAGAAGCAGATGTCTGCTCGTATGCATACAAACCATTTTAAGGCTTTCAAAACAGCTCATTATTTGCGCATTTGACCCTTCAGCACACGAAATGGCATCATTTCTGCCAAAGATGAAATGTTTTCGGCCAACGCTCAGGTGTAGTTTCAAAAATAGCTTTCGCCACATAATTTGGAAAAAAGGTAGATAGGAACCGCATAAAAAGTTCCCCCATGTAAATGACTCAAATCCTAATGATTCCGTTCATCGTCCGATTTCACGTAGTTTTCCTTCTGTATGTTAGAACATATTGGCTTTTCGTTTGTGCTTAGCTGCGTTTTTAATTCGCTGCATGCCGGAATCTGTTGCTGTTACAAATCATGTCATGCCCAATAAACTCTGTACAACTTCTATAAGACTACCTTGAAGATAGTAGGTTGGGGAAAAAGTTATCCATTACATTCTCGGTAGCTGGCTGTGATCAATATCTTGCGTAATGTCGATCATACAATTTCAAGTTTAGGCTCGTTGTAAAGGTGACATTTCACACTAAAAAAAAATCTGTTGCCGTTTTTTGTTTGCCCCATTCAGTTGTGAGTGACAGGGTGTTAACAATGGAGGCCAACAAAGAGAAAATTCGGTACATTGTACACGTTTTCTTTTATTAAGGCGAAAATACAAGCCAGGCCGCTGTCTTATACAAACCTGACACTTGAAAAATATAAAAACATTTGTTTACGCTCAGCGCTTGCACACACGCATGTGAAAATCATGCAGTGTATGGTAGTTACCAATACTAATACACTAGAAAATAAATTGGAGCGTTGTTTGTGTACAATGACTATAGAGGCGAATGAATTGCAAAGTTTAAAGCCTCTTAAAAACAAATAAATAAAAGAAAACTACAATGACATAAACAGCAAAAGCATCATCTGGTCTTAAGCGACCCATAGACGTTCAATATTATTGCTCAATATTTTGGTTTGTGCAAAATAATTGTTCGTCTATGGGCAATCTTGAAAGGTTGTGAAATATATTGTGTTATTTTCAAAATTTTGAAACCACAACCACAAAAAAATTTTAGAGCGCCGGGTAAAAAATCTGTTTAAATTCGTTGGTAAGTTTTTCACTGTAAACGTTCTATTTAGGATCTACTGTGTAAGTTCATGCAGTTTCTTCAATAAAAAAGTGTATTTGATGAAAAAATTTAATTTTATATTTTTTCTTTGAAAGTCTATATACATTTTTTTTTCGCTGCACTAGAATTATTGTTTTAATTTTTGAATAACCAAAGGCATAATAAAATGAGCTCACAAGGCAGCGGCAAGCAAAGTTTTTGGGGTTGACGGGCAGTGGCAACCATATTGCCACCAATTTTTTCAACTGTTTAAATAGTTTATTTTTTATCAAAGATAATGTGTTCTTCCTCATGTAAGGATTATGTTCTTTGAAGTTTGAGTCGATTTCCTGCCTTGTTTCCGCGGCCCTATAAAGGGTTAAGCCAGGGTTGCCAGATGTAGAACAGATGTTAGAACTGGATGTTAGAAAATCAAAAGTCTGGATTTTTGTCGACATTTTTCATATTCAATTGCGAATATTATTGAACATTTTCACGAGAACGTCGGTTGATGTTTGTGGAAGCGGACACGGTTTGCTGATGAGCAATGACAATGAAGTGTCTTTCTCAAGGCAGGTGAAAAGGGAGTTTGAATTGAGTTTGTCCACATGGGCCCTTCTCAGGACTAGAACTGGAAAAGTTGAAAGTCTCTACAATCTAACACAATCAATCAATCAACATTCGTGATCACAGCAGTCGCTTTTGTGCTTCTCAGTCACAGCATGCTTCAAGAAATCCTTCAATCCTCCAAGACACTTTATGTCTTTACTACAAACGTTGCAGAAACCAGCTAGCTTTCTAGCTTTCCAAACCAACTCAATAAAGTCAAATGTGATTGCAGATTTTTGTTTTTAAATCTGGAAAAATCTGGGTAAAGTGCGGAAAGTCTGGACAAGACAAAGGACGGTCTGGATATCTGAATGCTTTACCAAAATCTGGAAAATTCCAGACAAATCTGGAAGTCCGGCAATCGTGGGTTAAGCAGATAAACTTGACAAAATTTTCTCATCAAAATTCAACGAAATAAAAAGATGTAAAATTATATAAATATTAACTCAATTGTATATATGTTAATACAAATTACTCACAAGTACTGGAGTAGGCAATTAATTTTCAAAAAATACGTGTTATGAGATGAATCTGGTGATTTTCTTTCTATTTCTACTAATGTAATCTCTTGAGTTAAATTAGTAGATGAGTGTATCCAAGTTTCAACAAATTTCAGAACGCAAATGCCAAATGTATTCATCTATTTGTTGAATTTTTGAAAAGTACAACAATAATACATTCTACTAGAAATGAAGTTTGAACACGTAACACAATGTATACTGTATTTTGAAAGTTTCAAACAAGAACTTGTGTTAATCAAATGGGGGTCAATTTTTAGACCTCGTCGACCCCCAACATCAATTTTCTTTCATGTCGACTCCTGAGAAACTAATATCGACCCGAAAGGGTCGATATCGACCACTTTGAGAACCCCTGGTCTAGACCAACTTCAATCAAAAGCTTATGCGTGAGCTTCTTGGATGCTAACGAGAGTTCTATGACATGGTTAAGTGAATCAACATTAGGGATGCTATGTTTTGGTCCTTTGTCAAGTCATGTAGAATGCTGATTCAGTTTTTTTTTTGAAAACCGTTAAACAACCCAAGGGATATTATCAAAAATCAAATTTAGGGATTTAGATGACAACAAAAATTGAGATGACAGTTTCATGTAATTTGAAGACATTTGGCATCATTTTTTTTTTCAAAACTCCGATTCCATGCACTTAAGTGATTTACCGGTTTTCGGAAGACTCAAACCGCGGCGACTTGGCGACAATAGTTAATAAGTCCCACTCGTAAATTTGAGATGACCATTTTCATTGGCACTCGTTACTCATGAATTTGTTTTCAAACCGAATTAAATAATCATTTGTCAAATATTGTAACATATGAAGATGATAATTAGACATATTTTGAGAATTCAATAAATCAATGGACTATCCAAGCAAATTCAAAGGCTTATAACTTATTTTGTATTCTTTGCAACAATCTCAACACTCCTACCACAACATTTCCTTACTACATCCATGATTATTTGAATGATCATATTATATCATTACATGCCAAACCGATATAGTAGTTCTCGGATTTTCGCCAAAAGTGGTAGTTTTGTTTTTTATAGCAAAATATTAGACCCGTACTGTTCAATTTTATTTTGTTAGGGTGCTAAATTCCATTTTAGGGTGGTCCGAAAAATCAACTTTTTCCCCTTTTTTCCAAAAATGACTTTTTTTCAAAAATTCATAACTTTTAAACTACTGAACAGATAAAAGAACCGTGGGTCTTTTCTGAACCGTGGTTCATTCAAGAGCCGTTCATTTAAGAGCCGATCATCTGAGAGCCGCGGCTCATTTTTAAAGAACCGTGGATCATACACTCTTTCTGACGAATCGAATCAAATGAGCGGCTCGTGAGCGCTCGCCCATCTCTAGACTCGATTATATATTTTTTGATTATATAAAATTTTGGAATTTTGGGAAAAAAAGTTTTATATTTCAAATATGACTTATTTCAAGAAAAAAATGTAATATTTCAACGCTAAGGTAAAAGTTGATTTCCTATCTGTATAAATAAAAATGGAAGGCTATATTATATTATGTTATATATTATAATATTACATATATTATACTACAGGATAACTTCGATATAACGTACATTTAACCCTTTCAATACGGAAGTGTGCTCCGCCGGAGTGCTACCGCTGTGCAGTATCGCTCTCATGTCGTCTAAAGACGACGCTCGTAGCGAAAGGGTTAACTTTCAAAATTGTACGTTGTATCGAATTGTACGTTAGATGGAAGCATAATAAAGAACTCAGAAACGTAGCTTATATTGTGTTGCTGTTTGAGTAAGCTTAATGAATAAACTCAACCAACCTTTCTCATGATGTTTTCCTACGTACTGTTGATTGAAGCTTGATTCATTTAGAATCCGGAATCACAAAACAGTTGTATTTCGGGATTGGCTAAAACTACAAAACAAGCTTTAGTATAAAAAACACATATAATTTATCGTTCTTTCAGAAAAATAAATATTCAATAAATTATTCCTTTGGACTTTGAAAATATGTACGTCATATCGAGTGAGGTTATATCGAAGTTTCCCTGTATATTATAAAGACGAATTTTGGTAGAAGTAATAGGACAATTATAGCAAAAAAAATAAAAGGATAAATAGCGAATTAGAAGATCAATTAATGGTGAGTTCTGCGGTAGAACTCACGAACGTTCGCTTAGTAAGAACGCGAATATTGTTAAAAATACAATGGGATAAGAATCGTAATTTCTTAAGGATTGAAGGATCAGCAAGAAATTGTTTAAAACGATATTGTTATGATTTTATGATTTATGTGTTATGACTTTTCAAAGTAAACCAATGGTTCGAAAAATATTTTTCCCCGTTTTCCCATAAAACTTTTTTCAAAAAATCATAACTATTGATCTACTGGATCGATTCAGATAATCGACATACCAAATCAAATCCAATTGGATGATTCCCCGTGTTCCCATTTCTAAGCTACCACAACCAAAACATCTTGACTATGGAAAATCATAATAACAAAACGAAAAAAAAATACATCTCTGACTTTTGAATACCTCATGTAAAAAGCTTTAAAAATATATATATATAAAAAAATAATGCGCTTTGTCCCGAAACCATGGAAATCAGAAAAAAACAAATACAATCAATAATCACGGAAACAAAATCCAAAATTTTTGCGAGTATGATATTTTCCAAAAAAGACTAGCTAATTGGCTTTAATTTCATAGGTTTATCATATGAATAAGTTTAGTAGTTCAAAAGTTATTCTTTTTTTAAACGCATTTTCGCTGTTCGGAATCCGAGACTAATATAATTAAACATATTTTAAATTTTCCATCATGAATATGTGTTTATAAGTCAATTTTATTGTAGTCAAATGGAAAAAAAGACGGGTGGGTAATGTCGGGGACATAACCGGAGTGACGTAGGACTATACAAAGGGGACAGCTTTTGTTAAATATATATTTTAAATATATTGTTTTAT
Source organism: Toxorhynchites rutilus septentrionalis (assembly GCF_029784135.1). Lineage (NCBI taxonomy): Eukaryota > Metazoa > Arthropoda > Insecta > Diptera > Culicidae > Toxorhynchites > Toxorhynchites rutilus. The sequence continues at coordinate 123,247,819 of NC_073744.1, forward strand.
TTTCTTCTCCTACGTGAATACCTACCTATCTACCTGAAAAATGGATTAGTTTACTGTTTACTCTTTATGAATATGTTGATGGTTCTGAAAAGAACCTTTGGTGTTGTGTTTTTGTTATCACTCGATATTCCCATCTTGTTCGGTTAAACCTTCCTGTTTAGCTATTGCGTTTGCCACTCGCCACAGCTTTCACAGTTGGAAATTTTCTTGCTATCCAGCTTGTGACATGTTGTTCAGTAAATTACATTTAATGCGACGTGCCGGAGAAACACTTTGCCACTCACTGTAACTAATTGTTGCCTTGATGAGCGCCGCACCGAAGCTACTCTGTTCTTTATGCGGGTTTTCTGATTGTCGTGAGCAGCTTTGCAAGCCAACTCGAGCACTCCGACGGCCGAAACTCTATAATCGCTGTTAGGTATACTGGTGCTCCGGCACCAATCCGTTCAGCCTAGTTACCCTTGCGGAGCAATCAGTCAATGCGACCAACAGGGAACTGGAGACCTGCACGGTTCGAGTGAGACTTTGCCTTTCGCTTAACTTGTCCTCCTTTGTTACGTCCACGATGCCGATGCCGTACAACCACACGGGTTTACGGTTTGAAAGAAAATAAGATATTTTTTTGGGGTCCGCGTGTTTTATACTCTAGCGGTACACACTCACAGGATAGAGACAAATCGGCAGACTCAGCCAGAGGGGCGAGTCCAACGAGACGAACGAATGAGCGTTAAAAGGGAGCGATGGCAAAAAATACATTCATAGAGGCGAATGAACTGAAAAGTTTAAACCCTCTTAAAGCCAAAAAGAAGAAGTAGAAGAAAATACATTCATTACGATTTGTTCGCTCGTTGGATTCACATGCAGGCTAAAAAGGGTCCTTTTCAGGATCACAAAATTATCTTCAATCTAAAAAGTTTATTGTTTTGTTATCACTCGATATCCCCATCTTGTTCGGCTAAACCTTTCTGTTTAGCGATTGCATTTGCCACTCGCCACAGCTTTCACAGTTGGAAAATTTCTTCTCATCCAGCTTGTGACATATTTTACAGTAAATTACATTCAATGGCACGTCGCATTACCACCACTCAGTATCGGATTGGAGGTAATTTTAACCTGTAATTGAACATTTGCGATGACAGTGGTACAGTGTCAACTTTCAATGTGGGGTCATAATTTGGACCCCGAACTCTATGTTTACAAAAGTGTCCAACTAAATATGTCGCATTACATGTCCGTCCAATTAGTTAAATGTCGAGATAAGTGTAAATTACTGTACTTTCAATCTAGAAGCAATTTAAGAATTGGTGAAAATCAATAAGCTCAGAACAACTGCCAAATTCACATACTCATCATATCCTAGCAAACAAATTATGAAAAAATCAATTTGTGTTTTATTATTATTTTGGATATTGTTTTAGAAAGCATTGAACTGTATTTCCTAAACTCTTTTTTGGAAGGTTTAATGGCCCTGAAAAGCGCCTTGTTTTATGGAATGGTTCCAATTTAGAAAACTTAGTACTCGTGGTTTTGAAAAAAACCATTTCGAACGCCCTCGATGCCGCCTTGTTCTGGATTTGCCACCAAAGCAGTTTGTATAAAGAACAAACTTTTTTCTTCTGTTACCTGATGCCGTTTTGCGATTGCGTTTGCCACTCGCCACTCGCTGCAACTGCCTGTTGTCTTGATGTCCACCGAACCGAATGTGGTCTGTTCCGAATGCGGGTTTTCTTATTGTCGCGAGCAGCTTTGCCAGCTAACTCGATCACTTCGGCGGCCGAAACTATATAACGCCGGCTAGGTGGACTGCTGCACTGGTACTAACGTGCTCGGCCTAGCCACCCTTGCGGGGAACTCCAGATCAACACGGTTCGAGCGGGATTTTGCCTTTCCCTTCACTTTTCCTCCTTTATCATGTCCAGACATGGCTGCTTGGATTGGTTTGTTGATGTGTTGTGATGCGAACCGATGTGGTGTACGGTTTGAATGAGAATGATCGTTACGGCAGCGGAGCGGGGATTTTTAAGCTGACTGGCTGGCTCGAGAATTACGCATGTGTGAGACTGCGACCAATGTTTCGTTCATTTTTTTCTTCTTCCTTTCCAATCGTGCTTCATTCTATTTTGCTGCTGCTCTGGTTGCCCGTTTTGGTCGGTACGATTTGAGGAGCACAAAATGGACCAATCAAAAATGGGCACATAGTGTATTTTGACAATGCTTGATATTTCACAATTATTCAATTATTTATCTCCAGAAAAATGAAATGTTATTCGTTATGATAGATGCGTAGATATATTTCCTATCAATTGTTGCAAAAACCTTTGCGATCTATTGAGAATTGCTCGAGTTATAAGCGTTCCAAATCTTGCATTTTTTCCTACTTGTTCAGTGCCTAGATTTCCATTTCACCCCCTATATCTTCCGGTTAGACGTAGTCCTACGTCAAAAGACTCTATTGTATCCATAAATCAAAATAATTTCGCGTAAAGGTACCATTCCTCCATCACTTGAACGGAAATCAGTTACTCATTCCTCGTGCACAGTTAAGAAAATAATGGAATTACATTCCACAAACATTCCTATCCTGCCATAAACACGACGAAATGATTCCAAAGCATGCGGTTATCGCCACAAACCGCGCTGGCCATGTCCGAAACGAGTCAGGAATTCGAAGGCAGCGGCCCCAACTTCTTTTTTCCACCCATAAAACCTCTCTAGCCTTCGAAATAGATACACACACATACCCCAAATTGGTTACCGAATGGTCGCATTAAATTGGGCTCCGACACATAAAGCTCGAAGTAACCCCACTGCACGGTGCATTTGTGTGCCATCACCAATCGCCAAACCTCGAATCAATTCTGTCCGTGATTATTTTAATGTTTGTATTATGTAAATATTTGCAAATATCTCATTGCGAATCATCGATTTTGGGCGATTGATATCGGCGCGGGCAGCAAACAAAAAAAAGACGTCGGCCGCATCTCCTCACACGTACACCCACTCAACGCGCGCTGCCATCCATCCGAGAAGCGACGCAATCTATCCGAGGAGCCAGAAAATAACCGCGACAAAAAACCTTTGAAACACGCCAAAATTTGCATTAGATACAGGAGGTATTTGGACATAAAATTGGAGGTGATTTTACGACCCCGAATGCTGGCTTTTCGAAATCTTCTTTTTTTCATTTTTCGTGTGTGAGGTGCCGGCCTGAGCGCGGGACAAGACTTAACACCTTTCAACGGGGCATAACCATACCCTCACCTACGGGGTGACTAAGGAGATGACATTACGAGCCGCTCGCACGAAGGACCGATCACCGATCTCCGATGCGCCGCCACACAATAGGGAGAAGGATTAGTTGTGCAGAATTTGAAAACAGTAGAAAGTTGTTGGCCCCTTGCCGAATTTAATCGATTTTTTTTCTTCGGTGGTATCGTCTTACATGGGGCTGGTTTGTCGTCAATGGCAGCCAGAGATGCGATGTCGAAAATCTTTAATCATGGGTAGTGGGTGATGACGGCGGTGGCGATGATGATCATGATAGCATTTGGTTTGGTTTGGCGGCACTCAGGATTTTTATGGTAATCATGGAGAAGCGCGTGTGTATTCAATTTCCAACCGGGCACTTTCTAATCGGTCCTAGGATTTTGATTTATTTGTCGCCAATCGTCGTGGTGAAACCCGAAGACCAAGTTTGCTAATTTCTTGCAGTAATGGCTTTGGAAATCCGAAATCTTTCGACGCAAACTCAGGGACGAGTTCGTCACCCTAGGGTTGGGCAATTCAAAACAGCCGGAGCGATGTGCATTCGAAACAAGGTCAATCACAGAGAAAAATTGTTTATAGAAGCATTGGAAATTGCGTCAGGGTTTTTGATATATCAATTCTGGAAAAAACAACACCTTTGCTGCTGTTTTTCATTACTATATTATGTGTTTTTTATATATGAAACTAGCTGACCCGGCAAAATTTATTTTTCGTTATCACATTCACGTTTTCTTACTAAGCGCACGTTCATGAATCCAATCGCAGGACTGTTTATTGATTGATCTTCTAATCTACCCTTTGAAATTACCTTTTACTATAAAATTCCTAGTACTTCTACCAAAACTAATCATTATGATATTATGATTAGGGGATTGTTTCCAGACATAATTCTCGTTCAAGATTTTTCAACCACTTGCAAATAACATGTTTCTCCGTTACATGGAATAAATTGCAATGTGTTTTAATTTTTTGGAATCACCCCCCCCCCCCCCTCTCCCTCTATTCCAGAGGAGGGAGGAGTGTTATACCATCATAGAAATATTTCTCGTACCCAGAAATCATAACATCCCAAATTTGGTTCCGTTTGCGTAATTGATTCTCGAGTAATGCAGCCTCCACATAGGGAGGGGGAGGAGTATCAAACCACCATAGAAAGGTGTATTGCCCCCTACAACCACCATATAGCGAAATTGGTTCCATTTGCTTGATTAGTGCTTGAGTTATGTAGAAAATTATGCTTCGTCTGTATGGTAGTCCCCCTCAACCCTTAGAGTGAGGGGAAGAGTGTTGAAAAAACGATAGAAACCTCCACATGCCAAATTTGGCTCGATTTGCTTGATTAGAATAAAAAATCTTGCCCCCTAAAACCATCACATGCCAAATTTAGTTTCGCTTGATTTGTTCTCGTGTTATGCAGAAATTTGTGTTTCATTTGTGTGGCAGCCTCCCCTTAGAGAGGGGGAGGAGTGTTGAACCACCATGGAATCGTCTCTTGCCCCCTAAAACCTTCACATGCCAAATTTGGCTCCATTTGCTTGATTGGTTTTCGAGTTACACAGAAATTTGTGTTTCATTTGTATGGCAGCCTCCGCTTAGAGAGGGGGAGAAGTGTCGAACCACCATAGAACCATGTGTAGTTCTGACCAAGCTACGGCATGTTGTAGTGTGAATCTCGTTCTATGCAGAGGATACTGCTCGTTTAAGCTCTTCAAATCACTCATACTGCTTGTAAGCTGCATCTATTATTCGTATGATCACTCCTCATAAGTTCTTGATAAGGTTTTGATCTGGTAAACAAACTGAGCAGGTTAGAATATGAGGCCCCTTAATAAACCATGCCTTGAGTTTCCGGATGTTACGAATTGATGCCAAATTACCCAATTATCACGGTGTTTTGGTCCAAAAACAGAAGTAAACGATTCTGAAGTACTTCATTGTACTTCTGACTGTACATTGGTGTTGATGAAAATGTATCTTAACCAGGACGTTTTGAAAATATTTTCCTCAAACCATCAAACTGCCGCCTGCAAAGTTAAGAGTTGAAAAGTTACATGACACGATCCGTAAGTCCTTCCAGTATGAAGAAAATTCTATTCAAGTTGGATTTCTGTTTATCAGAGAAGTTCTCCTGATATAGTGAGACCCATGGGATTAGCTTCTACATTAGTTTTTGGACCCGCAGCTTTAAAGATGAGATTTTTATTGTATGGGGAGAATTTTCTCAAAAAGGTCTGGTTTAGGTAGCTTACCATCAACAAGAATGAACAGTCAGAAGTGCAAAAAAGTACTTCAGGATCATTTACTGCTGTTTTTACATCAAAAACAATTTGATAGTTGGGTAATTTGGGTAATTTCTTAAAATACGGAAAATCAAGGCATGCTTTATTGAACAGGTGTTTCAGATTTTGGACGATTCTGGACTGGTAAGCTTGTTTACCAGATCAAAACCCTATCAATAGCTTATGAAGAGTGATTGTACGAATAGTCGATATAGCTTACAAGCAGTCCGAGTGGTTTGAAGAGCTTAAACGAGCAATATCCTCTGCGTAGAACGAGATACACACTACAACATGCCGTAGCTTGGTCAGAACCACCCCGAATGGGTTATTTGAACAGATTGAAAACTAAAGATGACCTACAAATTAGAAACTTATTGTAATTCATGTGAAATTGACGTTAATTTTGTAAAGGAGTGAGAGTTCTTTATCTGGTTCTATTGTTATGCAACACTGGATTTTTTGTTTTTTGAATGTTCGCGCATGAACACAACAATAAAGTTCAAATGGCCAATCTTTTAAATGAAGATAGTTGTTATGTCCTACACTATATACTTCAATTCATCCGACTTCTCACATATCTCTGGAAACTCAGAAAAAATGAGTGGTTCTATAGTTGTGAAACGCAGTGTATATAGATGTTATGTTTTGTTTTATCTATTCTTCAGGTCAATTAATAGGATGCTTATATTTTCATTCTTAACCCTTTCGTTACGAGCGCCGTCTTTAGACGACATGAAATTCATACTGCTCTTCGATCGCACCAGCGCGATGTGCATACTTTTCGGGGCAGTGCTCCGTACAGGGGTAACACTTCGGCGGAGCACACTGCCGTAATGAAAGGGTTAAACGTCCACACCGCAAATCCTATTGGTGGCAAGCATTGCAACGCATCCATCTAAACTTACCATTGAATTAGTCAGGATGAAATTTAGCCAATACATATGTTGATTTCGATATTAGTTCACTCATCATCCCAAACACAGTTAATCGGATGCCACCATTTCTTGCCAATCGGATTTTATTTTAACAAGGACGCGTGATCAGTTCATAACGTTTTCGAGTACCCACCTTAATTCGATGAACCAATACGCACCGATAATTATATTGCTTGTAATTCATCACTTCGGGAAAGTATTTATTGTAGTCATAATTTCGTTTAGAAATTTGGCCTCCTCACACGTAGAGACGTAGAGTTGGGCAATTGTCGAATGACGGGTCTATTGCTCAACAACGTAAATGAAGCGAATCAAAGAATCGAGCGATGGCAATTTAATTCCATTAATTGAAAAAAGGTGGCAACTCAGATGCATTAACCATCAGGAAAGGTTTATTTTTTGTGTGTTTGCTCCCTTCCGGGTCTAATATTTCGCGATAAGGAAAAAACTATCTATTTTAACCAAAATCTGAAATGAGAATCACTGTATCGGATTGGCATGGAATGGCAGTATTATTACCAAAAGATCCAAAAATAAAATTCATATATTAATAAATACTCGACAAAAAGACAGATACACACTGCGCGAAGTCGTATTGTTTAAGTGGTTTTTAACATGATGTAACTTCGTGGCAAGTGAACACATAAAAATGAGATATACCTCATGTTCAAGCTTTAACCTTTGAAACTTTCTACGTACATATAGCATTGGTAGAATTTGCGAAGATGTGCTCCTCTAATTTACTTAAAATTTTGATCGAGAGGCAAAAAAACCGCTGAGTCACAGAGGCTCAAAACATATACAGTAAGACCTGTTTTTGTGCGCTCTTGGTGCGATTTTATTCGTGCGTTTTTTTGTACGATTTTATATTCTTGTGTTTTTTTGAGCGACTTTTTTGTGCGGTATTTGAACAAGATCATATTTGATGAAGTTATCGGTTTATTTAGTTTTTTGATCTTTGACATGTATTTCATCGCTCTACATAGGTACTGTAAGTAGATAATAATTACCAGTCTCATGCTTTGTTTTTTTTTAGGTTGTCAATAGGAGCTTATCGAAAAGAGCGAAGAGTTGATTCAATTATCTGCGCAAGTGAGTAAGCCACTTATTAAATTAAAAAATAAATGAATAAAAAAGAATATTTTGAGTGTTTTAATTTTTTAATCCTATAATAATTGACACCCAAGTTCCATGCTTTCACGATCATGAAACACTACGTTATGGTAAGCAACTGACAGTTTGAAAAGAGCATGTCTGCATCTCAATTTTCCACTCTCATCCCCTTTCGTCACCATTACCAAGGTTCAATCGAATGCAATACATACTCAATTTTTGCACTTTTTCCCCAAAAATGACTTCTTTCATAACATTGGAACAACTGAACCGATTAAGATGATTGACACATCAAATAAAAGCCAATTACCTAAAACATTTTTGAAAAAATATTGAGAATCAAGATTGCGAAAAAATATGGAATCTATTCGCACAGATCTAGTCTAGTAAACGAGTAAACAATAACAAAACGATACAATCAATAAAAACGAAAACAAAATCCAATTGTTTTACAAGTGTAATATAGTTTTCAAAAAATACTAACTCATTAGCTCCTATTTGTTAAGCGCCCCATACACGCACAATACTATTGTACCAATTTATTGACACTATTATTGAAGGTTGTCCACAGATGTACAATATTATGGCGCCACAGTCAGATTTGTGCAAAGGAATTGAATCGTTTGGAGATGATATTGAAGTTTGTGCTAAATATTGCGCAAGGCTGGCTACTGATGTTCAATATTTCATCGCAAGTACTTGTTAGAACCTGACACTTAATATGGCATATATGCCGGGAGTGAACGATAAACCTCGATAAACTTGAGAATAAATTTCGGCGTTTTTGATGGCCATCGCGATACACACGTCGTCGAAAACGCCCTGTAATTTTTTTAGAAGAATACTAATTTAACACTCGAGAAGATGTACATGTAAACATAAACTTTGAAATTAACTGATAATATATTGCACAATGTCACCCATAGATCATGCAATATTTTTTGCGTTGCACAATAAATATCAAAATTTTTTTATATCGTACAATATATTGGATAAAATTTCAATATCAGAAACACACGCTCAATATTATTTCACAATCTCCTGTGTTGTGCAATAATATTGTAGACGTATGGGCCGCTTTATGTCGATAATCTGATTTGGTCCAGTAGTTCAAAAGTTATGATTTTTTTTGAAAAAAAAAGACACTTTTCGAAAAAAAATTATTATTCGAACCATCAGGTAATTTTGGAAACTCATAAAAAAATAAAAAGAATATAGCGTCCTCTGTCTTTAAACGAGTAAACTATAAAAAACGAATACAATCAATAATTACTAAAACAAAATTCTTTTTTTTTGCGAGATTAGTATTTTTCCAAAAAAGTTTAGCTAATTGCCTTATATTTGATGTATCGATCATCTTAATGGGTTCAATAGTTCATATACAGGCAAACCTATTTTGTGCGGGAGATAGGGGCCGCACAAAAAAGTCGTATAAAAAAATCATGCAAAACTTCACCAGCAGCTTTAAAAAATCGTGTTCGGTACAAATTTTGAAAAAAATTTTTTTTTTGTGCGGTAGATAGGGACCGCATAAAAAAAGTTTCCACCAAGAAAATAACTTAAATCCACGCCATTCACCGTTCAATTTCTTTTTGTTCCCCTGCTTTGCGATGGAAAACTTTGCTATTTCGGTTGCGCGTGGCTGTTTTGTGCTTTTAGTTGCATGTCGAAACGTGTTGCTGTTAGAAATCATGTCGCGCAAAAACTTAGAAAAACTTAGAGCATTTGATGAGAGGAGTGGAATGATATCAGAAGTGAATAATTGAGAAAAAAAAAATGCTTTTTTCGCACTGAAATGCATATAAACCATCGAAAAAAAACTAAATGAACGATAATTTCGTCAAATATGCTCCTTTCATACACCGCACAAAAAACCGCGCAAGAACAGAAAATCGCACAAAAAACCGCACAAAAACAGGTTTTACTGTACTATGAATTTTTGAAAAAGGTCGTTTTCGGGAAAAAGTGGAAAAAATGACCACCCTAAAATGGAAATGGGGACCAATCGAATCGGATTCGAATCTCTAAGATTTGTTTCATATGCTATACATTATAATTCGCTAATCTCTAAATGGTTTAAATTCATGAAAACTGGAAGAACTTCCTTTTTTCCCATACATTTGTTCTGCCGATTTGTGTGCTAACCCTACCCGTATTACGAATGCTTACAACTCGAACATTTCTTAACAGACCGGAAAGACGTTTGCATCAATTGGTAGGAAATATTTCTACGCGTCTATCACAAAAAATGTCAAGCGTTATTTAAACGCCCTATCTGCCAATTTTTGATTGGCCCGATTTACGGTTTCTCCAACACGGACTTCAAAATCGATATACCTGTGGAAATTCGCTCTGCAAATATACTAGCAAGTCGGAGTTATTTTTGTTCCTACCGAGCTGTGTTTCCCTAACACGGACTTCAACATTAATGTGTCTGGAGAATCCGCTTTGCAAATACATGCAAGTCGGGGGTATTTTACCGTAACCGTAAATCGGGCCAATCAGAACTTGGCAGTTAGGACGTTTAGATAACGCTTGACATTTTACAGTTATTCAATTGTTCGTCTCATGAAAAATAACATTTTATATATTGTGATAGACGCGTAGAAATATTTCCCATCAATTGATGCAAACATCTTCCCGATCTATTAAGAATAGTTCGAGTTATAAGCATTCGAAATACGGATAGAGTTAGCACACAAATCGGCAGAACAAATGTATGGGAAGAAGGATTCATGGATTCAAGAAGAAGGATGGAAGGATTCAAGGATTGAGTTTTAATGAATTTAAACCGTTTAGAGATTAGCGAATTGTAATGTATAGTATATCAAACAAATCTTAGAGAATTGCCAATTCGACTGTTATGCAAATCATGAGAATTCGTTTACACTGAAAATAGTTATTAACGTTAACTTTATTTCATAAAAACGTTATCTGATGTCTGATTTGGCACCCTTCCTGAAAGACGTAGTTCTACGTCAAAACCTTCTACGCATATGTCCGAATTACAACAATTACAGAGTTATTGAACTTTTTTTTGTTTCGGGCTCTAATTAAAAAAGGACACTATGTGAAACAATTCTGTTACTTCCATTTGAAAGATGAGAACATTTTATACAGGATACAGTTGTGAAATTTCCAAATTTTTGAATTAAAGTAACATTTTAGAAGTGAAAAACTTAAAGCTTAGTGGTTAGTGGTAAGTCATATATGAAATATATATTTTTTAACTGTACATAATCGAGTCCAAAATTGTATATAATCGAATCATATACAATCGAGTCTGTATATAATCGAATCCAGCCTGTATCTCGAAATTTTTTTTGTCAAAAAATAACTTTTTGACACTCCGTCTGAAAAGTCGTTTGGCAGATTCGAAGTTTTCGGAATTCGAAAAAGTTCGGATACTTTTTCCGTTTATACTCTTGAAATCCAACTTCCACTTGAAAATCGCACTTCGCACTCTGTTCCTCTATTTTTTTTGTGTAGTGTAATATTTTAGTTCCTAGCTCCAAATGATAGAAGCTTTTTTTTCTCTTTAAAATGATAGAAGATATCAAGTACTACAAATCTACATCATTAGGAACTGAATCATAACTATTAACTAACTCTTCGCATCCAGAAAAGATATAATGGAAAGCCTGCTTTGTTTTTTTTATTATTATTATTTTATTGTCGTCAATCAAAAATTGTAGACCAATACATTCTTAATACTACTTAAAACTACTTACTTAAAATTAAAAAAAAAAACAAAAGAGCCCAAATATTAGAGTGCAATTTAACTATATCTTATTCTACTCAAATAGTCTTTGAGCATTGACCTTGCCATGGTTACATCAATTATTTCACTGTGTTCGTTACAGAGGCTCATCATACGATTAATAGGACTATATTTGGCATAATTCGTTCTTCGGTAATCTATGTAGAAAATGTTAGGGTTTATCAGGTGCCTAATCGGTGCGTAAAAATTTAGGTTTCCTAATATTTCTTCTGAGTCCACTCGTTGTGATATGATGTCAATAATAAATAGAATCATGGCAGAATTCCGACGTTCTTTTGAGTTTTTCATATTGATTAGCATGCAACGTGCCTCATATGGAGGGAGATGGTATGAAGACCAGCCTAGTTTACGAAGTGCAAATAATAGAAATTGATTTTGTACAGATTCGATTCTGTCTTCGTGTGAAGTTATGTAGGGGGACCATGCAATACTACAGTATTCGAGAATTGATCTGACGTATGTTATATACAATGTTTTTATTGTGTACGGATCGTGGAAATGGTAACTAAAGCGTGTGATGAAGCTCAACATATTATTTGCTCTATGGATGATTGTATTATAATGGTCAACGAAGGTTAGTTTTGAATCTAAGACCACGCCTAAGTCTCTCACTCGTTGACATCTACTGATGGGTTGATTTTCCAGCTTAACACCATTGTTCAATGGTGTTCTTCTTCTCGTAAAAGTCATCAAAGTGCACTTCCTAACATTGAGCTGTAATAAACTCTTAGTGCACCAATTATAAACTATGTTAACTTCATTTTGGAATGTTTGAGAGTCATCTTCGTTCTTTATTTCCATATACAGGTTCATATCATCTGCGTAGATAAGTGCCTTAACACTATTCAGAAAAACGCAAACGTCATTACCAAAAAAAAAATGAACAAAAGTGGCCCCAAATGAGAGCCTTGAGGAACTCCGGATGTAACAAATATTGGTTTTGAAATTTTCCCATTAAACCTTACTGTTTGCGTGCGGTCAGTCAAATATGATTCTAGCCATTTCAATAGCTTGACTTCTATCCCTATTTTTTGAAGTTTAAGAAGCAGTAATGGTATATCAACACGATCGAAAGTCTTACTAAAGTCAGTGTATAGAGCTTCAGCTTGATTACCATTATCCATTGCATTTAAAGTGAGTGTGACAAATTCCAGCAAATTTGATGTTGTTGATCGTCCTTTGAAAAAAACCGTGTTGCTTATTCGTAATTCGTGTCTTTAGTTGTTGAAAAAGTTTTTGGTTTATTATGGCTTCAAAGATTTTTGGAATGCAAGAAATAATTGCTACTCCACGATAATTTCTTACATCGGATCTATTACCGGATTTGAATATAGGTACAAGAAAAGAGTTTTTCCATATTTTTGGGAACCTTTCTGATTCCAATGACTTATTAAAAAGTCATAAAAGTGGATGAGTTAATTCAGATGCCAACTTTTTTACAAAAACCGGTGGAATTCCGTCAGGACCTGGCCCTTTTGAGACATCAAGCTTATTTAATGCGTCAAATATTTCAATGTAAGTTAGTTTTCTGACTCCAACATCACATGGAAATTCTGGAAGAAATGCAAAGAAGTCACGATCTCGGTCCTCCTCAGCTGTTTCAATATAAACTTCTTGAACAAATGTTGCAAAGAGGTTGCAATTTTGTTCTGGGTCATTCCCCACGGTATCGTCAAGGTGCATGCGTGATGGAAAACCATTGCTTTTTAATTTTGTTTTTATGTAATTAAAGAAACTTTTCGGGTTAGACTTTATGTCCGACTCTGTTTTTAAGTTGTAATCTTCAAAAGCGATTTTAACAGTTGAGTTGAGCTGTTCGCAATTTAAGTGATGTGAACATATTTTGTAATTTCTCATAAAAACAAAATTAACAATTTGTGTGGCTATATATACTAAAAGGACTGAAAAGAGCCGGTATTTTTAATGAATTCAATCGTTTTTTGGGCAAAGCTGTATTTACTCCTCAACATAATTTCACAATACACTTGATATAGCGAGTTTCCAACATTTCGATTCCCTTTCTGTAGTACGAAACGTCGAAATCTTCGAAATATCTCAGTGTCACTCTGCAGACTGCCTATTGGACTCAGGAGTATGGTAATGGATCCACGTTTCATCCGTTGTCACAAAACGTCGAAAGAAGTCCACTCGATTACGCTTCAACAACGCCAAACCGCCCGTTGAACCATCAACGCGCCGCTGTTTTTAGTCGACGATCAGCAAACGCGGCACCCTTCGCCCAGATAGCTTTTTCATGTCCAAAATATGTCTTGCAAAATGTATCCCACTCGTTCTTTTGAAATGCCTACAGCCTCAGTTAACTCGCGTAACTTCTCTTTACGATCGTTCAAAAGGGGTCGATGCACTTGTCCAACAATTTCTAGATTCATACCTTTTTTTCCAGAGCGAGGTGCACCGATAAACTGTTGGTCTCAAAGGCGCAGAAGTGGAATAACATTTTGTCAATCACTGCATTGATTGTTCAGGGGTTTCTCCCATCAAAAAGCAATGTTTGATCAAAATACGATATTCCTCTTTTTCTATTTTCTATACGAATGCTTAGGTAGTGCCACTTAAACAACTGTAGTTTGTGAACAAATAAACGTAATGTCATGAAACTTCACACATAAGCTAGTGACAGATGAGCCTCTCGGAATGGAACTTGTTCATTTTTTGGTGGCACCATCTTTTCAAAAATCTCGGGAGTTTTTAGCTCATGTAGTACATGTTTGAGCCTCTGTGACTCAATCTATTACTTTATATTCTTTATATATTGCTGTGAACCGGAGCTCGAACGATTTAATGAACTTATAGTTATTCTCCATTCGCTCGAAAAAAAAAAATTCGCGGCAATTTATATACATCGTAATAGAAATAGAGAGGCCACTATTTAATTTGTTTTTGCTGTATTATAGTGACTTTTAACCTTTGGCTGGTTCATCACTTGGACTAACTGATTTATTCCGCTGGAAGAATGTTGGGAGTGAGAACTGAACTCGTGATCTTCAGCGTGAGAAGTACGGATGTTAACCACTATGCGAGATCGTCTTCACCCACTATTCAAACCAATAAGACATGTTCTCCGATGTACCAAACGCACAAGAAGTACTTATTCACTTCAAGCTCCTATAACATCATGGAGGATAACTACTAATATCTGCAAAAAAAATTTGTCATGTTGGTCAACTGCTGGCTTACGATTGGCTTACTGTTGATAGCAAAAAATTAGTATTTGCTATGGGGAATTTATGAAGGCAAACAATCATTGAAAAATTTATTATAATAAAACCCTCGAAGTGATACTCTTTATTGAAGGAATGTCCGTCTACAGTAAAAAAAACAAACCACGTGTATTTCCACTTCACCTCAAAACCATTACCACATTACGGAAACCTTTTGGGTGACCTCATCCCGTCCGTAGCCGTGCTGGTCGGTTGGTGACGAGAGTACCGATTATCACCTTCCCCCTGAGGTGGTTCCCTTACGATGAGTGCCGAAAAGAGCGTCACGCGAGAGCGAGACGCTTGGCTTGTTGTACTGACGGAAGAATTTCGGTTGTTGTTGTTGTCGCTGCTCAAATTCAGAGAAGAACGGGTTCTGACTCCAAAACGCCAAACGGTCGCACCAACAAATCCAGGGTCAGTTTTGCGTGCGCCCGCGTGTGGGAGGGAGGAAGAAACTCGAACTCCATGCAGGAAGGGACGTCCGTATAAACTGTTGTGTTCTTCTTGGGTTGATACCCATTGAAATATTATTTCGTTTAATGCGTTCTTCGGGTAAAAACCGAACGCGAGAGGAAAAATACAACAACGAAAAAAAAATCACCCGCGGTTTAAGCTCTCGCGAACAATCAATATTTGAGTAAGCTAATGAAAAGGTTGTCAAACTGGAAAGAGAGCAACAGAGGAGTTGAGCGCGTGTTTGCGTGACAAAGCGGTGATTTATGTCCACTGAAAAGGTCCCCTTTTTTGTTCGTTTTTTGGCGTCCTCTGATAACCGCCTTTTTGGCAAGAGTACCAAACGCATGAATTGGACAAGTCTTGTCCGAGTTGACAAAGTGGCGCTTGGCGCGAACTGTGGGAAATCACGACTACATATTTATGAAACTTTACTCTTAAATGTGGTAATCAAGTACACTTGTTGAGGAGGTGTTTGGGTACATGAAATCGGGGTTTTCAAAAAAATGTCTTGGGAAGGTCGGAATGTCTTCAAATTGCATGAAACGATTTACTGTCATCTTGATTTTTTTTCATCTTCGTTGTTTTTATTTCGAAATTCGAGGCAAAACGTATGATTTAGGGTTCCAATGAAAATGGTCATTTCGTTTTTCCATACGGAACTTCTTGCAAAATGGTGATTTGCACGATAAAATACCCTTATGCAAAATTTTAGCTCAATCGGACTCCATTTACTAATGTCGCAGACGTCAAAATTTGAGTTTCTTGAAAACCGAAAAATCATCTAAGAGGGAAGGATATGAATTCGGGATTTTCAGAAAAAAAAATTGTGTCAAATGCCGTAAAATTGCAGTTTACTGTTATCTCAAATATATTTTTTTGCCAAAAATCGACTTTTTGGCAATCGGTCGTGTTTTCATTTAAGAAATCGATTTGAAAAAAGGTCATAAATAGTGCATTTCTTGATTACTCGCAGTGATGTTTGCATCAATCTATAATCGATCTATAGCGAGCTGTACAGTTTGTGACTAACGATGCATCCTCTCCCACCATAACAAAATGATGTTCTCTTGGTAACTCTGCATTGACCAATGCATTGCTAGACTGAACCTGAATCGAATAATTGAGTTACTCCTCTCACTCGTTTTGTGTACAACTCGCTGAAGGAATTTGCTCCACAAGAATGGGTATCTCTATGGTTGACGAATTATGCACTCTCGCTCTCTCGTTTGGGCGTTCATTTTTCCTCTCCGAGTGCGTTTACTTTGATCAAAATGAAGAAAAATGCGCTACAACAGATATTAATTTGCAAATATAGTACAGATTCTATTAAAACGAAGCGATTGTATTATTCAATTTTCCACATGGGATTTCTCATGTAATGTTTGAATTTATTTATGATAAAGTAAATAAAAGATTTAACATCAATTGAATTCGAAAAGTGTCTCATGAAATCACTGATTCAAGTTCGAGTGACGTGATATGTTATCGATAGCTAATATATGATAAGAAAAACTATTTTGAGAGGAATGTGAATACCCTTGAATCCTTGACTAAAACACATCTTTAAAATGACCAACACAATTTCCGTTCTGGATCTTTTCACTACTTGCAAAGAAACGAGTTACTCTACTATAAAAAGTGCATATTTGATAAGAAAACGTTAGTTTTCATTCGTAGTTTTGAGCTCAAAATGTGTTTATTCCCCACTGGAAATCCATTATCATCTTCGTTTCACAAGTCGAACACACAAAGCTCAATGCCGCCACACAATAGATACAATAAATGTTCTTCTGTTTCAAACGTAATTTCCAATCCAGTCTCGCTCCAGCCAGCGAGCTGTCAACAGTCTTTTATGAGGCTTGGAATTAATTTTCATATATTAAAAACAGTTTTGACGTGGGACTACGTCTAACCGGAGTATATGGGGGTGAAATGAAAACATAAACACAGAACATGCAGGAAAAAAATGAAAGATTCCGAATGCTTATAACTCGAACATTTCTTAATAGATCGGAAAGATGTTTGCATCAATTAATAGGAAATATTTCCACGCGTCTTTCACAATTAATAAAATATTATTTTCCATGAGACAAACAGTTGAATAACTGTAAAATGTCAAGCGTTATCTAAACGCCCTAAATGCCAAGTTTTGATTGGCCCGATTTACGGTTTCCCCAACACAGATTTCAAAATCAATGTGCCTGGGGGAATTCGCTTTCCGAATACATGCAAGTAGCGGGTATTTTTGTTCACACCAAAATGTTTTTCCCTAACACGAAATTCAAAATCAATGTGTCTAGGGGAAACCGCTTTTCAAATACATGCAAGTCGGAGGTATTTTTGTTCCCACCAAAATTCCCAATTTGAAATCATTGCACGATAGCGATCACTCCTGACAGTAACGTCTCATTTTTACCTTTAAAGAAAAACGAACCAGTGATTCTTCCAGACCACTAACCGCAACAAACAGTACATTTTTAAGAATCAATAGGCTGATCTTGTATCACTTGTGGCAGCCCATCTGACCAAATACGGGAATTTTGCTTATTAACATATCCGATCAACCAATAATATTCTTCATTGTTGAATGCGATTTTTCGATAAAACAAAAAAGCACACATTATTAACTGAGATGTTGATAATAATAGTCGAAGATTTGTAAACGTTGTTCGTCCATAATGAAAAGGCAGTGAAAACTACACAACCTCAATTTTGACACATGGTACGAATTACGCGTGATCTGTCAAAAACAAAAAAAAAGAGAAAAAAATCACCCGTGTAAATTAGAGAAATAAATAAACTAACTTCGTAGTCCTACGTGAACAATGCAGTTGTGTCTTGCATAATTTTCGCGTAACTTTTTTAAATGAACTATCGGCATTGATCGATTATCTTCATCAACATTCTCAGTGATATTTTTCAGTCTTAGCGAATACAGTGATAAATATATAAGTATTTGCTGACTACGTTAACTAATAACTTTGAAAACGGAATATATGGGGGATGAAATGAAAAGCTTAAACGCAGAACATGCAGGAAAAAATGAAAGATTTCAAATGCCTATAACTCGAACATTTCATAATAGACCGGAAAGACGTTTGCTTCAATTGATAGAAAATATTTCTACGCATCTATCATAATTAATAAAATGTTATTTTTCATGATATAAGCAATTGAATAACTATAAAATGTTAAGCGTTATCTAAAAACTCTCATTGCCACGTTTTGATTGGCCCGATTTACGGTTTCCCCACCACAGACTTCAACACCAAGAGACCTGGGGGAATCGGCATTGCAAATGTTATAATGTTAAGAGAATGTTTGTTCCCACCGAAATGTGTTCTCCAACACAGACTTCAAAAGCAAGGTGCCTGAGGAAATCGGCATTACAAATACATGCAAGTCAGGGGTATATTATTTACTTACAAAGCAAGTATGTTGAATCCAATTGAATTCGAGAATTGTTTCATTCAATCAATAATTTAATCAATACAAACAAACGATTACTAAGCCAACGGTAGTCTCACGTTTACCTTGTGGTTATATCATAGATATAACCCACCCACTTTTTTCATGTCAAATGCCGTTGAATCTAGAGATGGGCAAATCAGCTCATCATGGGGAGAGTCTCAGAGCCGTTCAGCTCATACAAGTGAGCTGATTATATGGAACAGCTCTTCAGCTCAGTTCAATTTTGCGGTTGTTCACACAATTGCATCTGAAACGTGACTACCATGGGACACTGTAACAGGTATGTCTTCTTGATAGACAGAAATGCAAAATAAACGAATTGTATTTGTGATTATATACAAACTAAGACTGATATGAATTCTAATAATGGAGGCGATCTGGCGTAGTGGTAACATCCATACCTCTCACGCAGAGATCACGAGTTCGATTCTCACTCCCAACATTCTTCCAAAAATGGAAATAAAAGTGACGAACCAGCCGAAATGTGTTGAAAGTCACTCTCAAAAAGTCAAAATTCTAATAATCTTTATATATGAAACAAGGTTATTCCCACGTACGTATAACTCATCATCACAGGAGAACGGCTGATCAGATTGGTGTCGTCTATATGTCGATGAGTTTGTCTTCACTCAAATTAGAATGACAGAATTCTTTGGAGGAAATTCGAGATAAAAAGGAAAATTCGAAAAAAAACTAGGTTACACATTTGAACTGCAGTGAAAAGTGAGATAGAAAAAAATGATTGTGCATCGTTTCTATAATGATAAGTTTGTCCAATTGGAGGTAATTTTTTCAATTGGAATTAATAATGACGGATTTTAAATTACTTTAATACTTTGAAGGATATTTAAGATAAATAGGAAAATTCGAAAAAAATCGACTACACATATGAATATTACGCAGTGAAAATCACAAAATCAGATTAATTCTACAGACCTGAACGATAACATACAAATTGTCTTAAAATATTTTCGTTATTTTTTAACCAACAAAAATAGTCTCTAGAAATAATTTATATGGCAGAACGTTTGCCGGGTCAGCTAGTATAATATATTTCTCACATTTCCTTCTTTCCTTTCCTCCTTTTTCTATTTTCCTTCCGAAATGTAGCCCGAAACGACGGTTTTAGATGAACCTACCAAGATAAGCTTTTTATGCATTCACAATCATGTTTAAATAAAATATAAAATATTGATTTCATTTGCAAACAATTATTGATGCAATAATGTTCTCCATTTTGTAATGTGTTGTATGGAAAATATAATTAATAAAACGAGCGATTCAATATTTTCAAATTAAAAAAAAAATTTCCTATCTGGCATCTCTGCTTAAGAACTTAAGAACGAGCTTAAGAACGGAGAGAGACAAACGAAAACAAACTGACGTCATATCACGAAGAGCGGGAGACAGATGATTCTTTCGCATCTCACAACTCACACTATCTGCAGCTCTACCGCTCCACAGCTCAACAACTCAGCAGCTCAGCAGCTCCAATGTGAGCTGAAGAGCTGCGTTTTTTAATTTTTTATTTCTGTATTATAGTGACTTTCAACACATTTGGCTGGTTCGTCACTTTTACCTTCCATTTCGGAAGAATGTCGGGAGTGAGAATCTAACTCGTGACCCTTAGCGTGAGAAGTATGGATGTTACCGCTACGCCAGATCGCCTCCTCCGTTTTTTTATTGCGAGCCGATCCAAACCCGCTCACTTTGATGAAGCGATTCGGATGAACAGCTTATGAACGGATGGCACATCTCTAGTTTAACCTAAATAGGTATATTTTTTGAAGAGTTATGATTGTTTGAAAATTGAAAAATTTTTTTTTTTGACTATATACTATATATTTTCTGTTATTTAACGTTATTGAAGAAATCGACGAAGTAAAAATTATTACTCTTGCATACAAAAAAATCTATAGAAAAAGAAATTCAGCATCGTGCCATGTCAACTGTTTGCGATTCAACATCATCAGCTTCACCCCAACCGACGGTGATCAGTGCCGACCAAATTTCGACTATTTGCGCGTCGGCATCGATCGGTGATCGTTAGATCGAGGGAAAGAGAAACAGGGAGTGCGCTCGCGAAGGTGCTCTACTGCTCTTCGCCATGTCACACTTGTTAGGTTTTTTTTCTATGGCGGAAGGGGTTCGCAGATTTAAATGCGATAAAATGACCAGTTTCGCGGTTGACGAATTTTCGGCAACGATCACGTTCGTCATCGTCATCATCATCGCGATCATCGCGTGTGTGTGTGTGTGTGTGTGTGTGTGAACACGAAATAGATAAATGATAAAACTAAAACAAATAATGATATATATGAGCAAAAAAAAACGAGTTACCTTCAACTTTACAACCAAGTTTTTTTCCTCTGCTCTCACTGCCGCTGCCGCCGCCAGTTGGATGGTGTTTGGTGATTTTTTGCCACCGCGACGGATATGTGTTGCGAATGTAAAATCAGCCAAAACCAATGTGGGGAATAGAAAATAATACGTTGACAACTGCGTCCAACCGAACGGCAAACAATAATAATAATAATAAAAACGAATGGTTGATCGCGTCGCGATGTGACGCGGCGCGTCGTTGCAGGAGAATTCGAGCGCTTCTTGGTGTGCGAGATCGCAACGCTTTCGCCCGTTGTTTGGAGGTAGGTTTTGTTGCGAGTCGGGGTGGAGGAAACGCGACGCGTTTGTGTCCCCGCTGTGCGGAGGAGATCGCGAATTTGCGAAAAAAAAAACTGTATAATCCAAGGTTAAATTTTCGGTTCGTCGGCGCGTTCTTGCTTCCTCATCACAGCACTGCTCTATCTGATGATAATCTGCTGTTTCACTCTTGCACTCACTGCTGCTGCCCCATCACACACTATTTTTCTTCTTCTTATTCGTCTTCTTCTGATGACTTTTGCTGGTTTTGACAGGAGGTTCGAGGTTGTGTCACTTAGCGAAAATCTTCCTCTTAGATTCGGTCGCTTACTCTTCCTCCATGATGCGGCGGCTGCTTAGCCGAATGATGTTTTATTTATTTCCCGTCCTCTGTATTTTTGCAGTGGAGGGAGTGACCGTGTGGCTGCCGTGTTGGGTCAGTTGAAACAAAAAACAAAAAAAAATGCAGAACTGTTCTACTGGATCCTTCTTCTTGTTCGCACTGGATTCGCGCGATTAAAATGCATTAGTTATATATACCTAGATACTGCTAGAATGTGACGTAGGACGATACTTTGTTCATGAGTGTGGTTTCTGAAGAGAGTTGGTTTTGTCATTTGAACGACGTATCACAACAGAACATGCAGCTAAAATTGCAGATTCTAGGGGATAATCGGAGACAGGCTATTTATACATATTGATTTTGAATATGTGAAAAGGATATGTGCTCGCGGATGCACGTGATCGCGACGAGAAAATGCATTGGTGTGTCTGAGTTGTGGTGCAGAACAGGCGGAGAAAGCGATCGTTTGGGGAGTTCTATCCGTGGCGCTATAACAAGGGACTCACACTCCGTGGAAGAATTCGATTCGAGGCGTACAAATTCTTTTGCAGTAATTGTGATATTATGATATGAATGCACAATTAACAAAATACTGAATCGCTAGAGGAAATAGTTCAACGATATAAGACTTGTTTTGTAAGGCAATTCAGTCGACGCAGTAGCGATGGACGAGTGTGTTGAGCAGAGCCTAAAAGCACAAAAATCTTTTTTTTTTTTTTTATTAAATCGTTTATTTTTACAGGCTCAGTTACATAAGTTTAAAGACACAAAAATCTTGAATGAAACTGTTTTATGTTATCATTGTGATAACATAAATGCTGATGCTATGAAAAAAAAAATGAATTGGAATGAAAATTCAGGAATTAATCTTCAGATGAACGAGGATTGTCCCATTCCGTTCTATCAATGTTCAATCTGTGTACAACTCGATATTACAATATCGTAATGTATAGAAATCCGGACACTTAACATTTGTCAATTTCTTCATTGTGCCGTAATTTAAAATCTGAACACTTTTTTGAATCATGATTTGAATTCCGGACACTTTTGCTTTTCATTCCGGACATATTTTTTCAGAAGCATTTGTTTGAAAACCATTAGTGATTGATTTTTGTACAGCTTATTATTTCATTGTTATTCTCTTAAAATCTTAAACCAAACATCAATAATGAACAAAAGTTATGAAATTTATTTTATTATTTATTTATAATCGATAATAGCCATGTGCTATCGTCTTCGTACACAACTAGCCGCTTGACCAAGTTATTAGCAACGCTCTAGGATAGTTCCAGGTGTCTTTTCATAAAGTTTTCGATCCATTCTGCTTAGATGATGGGTTTTGAGCAGGACTCTGCGTATTCATAGTCAACTGAGGATAGTCAGCTGACTATCTGACTGACGATATCCGTATTCAGTTAGTAATGACTTTTGTCTTCTTCGCGCAGTTTCTCCGCCTAAACGACTAAACAGTTAGTCGGGCGTTTAGTCGCTATCTCCCTCTACCGACTCGACTATATCATTTCATTCTTCCCAGTCAAATTGTCCTCATTGCATTTTGAAGTGACTCGTGTCTTCTAATCTGATAGAGATTACACTAACGAGTTTGGGACCCAAATTATGGTCTTAATTTGAAGTCGCAACCAGACGTCGACACTATTTCTCTGTCATCGCGTAGTACCAATTTACCACCATCTGACATATCGTGAAGTCGATGATGAAGTTTTACAGCAGAGAGATAGTGTGATAGGCGGTGACGGTAGGTAGAGTGAGATAGCGATAATCGTGCCATACACCTGGACTCCCCCAAAACGAAACCGTTCCTCTCTTTCTCTCTCCCATGTACGTGTGCATGCATCGATGTTCGAGATCAACGTGGTTTGACATACGCTACAGGTGAGCTAGATTATTTTGTATCGTACACGAAAATTACTCACACGTATAAAATAGCGTGCAGTGTGTTTGCGCTATTTTCCTAATAGTAACGCGAGCATACTTGATAAATGTCTAAGTTCGTTTATTTTGAGTTCACGTAAAATTAGTGTCAGGGGGAAATGAAAGTGTGGATTGAAGTCAGTTGGATGAAGAGGCATATTTGTATTCATTAGTCGAGTCAGTTAAAATAACCACTGACTGGACTAGTTCACCAGTCATCCTCGCTAGTCAACGCTAGTCAATTCATTTTCATGTCAAATCAGTTTTTGTTGGCGGCGACTGCCGAAGCATTTCTAGTCGAAGTGAAATTACGGAGAGTAGAGTCGGTCTTAATTTTTCACCTTCGAAAATTTCGGGCCCTGGTTTCGAGGGTATCCAGCTTTCTGAGATTTTCGACGACTTTTCCTAACTTTTCCACTCCACGATAATTCATTCTTATTCGTTGAAAAGAATGCTACTGTATTTTTTTTGTGAATGAATAGTACGCTTCAGCAGAGGTGACATGCGACCAAGTAAGCTACTGTTCAATCAACATTTGCAACATTAAAACAACAATATGATGATGACAAATTTGAACATTTTTATTTCTTAACATTTATCTATATAACAAAGGAATCCTACGGTCAACTATGAGTGCAAACTTATCAATAATTTTTCTCAATTTCAAATCTTAATATCAATAATGACATCTGCATCATCTGATAAAGGAAATCATTTTCCACAGCCATCATCATAACTCCGAACAACTGTTTCTGGCTCAATTTAGACCGCAAATAACTCTTGATCCGTCGAAGAACACAACAAATTCTCTCGGCGGATACCGTTCTATTAGACAGTGTCAGTATCATTCTTGCCAGCCGGAGAGCTTCGGAGAAGGTTTGATGCAGGTTTTATCCATCGATAATCGGAATTGTGTCTATAATTTTTTTTGTTCCTAAACTGTTCGCGTGAGTAACGATCAGCTCATTACAAAGCTTCGATTCGTCGAATTTCGAGTGGCATGAAATGTGTATTTTCAAATTCCCAATAGAGAATGCGACATTGAAGTCGACAAATTTTGCGTGATTCAGCAAAGCGATGAATTTGTATTCATCTAGTTCTTTAAATCATTTCGTCAATAATTTCGCTTCAACGGAACAAATTAACCAATACAGAGTGAAGTGGTGTGTGTGTGTGTGTGTGTTTTCCATCGTTTCCATCGGCTTCGTTCAGCAGAAAACTTTGAACCTCAAATGTCATTGTTACGCGAGGCGGCGCATTAGTAGTAGTGATTGCTTCATACATAGCAAACTGCGTTTGCTCTGAAAATTTGAAAATGCAGAATGGTGTTTGAATGACGGCGGATTCAGATGAAAGGTTTGAGTCGGATAACCATCTTCTGAGTGTGATTTTTATTTCGGACGTCGATTTGTGAAACACAAATATTTCAATTTTTCAATTTGATTCAAATGTGATCTCTGAGCAGTGTTGCCACATTTTTATTTGTACCGGAGGGGTTGAAAATCGCAAACATCTGTACTTTCTGTTCCAAAAATCTACCATCGAAAATATTCGCTGTAGAGGAAAATCTATTTTATTAGCATGAAAAGCTACTCATTTATTTACTACGAACACTACATTCACATTTGCAAGACATTCGTGTGTTTGATGATGCTTTAACATAGTTTTTCTGAATCTAGATTGCATACTTTCATTTATTAAAATTCTCAAATTGCCGGCACGATGTTTAATCAAATCTTTTGATCTCAAAATTAGATTTTGTAGCTTTGTTTTATTCTGATTATATTCAGGAAAAAAATCTGTTGAAACTAATAATGAAACGGTATTGGTATTAAAGGTATAAAATAAAAACAAAAACAATAGAAGTAACGAAAATACTTTAAAAAAAACAAGATTATGTTTTTGATATAATGGTGTAGTATTCCTAAATGATACATCATATTTTGGGGTACAAATCATTAGGGGTTGTTTTTTCGAAATTGTTTGTTGAGAGGTAAGACATCTGCTAATAATATCCAGTTTAGATCAAATCGAGTTAAGTACAAGAAAAAATCTTTATTTTAGCTGTGATAACTTAGCTTTTGCTGTGTTAATGACGAAATCTGTGTAAACCACGGAACATTTGCGGGAGGTTATCGTGAATTGGAAAAAAGTATTGCTAAAGCATCGAAATGCTTGTCAATGTTTATGCTGACACTGCTTGTATTGATAAACCATTGGGGTTTAATTTCGACGTTTCAATAAAGGAGTTTTCGGATTCCCATTTCCTTCGATACAACCTAATTTCCTGAGGTGGAAATCAAAAAATTGGTTTGGAGATGGTAAAAAGTAGTAATCTGTACCTTTCGCAGAAATTTGAAGAGATTCATTTTGTTACAAAAAAAACGCATTTGTTTATAGAATAAATACGTTCCTGAGTTTGAAACATACCAAGCTTATTTGTGCTCCCAGTTCTAAATAATACTTTAAAAACATTGGAGTTTCAATTGAAACATTTATTCGTTTGAACCATAATATCATGGTCCACCAAATATTTATATTTCACTGATAAAATACTAGTTATGATTTTTGTTTAGATTGAATGGACGTTTTCCTAATTCAGGAAATGGAAGTACCTGTTGATTTTATAGACTCAAAAGTCTACAATAAAGTTTTCAAGGAACTTGTTATACTATTTTCGAGTCATATCTTTTTGTTCAGCAAATTCATTAATATCATGTATATAAGAGATGGACCAACGCTCACGAGTCACCTATGAGAGCGGAAGAGAAAACGACCCACGGTTCTTTGCAAATAAGCCACGGCTCTCAGAAAAGAATACAGCTCTCAAATAAACTACCACTTCCAAATGAGTCATGGATCCGTACAAATAAGCTACGACTCTCGAATAAACCATAGCTCTCAAATAAGCCGTGATACTCAAAAGAACCACGGCTCTAAAATAAACCACAGCTCTCAGATAAGCCACGGTTACTTCCGAATAAGCAACAATTATCTAGTAAACCACCGCTCTTAACTCTCTAAGACCCAAATTTTTCATTCGTCTAAGAAAACCCATTCCACATTCGAATTTCCGACTTTCAACATAAAAAAGATTATAGTTCTGGGTCTAGGGGCATTTGATACATCAAATGGAAGCCCTGAAAAATATGCGTGAGTATACCCTTTCGAACTTCTAAATCAGCAGCCAGTTAAATTCATTAATTGCATTTTTTACATAACCAAACAACACGGTCGATATAATGACATCCTGGAACACAATTACATAAATTGTTAGCAGCAAGAGCTACACTATAAAACGTGAATTGAGCACGAATTGATTGGACAACAACCTGAACTTCAATCTAACAAAATCTGTGTCATCATTGAACCTTTTGAGCAAGGCTCTCATCGAATCTTTGGGGAGTATAGAGTGAAATCATTCAATATCATCTTTAAAATCATTCCTAGATCATCCCTCCATTGATACTGACAACTGATAAATGCCTATTATCGCCAAATCGAGAATAATTTATAATACGCATCTAATCGTTGTGTCAACATTGTGAGCAAACGCCGAATTGTAGGCAAAGAGATTGCTCGGTGCGTTGTGGGGGACTAGCCACTCGTCAAATCGAAAAAAAAACATACCCATTTTAATTGTCAAATGGTTAACTTTTTTACTATATTCACTGTTATGTCTTAAGCAAAAAATTGCTGGATACATTTCCTGTCTAATGGTATACAACACAACATATGTCGCAGTAACGATTTTGAATAATATGCGTTTGAAAACTCCTAATGAATCGTTACATTTTTCGTAGAGTGACCCCTAGCGTGGCAATGCGTGGTATGGAAAAACATTTATCATCGAATTTCAAAAACCGACCATGTACATTTAGTTTATTGAACCAAAAAAATGATCTGTGCAAAATTCCAGCTCAATCGGACATGTTTTAGGGGTGCCTGAAGGCACTCAAAGTTTGCCACCCTAGTGACCCCTCTATATAGAAATCAAAGACATAGTCCTATGTCAAAACTCCTAGCAGATGGCTGTCAGTATAAAACCAATGTGTTTGTGTGCTAGATGAAAATATTCTAAAGACGTTCTAGTGGGGGTGAATAATGAAAATAATGTCTGAATAATTTGAAAAGAAAATCTGCGAAGCCCGTCTAAAGGTTGGGAAGTACAGGGTTAAATTCTCTCTGGTAAAATTTAACAAATAACCCGCAACACAAAGCCTCGAATCAAACATACCACGGAATTCAAATAAACTACAGCTCGTAGAAGTCGTTGTTTACAAAATATCACTGCTATCAAATAGGCTGCAAATAAGCATATAAATCCATTTACAAACTTTTCGAAGTTATTTTTTAAAAATCTTTTGTAACCTTTTTTTTTGACTGCCACCAGCTTTGCATTTTTTAGCTAGTTTAATTCTTTCATTGCATTTGTTTACATTACCAAACAACATGTTCGGTATCATGAAATCCTTGACCACAATTACATAAATTGTTGCCACGAATTGATTGTACAACAACCTGATAACCTAAAAAAAATGGCGAAAGCAGGGAATTATTTGGAAATTGTTTGAGTTTTCATTCCAACAAATTTTCTAAAATACAC
The DNA here is from genome assembly GCF_029784135.1 of Toxorhynchites rutilus septentrionalis. Classification (NCBI taxonomy): domain Eukaryota; kingdom Metazoa; phylum Arthropoda; class Insecta; order Diptera; family Culicidae; genus Toxorhynchites; species Toxorhynchites rutilus. The sequence goes on from NC_073744.1 coordinate 123,275,866, forward strand.
TGAAAAAATGTTTTCAAAATTTAAATAAATTTTTCTCAAAAAATACTTTTTTTCTAAATTCTGCGTAAATATATATGAATAGATCATATAATAACCAACAAGTCACCCATGCATCGGAAGATTTTTTCGTGTTTGTGTTTGTGTTTTGTTTCGTGTTTGTGTTTGTGTTTTCGATGTTTGATTCGTAACATTCTTGTGTGTAAATTCTCGCGATTGACATGTTCTGTAAACTTTTTCTTCTATTTAGAAACATGTCATGAATATGTCAATCCCGAGCATTTACGCAAATAAATGATACGAGTAAAACATTAGTTTTGTCTCCCAAAAATGGCATATATTTCAAAAGCTATAAGACAGGGCTTTTCAAATGGTTCTCCGCGAAGTTAAAGCGAATGCACCCACTTGAAAACTCACATGGGAAAAAAAAGTTCATTAGTTTATTTTCACTGGGCATATATGTAGTGATAATTTGTATTCGTATAACTGCAATGCGCAGCTGAAATAGAGCTATTCCCAGTGGGGTAACGTCAATGCAAACAGGATTTGTTTTATTGATTAAAAAATGCAAAAATGTAAATAGTTTTGGTATAAAAAGAGCTGCGTCATAAAAAAATCTGAAAACCACCGCCTTAGGAGATTGGCGATCTAACGTACAAATCTACCCTTAGGTGGCGCTGCGGAGAAAGTGATGATGGTATTAAATTTTGCAATGTGTGTTCATAGAAGGTTTGAAGGTCTTTCAGTAAATTGCAATGTTATAATCATAAAAAATGATTTGATTGCGATGAGAAATTTCTTATGTAACATATTATTTTCTTACCTCTTTCAGTTGTGAAAACTGTATAAATATTGACAATGGCTAAATAAAAAAAAAACAGGAAGTGGGTTATATCTATGGTATAACCGCAAGGGTGACGTAGGACTATCGTTGATTTAGAGATCATTTGTTTGAAGTTGAATCAAAATCCATTCTGAATGAATGAATAAATGAATATTTGAGGGACTTCGAAAACGAGAGCGTTACGTTGGAGGCACAAGGTTTTATGCATCCAATATAGGATACGAAAAACCTTGTTCTGAAGAATAATCTTCAGAAGCTTTCCTGCTAACTGCACTTGATTGACAAATCACAAAACCAGATGTATTATATGGATATTTTATGGATAGAAAACATTAAAATAAACTCTTTTGCTTGTATGTAATTTTCAATTCCAAGGGGAACTGGCAGATTATTTTCCAGCAACGATTAGATATTTCCACATTTTCCTCGATACTGGAAGCCCACCAGTTGTTAATACTAACTCGATAACCACCTGTTAATAGCACTTGATTGAAAAATATTTGGTCACAGTGTTACATGGATAGAAAACATTAAAATAAACTCTTTCACATGAATGTATTTTTAAATTCCCAGAGGAACTGGCAGATTATTTTCCAGCAATGATTAGATCTTTCCGGAACTTTGTCGATGCTGAATGGCATCCAAACGGAAAGAATTCTGCGCGTGTATGTGTCGATCCTTCGCCGTCCACCTCCTCCAGCACGTTAGGCAACGATGTTGTCTTGTCGATGTCCTCACGAAAAATGAATGCGTCTCACCACCAGAATATTGCTTAAGTATGTTTTTTGTGCGAGATTGAATCGAGAGAAGGTGTGGTTTACGATGGCAATTTGGAAGGAAAACTAGAGGGGAATGAACTCTCTGAGCTCGAAACTTTCGGCGACTGAGCAATAATCGATTGCGTGCGCATACAATATTGGATACGGAAATATCCTACTGATGGGGAAGAATAATCTTCAGAAGCTTTCCTGCTAATTACACTTGGTTGAAAAATTACAAAATCAAATGAATTTGATCGCTGTTACATGGTTAGAACTCTTTCACATGAATGTATTTTTAAATTCCCAGAGGAACTGGCATATTATTTTCCAGAAATGATTAGATCTTTCCGGAACTTTCTCGATACTGAATGGCATCCAAACGGAAAGAATTCCGCGCGTGTATGTGTGGGTGTAGCGATGTCTTCCCGGGGAACCGTTTGTGGCATCACTCTCCTCCTGATGGATTCCCTTCTGGCCTAAGGTGCACAAACAGGCTCTTGGTGACACCGTTCATCCGCGCTTTCATGATAAATGAAGAGCTTCACCACAACAGCGACAACATGCTCCAATCGCTGTTCAATTAGAACCGAGTGGATTTCCGAGCGGCGCTCGCTTATATACCGATTGGTGATTTCAATAGCCTGTTTCGAGAACAATTTTAAGGCTATTGAAACAAGTTTTTGGATCAAAAAATAACAAGTATATAACTCGTAGACATTTTATCTTTCGAATGAAGTGTTTATCATACCATTTCGTTCAGTTGTTCAGGAGCTATTAACGCTCAAAATCTCGGTCTCCGGCGTAACGCTTTCGGTTTCGAAACTTTGATTTTACACCCCGGTATAGAAATGAAAGACGTAGTCCTACGTCAAAACAAATTCGAAAGCACAATCAAAAACAAGTTGAAAAATGCATGGTTCCTGCATGTGAGAACTATCTTAGAATGCTCGGAAGTAAAATTTACGTGATAAGTTTTTGACCTTTTTTTACATTATCATCATTTTCATAATTCGAAAACAAAATACGGATGTCTCACCGATAGTTTACGTTTTGCGTTAGATCGCCTATAACGATTTAACTTCTTGGAATAAAAGAAAATCTGAGGTTGACCGATATATTTGTTTTGGTGGAAAATTTGTAGAAGTTTTCGAACAAACCTAGTCAGGGGAAAAACTAGTTGAATGGAGAGAAAGTTCACACGATAATCGTGCAGTAGGGTGCCAATGAAAATGGTCATCTCGAATTTCAAAAAGTTATCCCATAAAAATTGTTAACCTCGAAAAAACACACTATGCGACATATCAGCTCAATCGGACTTAAGGAAGAGTTGCGCAAAGCGGTCAAAGCTTAAGTTTTTTTAAAAATCGAAAAATCACCCAAGGGGAGAGCAAAGGAAATCGAATCTTGAAAATCTCTATAGTTAAAACAAAATAGTATTAGACAACCAGAGCTCACAAATGCATCTTGAGCAGTCATTTACCTTTAAGACTTCGGAGCTGTTATATATGTGTTGATATCTACTGTAGTTTCATAGTAATCAGAACGATGAAAATTCACGAACACAATTCATATGGAGAGGCAACATTCAGAAGAACTCGGGAACCAGAATGATCGTCCGGCGCCATACCCTTGACTTCCCCTTCATTACAAAACATTGCATTCCTTCTAATATATTTGACTGATAACAAGGACACCGATAACAACCATTCACTCATTGCGGTAGCCATTCCGATTAATTCGTCGACTGAACCCCATAATAATAATCTCTATTCTCCCTTCCCAGTCCCGGAATTATCTGCTGCCTCAAGGCAAAGCAAAAACAAACCAACACACAAAAAATACCCAAATCTACTTTAGAACTTGTTCGCCATTTCTTCTACACTTGTTTACTTTAGTGGGTCAACCAAGATCTGTCTTTTCGCATCTCATGTGCCAATCTCCTTTCTTTTTCCAACCCTCCGCCGCGTTCTCCTTCCTACTGCGACATTAGCTGCTGCTGCTATTGGTTACGGAATGTTCGCATAATCGCTGCCGCTGTTTTTCCTCGCGTTTTTTTCGCTTCTTTCTTCTCCTGCTTCATGGTTCTCCACTCTTCCGCGTGCTGTGCTGCGTCTTCCTTTTTGCTTTTCACAGCTCTCTCTTTCACATACACCGTTCTTGCCGCCACTTCCACGCTTTGGGGAGCGTTCCCCGTTCCCTTGGACTCACCACCGGCCTCGCCGAAAAGGGAATGGCTACAACCAGGAGTTTCGCGCGGGCAAACAGTTCGGCGGCCGAGCGAACGCAAGCACGGGCAGGCCAGGCCAGGACCAGAAGGGAATAGGCGAAATCTGACGATAAAATAAACTTCTTTTCCTGTCCTGCTGCCGTCGCACATCACCGCGCGTAGATTTTTTTTCGCGGCGGCTGCTGCTGCTGTCGCTGCTTCCCCATCTTTGGGTTGTGCGATTTTTTTTTCTTCATCGTTTCATTGCTGCTCTCCTGGCGAGTTGTAAAAGCGCAAAAATCCGTTAGGTTCGAGTGCGAAGAAAACTTGTTTTCGCTTTTTTATGATACTTTTTTTCGCGAACGCGAACGCTAGCAGCGAGTGGCCGCCCAATCCACACCGGGCAGGAGCAACTAGTGATGTCCGGTAATCGTTCGATTCAGCGATTAATTGTCCATAAAAATCGATTATTATTCGAACGATTAATCGATCCAAATTCAGAGGAAAAATACCGGTACGGCCTCTGCGGTTTTGATTGTTTTAGAGATATTGAATTTACAATGTAGTGGCTAGTTCATCCTCGTAAAGTCCTTGGTCTGCATGTTTTTCGTTTGTCATTCTTAGCTTAGTTTCATACACTTTTCAGTTCAGAATGTTCTTTTTAATACTAGTGAAAAATTGAAGGCAAGTGAAATAAAATATCATTCAAAATATCCAAAATAATATCATCGTAAAATACCATTGCTGGGCAGTAAATACTTGCAGTTTTTTTTACTTTTTTCAACCACTTGATTCATTTTCTTCTTTTTTTTTCGTCAGGTTAGCTCAGACGAAAAAAAAGGAAAGGGTAAAAATCGTTGCTTTCTTCGGAATCCTCGCGCTGATCTTCGGAAGAAATATTTTGTTTAATTTGTTATCTGTATTTTTTCTGCGCGTTAGGTGAAAAAAGGCGGTTTTACTTAATATCACATTAGTGTCTGGCTTAGCGAGAAAAAAACATCACAACGATTCAACTTGGAATCGGCCTTTTTTCAGCGTGTTCGCACATTCGTGCGGAACTGTACGATGTATATAATAAATGAGGGGCTTAGAATGCAAAGGTGTAAGTGATTTGATCGATTTCTCTTCATCAACTTTTTCTTTCGTGAATAACTCAGCGCACAAAAACATTCCAATTTGATTTTGCTATAGAAACCGATAATTGAGGTTCTGACATATCGTCCACATTGTCAAATAAGCTGGGAATGTGTTTGCAGTTAAGTTGCATTCTAAGCCCCTCAAATATAAATAATATACAGAATAAAAACCTTCCTGTTTCTAATATTTATATCGATAAAAAATATCTCTTTTACCATTCAAAAATTTGCACTAGAAGAAACAATTTTTCTATAAATTTCGTAATATTCAAAATTTTCCACCAATTTGAAAGAATCGTGTTATCCTACCACATAGAAAATCTGCTAGATACCAAAACGTAACTTTAACTCATACACATATTTCAATTTCAATACTAATTAAAACTGTTTCGGGTACGGATACGAGTTTGTTGTACGATGCATAGCTTGTTTTCATGTTTACAGTTCATGAAGAAATGTTACAGAAATCTCAGAATGAAATCGATGAAAGATCGACCTAGCATCTACAGCTTTGAGGATACTAGTCGAATCAGAACAAACTACGACGCTATTAGCATCGGTGATGCTATCTGATGTCAACTTAATGGCGAGAGCTTCACACGAGAGGATACTAAACTCATTGGGAACTAGTCTTCCATTTCCATCGAATATCCCAATGACTGAAGCGTCATCAGTGACGGATCCATCAGTATAGACAATGTGTTTGTTAGCAAAGTCAGTACGTAGGGCCTCGTTCACCGGCACCTGCACCTTCTGGGGGTTATCCCCAACCCTAACGTGCCATTTTATCCTCCAATCCTAGAAGGGACGGCATCTCAAGCTCTAGAAAAGCAACGATCTAACCGCAGTGGACGAGGCAGTATCTTGCTTGTTAGGGTTTGATATTTTTGTCTGGCCCTTACCAAGTATAGGGTACCAACAGTATAGGTTAGCTTGGCACTCCCACCTAACTAATGCATGAACCATCCTCTGCACACACACCGTCTCAAATGACGGTTCACCTATTTCAACTAGTAGTATCTCGAAATAATTCTCCGCTTTACTTGTGAGAACGAAACTGTACACTAATCTTGGGATTACCCAGCTTTTAAAAATATTTAAAAGGGAATCCCATGGGCCGTTCTTCAGCCTTCCTTTTATTGCTTTTAGAACGTTCAGAACGAATCTTTATCTTGACTATTTTCGCATTAAGCTTGAAATTTAAGTTTCTATCGATCAATACTACGAGGAGTATCCTTCGGAGATGACTTTGCCGTTCATAAATATGGAAGCTCTTTGAGCATGCCTGGCGTGTCGTCTTATCGTTAACACTTTATTTCTCACTGGAAATCATAAACCTTACTTCGTCTGCCCACATCGATATACTCTTAATTGCGCTTTGCAATCGTTTCCTGGATTTCTGCCAGAGGCCTGATAATATTAGCAGTACGTATCGGTTAAGAGGATGACCTTTACTCTATCAGGGATGAAATCGAAAATCGAATTCATCGCTACCAGGAAAAGAGTGACCAATGGGTTTCCCTTGGAAAACTCCGCTTTTAGTCATTTTCTCACTGGAAAGACAATCCCCAAATGCTACTTTGGATGTTCTATCGGTTAGATAGCGAGCAGGGTAGGGCACCATCTTCCCGCAAAACGCCAGTTCGCAAGCGTTGCCAGAATATGGTTCCGCCACAACTGGTCGTGACAGGTACAGATGATAACATGTGAGAGCTTCAAATGTTTATGAAGGGATACTTCAAGTTCTACTAGGTAGCTTTCGACTCCTCTACCAGAGTGGAATACAAACTGCCGTTCACTCAAGAGCTTCTCTCTTTCCGGCACCTCAGTTAGTCTTCTTTTGACCATCTTTTCCATAACTTTTCCCACACAGCTGAGTAGCGTTATGGGTCTATATCCACAGACATTACATGTTTTCTTTTTGAACTTAGGTATAGGTACAACGATCCCAGACTTCCACACACTAGCGATGGTGCCACGCATCCATATGTCATTAAATAATTTCAAAAGCAAGCATTTCGGCAGGTTTGGGAGGTCCTTAAGCATGGGATAGGTTATATCGTTTACACCACATGCCCTACCTTTCACTCTGCTGATCACTGATGGTTCTTTTTTCTTCCCCTCTAAACTCTCATCCTAACAAAACCAAATTGATCATACAGCTATTTTTGCTTTTTATTCAATAATTATTTAATTTTGTTTCAGATTATAATAAGAACGCATCCTGACTTTTCTGCTTCCATCAATCGAAACTCTCCGGAACATGATTTCCCCCATTAACAACAACAAAAACAACAGTCCGGATTTTCACTATTGACACAGGAGCCAACAGCATCAGCTCAGCTTGAATCTTCAGGATAATCAGGAACTTTGGACTTAATAATGCGGAACAAAGTTACACATGATCTGTACTTGTAAAAGTGAGTAGGACTACACCCGATAAGGTTCCTTTGTAAGTGAGAAACATGTGAGTAAGTAGATAAATTATTATCGTAGCGAACACAAGCATTTAGAGCAACTCGTAGTTTTCCTAGAAACGGCATGCGTTAGTATAAATAAAATCACCATACATAAAATGGGGTAAGAGTAGCGCTTTGAACATATTTATTTTGGTTTGCGTGTCGTAATGTTTCGTTGTCAAGTGGAGGCGTTTTAGTGAACCATAGATTTTTGAGCATTGAAAATTGATATGCTCATCCCACTCTACGTTACTTTCAAAAACCATTCCTAAATCATTCACGCAATCTACAAACGAAACACAAACACCATCATTATAAATGCGAGGTGGGGTTGCTGGTACTTTCAGGTTAGATATTAGATATTAGGAGATATTAGGACTTATGTTCAAAAGATTTCTTCGAGACCAGAGTATTAAAATTCGAAGTTAATGATCCATAAACTGACAACTCAGTGTTTCTATCTGTACAAATATAAATCTGAACTCATCAGCAGCAAAAAGGTGTACTAAACAAAAATCGAGCACAGAGGGCAGATCGTTTATAAAAAGCGATAAGAAGAAGGGTCCCAGTACCGATCCTTGAGGAACACCTTATAGAATTGGTGGAAAAGCAGACATGCCATTGTTAAAAATCGCAATGAAACGATGAAAGAAATTCATTCTATCCTCATATGAAGATATCTGTCTTGAAAATCGTTAACAGCAAACTTATAGATCTCAGGTTTGAAATTGCTTGCATTGCTTGCACATTAGTGCGTTTCCATTCACTGGGGAATGAGTTGGTAGGTATTATTGTGTTGAAGAGATGATCAAGCAGCGGTAGCACAACCAGGAATAAAATTTTAAAAAAATAATTGGTATGTTATCTAGGCCTATAGCGTTAGATCTAATTGAAAACACAGTAGTTAAGTTCAGAGTCATCGACCCGTCACGAAGGTCTTAACGTAAACCCGTTGCACAGAAAACGGAGTTTCGTTATCATAAACTGAAAAATTTGATGAAAAGTATTGATTTATTGGTTCAGCAGAATGTCGATTTTTCATCTGAAATTGCTATATTTTTAACATTATTCCATAGTTGTTTGCTTGGTAGATTTAAGTTTAACCTTTGTCTATCATATTCCATTTTTGCATTTGAAACCATTGTGGTGATTCTATTTCTAAGTTGTAAGCAGATTTTTTTGCTTCCAATTTCGATGAGCGATATCTCTATCAATCATTGTTCTTCCTTCGATATCCTGATTAAACCAAGGGGTTCTACAAAACATTTTTAATTTTAATGGATAAAATTGTTCATGAAGCACCGTCAAATGATTGTTGAGAATATTTGTGAGCATATATGCATCATCTATACTATAAAAGTCAGCCCAATTTATACTGTTAACCCTTTCGTTACGAGCGTCTATAGACGACATCCGCGCGTGTGTACGAGCGTCGTTTTTAGACGACATGAATTTCATACTGCTCTTCGATCACACCAGCGCGATGTGCATACTTTGCGGCGCAGTTCTCCGTACAGGGGTAGCACTTCGGCGGAGCACACTGCCGTAATGAAAGGGTTACAAGTTTGCAGGTTTGGTGAGATACTATCGAAATGGAAATAGTCACGATACCAAGAACCTAGCTGTTCTTGTTGGTGGGAAAAATTTCACGAAGCAAAAATAAGGTCATGATTTGAAATTCCTGGCATTTATATTTGACTAAATTTCAATACTGAATAAGGCATATCAGTAAGAAGAAGATCAAATAGTGAAGATCCCGAATGATAAAAATGCGTGGGTTCAGTATTTTTAATGTTATAACTCATTTTTGACACCACATCAACGATGAAGATTTACGACATCTATTTCTAGGATCAGTATTAAAATCACAAAGAAAGTCGAGTCATACTTCATAGCATATTCCTAAAAATGGCAACGGAGCAACTCCGAACAATCAGAATCAGGTGGATTGTAATAGACAACCAACAGTAAAAGATCGTTCCTAAGAAAAACTTCAACAATCAAACATTCAGTTTTGGAGCCAGGTCCCATTCGGCTCAGTATAGTCTAATTTAGGAATTATGCGACAGGATAATTCTTTTCGGAAATAAATACATACTCCGCCACCATGCCTTTCGATTTCTGATTCATTTGAATATATCTATCTTAATCATAAAGTCAGTGACGTTGTTGTTAAGCCATATTTCGGAAAAGCATGCAATATAAACTTTGCTCCCCGCAAATGTCTTTTTCAGTTCCACAAATTTGACAAACGGCCGTGCACATAGGCTTTGAACATTGATATGACAAATATTAAGCTTCCCATTCACCAACACATGGTTAACCCATTACTGCCCAGGTATAGGTTATGTTTACTTTGCGACTTTTGCGGGAAATTCGAACTTTGCAAGCTTCAATGGACAACAAAACAACAAAAATGACACTGACACAAAAAAAACCCTTAAATTGTCATGTGGTATCATTTAAAACGCGCTTAACGCTTTAGTTTAATCAAAAACAGTTTTTCAAAAACGGTCATTTTTGCGTATTAAATTTCATACGCTGGGCACTAATGGGTTAATCACATCTCGATGTATTAAAACTTGTTCAGACACGTTGTTACTGGGATTAATTATAACGGCTAAAAAATTCTAGCAAATCAGTAAGGTTATTTCTCTCAGTGTGGGGATCAATCAACAATTTGATTATTTTGAGGCGATTAATCGTATCGAATAACACAACACAGGAACAGCTGAAAAATATTCGATTAGCTGATGAACGATTAAACTCAAAAATCGGACATCACTAGGAGCAACTTTGGTGAGTACTCTGAGCGAGTAACAAAAGAATAAAAAGGTGGAAGGTGGAAAAGGAGAAGGGGCGGTAGAAAAAGGCAGGTGATTAGCGAACGCGAACTAACCCCAAACGATCGAAAGGCTAAATAAAAAATGAAACATGTACCAACACACTTGTTACGAGTTCTGCCCTTGTGGTCATCAGCGCATTACAACGGGATGGAATATATACACACAACGCACGATTTGATCCTTGTTCGGTACTGTTTTGGCACTTATTATTATTAACTGGCGTTCACTACGAGAGATTCACTAAGGTTCGGGTTCTGATGAGGTAGATAATTATCGGTTTTTTTTCTTCTTTCTACTACTTGCACTAATTCAGCTGAAAGCTCACTTAATCCTAAGTCCCTGAGAGAGGTAGAGTTGTATTTGCTTTTGCGTGGGTAGCCTTGGACAGTTCAAAGCACTATGAAGGGCTCCCCCTAAAAAAAAACGGAGCGCGCAAAACAATCATCCGCGAGACGCGCAACGCAAACTAAAACTGTTCGAGAGCGATCAAGTAAGAGTGCCGATTTTGCACACAAGGGTCCAACCTCGTTAAAACGGCCGCACGAGATATTTCGCACACTAAATACAACACAGACTCGATCACATAGGAGGTTTGCCCCACGCAGGAGCTAGACACACATTTTGGATGTTTTTTTCCGCCGCGTTGAGCCGCTCTGGGTATAGTATACATATCTAAGACACAAAATCGCATATCGTCCCTTCCCGCTTACTCCAACACGGGGCCGCTTGCAAGAGCTGGAGGAGAGCTGCAGTGCCCTCTGTGTCGCCGCGAAGAACAAGATAAGGAAGATGAGGAGCTCTGCTATTTTTTTTTCTCAACTTCGTATTCTTGACAAGACTCGAGATTAGTCGCGAAATGTGGCGCGCGCGAGAGGGAGAGGGAACGAGATGTGAGATGGGTTGATGCCAAAAATTTTGTAAACGTTACTCCGGTCCACTCCGCCACAAGCACACACAACCGTAATGTAACCCCATCCATGCACGAATTGTCACTTTGCGCAAACACCGTCAAATATGCGCGAGTACACACGTGATCGTCCATTAGGTATACTAAGCACTGTTTATTTATTTGTTTCTTCTCGTGGAGGGACAGTGTACTTCACGGTTCACAGAACTCTAACCTTGGAGGGTCGCAAGTTTAAAAAATCATTGGCCACCAGTATTCCCCTGCTACGGTCCCTTTGGATCCACATAGGAAAAAAAACCCCTAAAATACACATAACACTCACTTTACACTGCCGGCGAATGTTTAGAACAATATTCGTATCGAAACCGCCAAAATGTTGCACTGATCCCGTGTTATTATGTTTATTCTGCGCGCACCGGTTGTGTCGATCTTTCATCGATATAATTGTTTTGGTTGCACGTTAATTTTTTTTTCTTAAATTTCCTTTCGCTTGTTGCCCTCGGACTTCTCCCGTGCCGGACCCGCGGACGTTCTGCTCGGGACTGATTCCGTCGGTTCTCGCAGCGCAGTCAGATTGGGTCCCACTCTCGGTGCTCTGGAGGAGATTTTTGCCACGGGCAGGGTTAGCCGGTGTATTTTGTTATGTGCCTTGCCCGTTTTGGTTTTTTTTCTTGTGCTTGCTTCTTTCCGATCCGATTGATGATGATCGCAGCAGATTTCATGCTCACGCTCTCCGCCGTTCGCAGATTTTCTCTCAACCACGCCGCCGCCGCCGCCGCGCATAAACCCCGCTCTCACACCCGCCACCAGTTATGCTTATTGAGGAATCATATACATTTTTTTTTCGCGAAACCTTGTTCCACCTACCCGCGCGCGCCACCACTCTCTTTGGCTGAAGGCTGCGCGCGGCGAGCGGCGGCTGTGTTTGTGTGGGGCGGCTATCATTCCTCTCCGAGAGTTCCATAGCCGCGCTCGTTTCTGTTGCTGCTGCGGCTGATTCTCGCGCACCGCTCAACCCGTTGTTATTTCTTCTGTGGGGCGCGCACGCGTGTGCGAATTTGACCAACTTTGCGAAAAGAAAACAACAAAAAAAAATTGGCGCTGCAGCGAACGCGGAAGAAACGAGAGGCGCAGATAGCAAAATGATAACGATAAGTGTTCGGAGTAGAGACGCTCTTGATGGATGGCGGGGATGGCCAAAATGAACGTAAACGATACCAGCAGCAAACGTAACGATTTCTCCCATCATTATCAATTCACTCAGCGAAAAAAGGGTAGTGGGAAGCCCCTTTGGAGCTTGATAGCCGGCATGTTTGATGTAGGGACTGTGATTAGATTAGTGTTCCAATTTTTTCAGGTAAAAAGTTAACGCGTCATCGGACATCGCTGGCCCTTAAAGGGGCTGTCCACATACCACGTGGACAACTTTAGAGGGGGCAGGGGTTACGGAAATGTCCACGCTTGTCCACGCTTGTCCACGCTTGTCCACGGTGAGGGGTAAGAGGTATAGACAATATCCACGTGGACACGTTGAATGAATATTTTGAAAAAAAAACTGTTCACATATGTGTTCAAAAATATATCCAAATTTCTGCATTCCACATTTTCAATAAATTCATTCGTATTCATCGACAAAAAGGATTGAGCTGTCTGATAGTGCTGAACATCTATATTTTTCATAAAGTAGAAATTCTTTGCTGTAATGTGTATTCTGAGAATGTATTTTGGAGTGTATCTTTGAGGCAAGCGGAATGAACCATAAACAGCTATCCCCAAAACAGGTCTTCACCTGTAGAAAGTCCTCTTTGTATCTGGTGAGATTCGACCGGAATTCTGCATTATGCATTATAAATTCCAGCAAGTTCAAGTACGCAACTAAACGAACCGAAATCAGCGATTTATAATTAGTCAATATGATAGGTAAGCTGTTCCACCAGAATTATGCCAAATCCCATGTTTCTTTGACAGCCTGAAAAAAATTCTTGGAGTTTGACTGGGATGTGGTACTCGGTGGAGTACCTATTTGGCCCGTACTCACCAGATATTGCATCTTCAGATGCCGTTGGAAAAAAGGGCACGAATTTCGAGTCATGGAATGGCACAAAAAATATCCTGCACGGTTTTTTGACGAGAAAACAAAAGGTCTGTGGATTTGTGGAGAGAAAAAACGGTGCATATATTTTTCAAGAAGTTAAAACCACTCATGTTTTTGAATTTTTCAGCGATCAGGAAAAGCTCGGTTGAGACAAAGTGTTAACATTAACTATCTTCGTAAATTTTATAAAGGAGTGATAATGTTAAATGAGAAGTAACATCTGGTTCTAAAGTTATGAAACACCGATACTTTGTATTTTTTTGAAGGTTTACAAAACAATGAAGGTTACAAAATTTTGTTTTATAAACGAAAATAGTCATTGTATATCATTTTATCATTTGGACCGATATCTTTCGCATCTCTGAAAGCTAAAAAAAAGAGTGGTTCTATAGTTATGAAACGAAGTGTAGAATCGTAGAACCCTACATATCCCAAAACTTACGAAGTTGTACAGAACGATCATTGGTAGATTTTTGTAGTGCAGATTGATGATTGACGAGGATAGATTTTTTTAAAAGTTAAGTGAACAGCATCAACTATTGGGGACGGATTATTTTTAGCGTTTATAAGATTGGCTATTTGAATTTAATTGTTCTATTTATGCGCGAAATATTAGAAAAACAAAACCGCCAGTGTTTCATAACTATAGAACCAGATATAAAAGTGAGGAGTAGAACGAATTATTTCGTTATCATTTGTTGCTGTTTTTTGTGTTAAAACCAACGCGATTAATGGGTAATTGGCCTCCAGATAACAAAATCCGGACGGTTTTTAGGGACTAGGGGCTTCCAAGATCAAAACCCATTCGAGAACTTGTGATGAATAATTTTATGAAGGGCAGATGTAGCTAAAAAGCGGTATCGATATTTGAACGGACATTGAACTAAGAATGAGTTACGGATTAGAAACTGGTTGTATTTCATGCAAAATTGATTTAAATTTTGGAAAGAAGTGATAGTTTTCCATATAGTTCTTTATTTATGAATCACCGAATTTTTTTTGTTTTTTTTAAATTTTTAGCGCCTGAACAAAACAATAAAGTTCAAATGGCCTGTCTTACAAATGTTATTATATCCTACACTACATACTCCATTTCAGTCGGAAGCTTAAAGAACATTCCAGCTTTAAAACTGAAACAGCTCAACCAGCTTTCGTTGATTTATGACAGAAAATGTCCGAGACTAGATTCACTAGTGATGTTTCTAACTAAACAGTGATACAAATAACTTCACGGGCAATGGTAGGCAATAAGCCAAAAATTTATTACAAACCGCTATTACTAATGAAGCTAACATTTTTATCAAATAAAAACAGAGAATAGAAAATAAAAACGAATTTAAAATAGAATTTATACGCAACACAATTTTAACCCCGAATTTTGTTTCCAAGAAGACCAAGGACAACAGAGGCAGGGGTGTAGAAAATGTCCACGCTTGTCCACGGAGGGGGAGGGGGTGTCTAAAATCAAGATTTTTCTGTCCACGTGGTATATGGACAGCCCCAAATATGCTTATTAAATCGTGAAGTGGCAGTGGTAATTTTTTTAAAATTACAGCAAAAATTCAAATTATCAACTACTTTCTCTGTATTGTCATTTGCATATAATGCATTTTCGAGCAAATTATCGACCGTTTATGGAATTAGACTACGTTTTGAAAAGGGCCAAAAACAGTTCCTTGAATTTTTACAGGTATTTCTGATAAAAAAAAACTATAAGACACAAATTGTTGGTTAAAAGGGAATGTAGGAATTTGTTGAAATTTTCATTAAAAATATATATAGGTTAAATGATCTTGGTTTGTCCGATTTGGGGTGTTTTACGCAACTAGTAAATGCAATTCGATTTTTCTTCATGAAAATCACATATAATCGATACGAGTTTGGGTTTGTTGAAAAGCCCCAAGTCTAGTTGCTATTACTACCATAAGGAGTTGAAGCTATTCAAATTTTTATGTTTTTCAAAGATTTTCCTCAAAGAGGAATTATGATCATGGTTTGACCACCTCTGATCATAGTTTGACCAAAAAATGATCATGGAAATCACAATTTTTGAATGAAAACATTCGAATTCTCAAGTAGATGCGCACTTATCATTGCTTGAATTTACTGTCATTGTTGCGACAGCAATGAAAGGCAACGCACTGATTTTTGTAACGAGTTTTTATTTACTGTTTCAAACTGCAAGTTAGTTAAGCATTAGTTTTAGATTAGCTTTATAATTTCGTTTGCTTACATTTTCAGTGGCCCCTACAATAGGTTGGCCTCTCAATTCACCGTCGAACTTCAGGTTTGTGTAGGTCCTAAGGAGTGTGTAGGTTCAATAGTACAATTAAGCTCTAGATTAAGCTATTGATTTAAGTAATTTAACCTCTCTAGTAAGTAGGTTTAGAACTAGATAATGGAAGCAAAGTGGATCTTGTAAAATCGTTTTATTTTAAGAAGTTCGGCTTTGTTTACCTAAAATGATTTTTTCACCTATTCCAATGCTTGAGAAATATAATTTCCTTCGAAGCTTCGTGTAGTATTTATATGGAGTTCATAAATAGCGGAAAAAATCATTAATTTATCATTCGAGCAGATCAAAATAACGTTTCCCACCACTCGAACATTACTGTGAAACAATGTTTGAGGATTTTTTCCTCTAGAACCTCTATGAAATATGCTTTTATTTGGATAAAACTTAAAAAATCTCGTATTCATTGCTCAACAATAAAAAAAAACTCAGCCTGCGAATGACGGATCCCTATGGTAGAATGTCCGAAAAAGCATTTGAAACCATTGAGAAACAGAGCAGAGGGTCCAAAGCCCCTAAGGAGGACGGTTGTAATAGTTATTATACATGGCCATAGCGTATAGAAAGATAACTCTCCCCCTTCGAGATTGAAATTCGATATAGATGGATAACAGAATATATCGCCTGTCCGATTGGTTTTAGAGTTTTTCCGGTTATCTTTTCAGGTTTCCCAAAGATAACTCTCCGCCGTCGCGAATGGAGTTTTATAAAGTGTATACGCTATGGATAACATAAGATATCGCTTGGATGATTGATTTTAGATGAGTTCTATCGGTTACCTGATTTAAAAAGAAGCTATAAATAATAGAATATACCTCAAGTCCAAATAATTGTACTGGGTTTCCTTTTCAGGTTACCTAAAGCTAATCTTTGCCGCATGACACAAGAGATTTTCGGATTTTCATTTCGTTAATTGGTAGAATGGTGTAAACCGATGTAAACGATTACCATGGTTAAATGCACCTAAAACAGTTAAAGCCTAAAAAAGATTTTAGGCTTTAACTGTTTGACTGGATCGAGGAAAAAACTGGAAGAATCCAGTTAAACTGGAACATTGGCAACGCTGATTGCAGCTGACAGTTTATCGTTCAAGCGGTGGAACCGGTGGAGACAGGGTGGCCAGCTCGACGGTACCGTTGTCAACAGTCATCATATTGATCCATTCATAATTTAGGGTTTCTTCAGAATATTGCCTTTTCTTGGGCATCTCAAAAGTGTTCACCTCAACGCACACAACATAGAGAAACTTTGTTTCTGCTATGCGCGAAGGACACAATAAACAAATTGCAGCGCGCCAAACGGTGCAATAACAATACAACAATAAAAAAAATTCGCAAAATAATTTTTGTTTTATTAAATTCAAATTAATTTTTATTAAAACCGTATTTTTCGAATTCACAAAAAATAAATGTACAGTACATACGATACATCGAGAAATGGGCCCTTCAAGGAGAAAGTTTTTCTGACATCAGCTGTTTTCCTTTTTTTTAACTAGAAGTAGTCCTTATTTTTTTATTAATCTGTTTATTTTTACAGGCTCAGTTACATAAGTTTAAACGAGCCATACTCTTAACTATATTTCTACTAGCATATATTACCATGTTTCCTTAATTCTACGTTTAATAAAATAGGAAACCGATTACTCGCGGTCGACTCGAGTTTAGAAGGGTGACACATTTTCATTAGGAAAAGGATGGGATGTAAGGAGATGTGTGTTCACACTCATACTCACACTCACACTCACACTCACATTCACACTCACATTCACATTCACATTCACATTCACATTCACATTCACATTCACATTCACATTCACATTCACATTCACATTCACATTCACATTCACATTCACATTCACATTCACATTCACATTCACATTCACATTCACATTCACATTCACATTCACATTCACATTCACATTCACATTCACATTCACATTCACATTCACATTCACATTCACATTCACATTCACATTCACATTCACATTCACATTCACATTCACATTCACATTCACATTCACATTCACATTCACATTCACATTCACATTCACATTCACATTCACATTCACATTCACATTCACATTCACATTCACATTCACATTCACATTCACATTCACATTCACATTCACATTCACATTCACATTCACATTCACATTCACATTCACATTCACATTCACATTCACATTCACATTCACATTCACATTCACATTCACATTCACATTCACATTCACATTCACATTCACATTCACATTCACATTCACATTCACATTCACATTCACATTCACATTCACATTCACATTCACATTCACATTCACACTGATCACTACCGTAATCACTACCGTTGGGGTCCTGGATTATATTCCACTTGCGTCGTCGCTCAGGAAGGAGTGAGCACATGTCAACAAGTTGCTTGCGGCTAACCGCAGCTCTCGGAGGCCAATACAAGCTGACAATACAGAGGTCTTTGACAAGCAACAGCTTCGATCCCTCCAATAGGTGGAAGGTCAATTCGAAAAAATGAGTGGCACTTATTGATCCTCAATAGCCTTCGTATCTGTCATCATGATCTAAGCGAATAATATTAAAATCGTGGAAAGAGATATCATCTTGCGAAGAAAGCCAAGTTTCGGACAGAGCAAAAACATCACAATTGATCTTATGAATTAAAAATTTGAATGTATCCAATTTGATCGCTCGGCACAGCTGAAACGATGTGATAGGGATATAGTGGCAAAACATTAGATAATGTTAAAATATGGACTTTTATCAAAGACGTCAACATTCTATCCCTCAAAGTTTATGAATTACATTGCATTTTCACATGGAGACTCCTGAAAAACTAATGTGAATTAAAAAAGAAAAAGTTTGCAGAACATGTAGGGTAAGTCAGGGAAAACCCGACACTGTGGGTATTTTGTGTGTCAATATCAGGTGATATTCACCACAAGTAACGCCAGTTACTAATCTCGCGCCAATGAGCATTTCCGGAGGCCGTCATGCATAAAATGTACATGACCCAACAGGGGTCAATCAGCATCGAGAAACGGAGCCATTAGGACGTTTTTTCTAGAAGCCCAAACTTTGACCACAACTGTACCAGGTTGTACCAGGAACATCACGGGCTGAAGATTGTGTGCCAGTGAAATAAAAAAGAGTAGTATACTGAAGATTGTGCCAACTAATAATAAAACCGTACTGAAGGTTGTACCAGTTATCCGAGTATCAAAGCTGCAAATTTTTTTTCAATCGTTTTTTACGCATATATTTTTCGTTTTTTAAATATAAAAGAAGAATTTAATTTTTGATACATCCCCTTAAAGTCATTAAATACATTTCTCATGTAAAAGATCCGAATTCATTCAGGACGTGATAGAGAATAATATTTGATGAAAAAAAATCCTTCTGCGCATATGTTCGAATTTTAACAATAACATAGTTTTTTTTTATCCCATTTATTTATTTATCAGGCTGATTAGCATTTTATCTGTAACAGAGCCGGGTTTTTATCGTGTACATGTACATATAATAATGTTTCTATAAATTGTAAATTACACAGTAGTAGAGTAGCCATTTAGGCGTTAGGTTTTCTGTTCCATTACAATATGGTAAATTACACTGTAGTAGCCATTTAGGCGTAAGGGTATTCTATCTGTTCTTCCATTGTTCAGCAACCCGGACAGCGGAGACAGTTGAAATCGATCATTGTTGGATTATTTATAGAACAGCAGCCCGATGTTTCTTGCAGAGCAGAGCAGTTGTATGGATGAATCGATCTTTGTTCCACCGTGGATCGATCTCCATAGTTGATGATGGTTGCGTGGACGTAGTGATTCTATAACAACACAAAGATGGTCAATTGAGGGCCCTGAATTTGAACTCACGATCGATCGCTTATTAAGCGAACGCGGAACCAAGTGGCTACGAAGACCCCCTATTATATATAACAGAGTTATAGACTATTATTTTGTTTCGGACTCTGTTTCTTCAAACTGGCTCTACATTAAAAAGTACGCTACAGAAGACGATTCTGTTGCTTTTATTTAAAAGACTAGCTGACTCGGCAAACTTCGTCCCGGCAAACTTTTTGTTATCAATACCTTTAAACATTCACGTTTTCTTACTATGAGCAAATTCATGTAAGGGGGTCTTCGTAGCCACTTGGTTACGCGTTCGCTTACCAAGCGATCGATCGTGAGTTCAAACTCAGGGCCCTCAATTGACCATCTTTGTGTTGTTATAGAATAACTACGTCCACGCAATCATCATCAGCGATGGAAATCGATCCACGGTGGAACAAAGATCGATTCATCCATACAGCTGCTCTGCTCTGCAAGAAACATCGGGCTGCTGTTCTATAAATAACCCAACAATGATCAATATCAACTGTCTCCGCTGTCCGGTCTGCTGAACAATGGAAGAACAGAAAGAATACCCTTACGCCTAGAATGGCTACTACTGTGTAATTTACAGTAATGTAATGGAACAGAAAACTTAACGCCTAAATGGCTACTACTAACTACTGTGTAATTCACAATTTATGGAAACATAAACATATGTACATGTACACGATTAAACCCGGCTCTGTTACTGCTAAATGCTAATGAGCCTAATAAATAAATAAATGAGATAAAAAAAAATCATGTTCATTGATTGATTCTATTCGTCTCCGTTGAATTTACTTTTTACTATAAAATTCCTAGTGTTTCTAACAAAACTCATCATTATAATATCAAATTATTTTCAGACACAATTATCGTTCAAGATTTTTCATCCACTTGTAAATAACATGTTTCTCCGTTGCATGGAATAAATGTTTTATATAGAAAATATGATAGAATAAAGGCAGCCCTAAATCGGACAATTCCTTCCTCGAGTTCTGCTCTAATCAAAACATCTGGCGATCTTTTTTTTTGTATAGATAGAAGAAGATATTGGAGTGCGTTTCATCACATTAAAATCCATTTCCAGTTTCGAACAAAGATCAATTTCGCTAGCGCAAACATCAAATGGACTAACAGCACTTGTCACTATGTAATTCCAGAACATTTTCCTTCAGAGTTTCGAAGCTCAATGTTCATCAATGCGGATTGTTAACTTGTTTAACTTTAAGCGCTAGATAGCAGCATTAAACATTCTCTGCTAGCGTGTTGAGCAGTACAGTTCGTGAAAAAGTGAAAGTTGAGATAAAGTTGAATTTTAGTCCGTGTTGGAAGTTGACGTATCTTTTAACCCTACTATGGGTAAATCGCGCTCCAGTTTATCCGGGAAGTGATCCCGATCGATCAACGATGCCGATTTGGTAAACCCTCCCGCCGACCCGTCAGCAAAAAGGGTGCTGGCCAACAACCGTTTTGCCGTTTTGGACAAAGGTGCTGAGCCGAATAAACTAGAAAAAAAGGAGAAACTCCCGCCGTTTTTCGTGAAAGGTTTCCCTGATGGATTTCGGGAAAAAATCATATTCTTCATAGCGAAAGGATTGAAGTGTATCATCCGTTACTGCTCTGAGGGGTACAAGTTTATGGTTCCTTCTAGGAACCATTACAACGCCGTCAAAGAAATCCTAAAACAACAGGGCTGTGAATATTACAGCCACGACATTGAAGCTGACAAACCTTTCAAGGTAGTGCTGCGTGGACTCCCTGACATGGATGTGGAGATTCTGTTGGAGGAGCTTAAGCAAAATGGTCTCAAGCCGGTCCAGATATATAAAATGAAGCGACATGACACATCCCGTACATATAGAGATCAACTATATTTGGTCCATCTAGAAAAATATTCAACATCACTGAAGGATCTGCAGACCATTCGGGTGCTCTCGCACACTTCGATTCAGTGGGACCGCTACAAGCTGGTTCACCGGGAGGTTACACAGTGTAGGAAATGCTACAAATTCGGGCATGGAGCTGAGCGCTGTATCCAGTGTGGCAAAACCCATGATGCATGTGATCTAATCGAAACCGCTGATCCCGTCTGCGTAAACTGTGGAGCCGCACACAAAGCCACCAGCAAAGCATGTCCAAAACGTGCCGAATACGCCGAGATCCGGAAAAGAGCAGCTGTCAGTCATCAACGTGGTCGAAATCGCACCATGCGTCCACCAGACTTTTCGGAATTCAACTTCCCATCGCTCCCTTCACAGCCAGTGGTTCCTAACCTGGCTCCTCTTCCTCTGAATCATCGAGTCCGTAGCAATGGTGCTGCATCTTTGGTAACCAACCAAGCTGGCTCCAGCAGTACTGCATCTCAGCAGCAGGACTCCTCTTCTCCTCCGGGCTTCTGGGGAAACCAGCACGGTCCCATCTCGCCTAACCAGTCAACGGAAGGTATGTCGCAGATCATCGTCCATCTAACAACGCTCGTTACCGACATGTTATCACCGACCTGTCCTCTGACCATCTACCAGTAGTGTTCTCACTGGATGATGCAATCGATCAGGGCCACTTGTATCGACGACGAAACTATCACCTTGCGAACTGGCCCTAACTACAGCGGTTTGTAGAGGACCGTATAAGCGAAAATCCTGTGCTGATAACTACAGATGACATTGAAGTTGTGCTGTACAGCGGTTCATTCCGGCGACTCCGATATTACGTAAGTTTTCCAATCTTGACGACGAAACCAAACAAATGATTTCCCTCAGGAATTGCATTAGACGACAGTTTCAAAGAACCCAGAACATAGGAAAGAAGATTCTTTATAAACAATTGAATAAAATTATTGCCGCCAGGGTGGAAAATTTAAAAAATAAACAGTTTTCGAGAGATATTGGAAAGCTACCAAATTATTCCAGGCCCTTCTGGCGACTGTCAAAAGTGCTCAAAAATAAACCTAAGCCCATCCCGCCTCTTCGGGTAATGAACGAGATTCATATCACACCTGTTGAGAAGGCGAATTGCATATCACACCATTTAATGGCTTCGCACAATTTGGGTGGGGATATTGTCAGTCCGTTGGAGGACGAAGTTTTTGAGAGCATCATTCAGCTTGCTGCAGAACCTATCGAGTTACAAAATAGCTGCAAAATAACAGTGGATGAGCTGGTAAACGCCATCAAATCAACTAGCAACATGAAGGCACCAGGCTTCGACGGTCTATTCAACATCGTTCTTAAAAACTTGGGGCCGAAATCGTACACCTTCTTGGCGAGCACCTTCAACCGTTGCCTAGAGCTCGGTTACTTCCCCATCGCTTGGAAACGATCCAAGGTAGTACCGATACTGAAGCCGGGTAAGGATCCCACCAACCCGTCAAGCTATCGTCCGATTAGCTTGCTCTCGTCGCTCAGCAAGCTCTTTGAGAAACTGATATGCACTAGACTCCTAGAACACATCGAATCGAACAACATCATCCTTGAGGTACAATTTGGCTTCCGCCGAGGTCACTTCACGGTGGATCAGCTCAAACGAATCACGAACTTAAACGGGCCAAATCAACCTCGAAGACAACGGCTATGGTATGTTTAGACATAGAGAAGGCGTTCGATAACGTTTGGCATGACGGGTTGGTGCACAAACTTCGCAGATTCCACTTTCCTACCTACCTGGTGAAAATAATCTCGGATTATCTGGTCGTCCCAAGTGTGTACAGGCAGTGCACTCTCCGAGTCGTATGCAGTTCCTGCTGGAGTTCCCCAAGGTAGCATCCTGGGCCCGTTACTCTATAATTTATACACATCAGACATCCCGCTTCTGCCGCACGGTGGAACACTCTCGCTGTTTGCTGATGATTCAGCAATCAGTTATCAAGGACGAGTCATGCGGCCGCTTGTGTCAAAACTCCAGATCGGTCTGGACGCCTACATCGATTATCTCACCGATTGGAAAATTTGCGTGAACGCGGGCAAAACCCAAACTATCATATTCCCACACCGCAACACATTTCGGCTCAGACCCACATCAAACATCACGGTTTCGAATACACAAATCGAGTGGTCTAGCGAAGTTCGCTATCTGGGTTTGGTCCTAGACAACAAACTCCTTTTTCGTTCTCATATAGAAGACCGCATAAATAAAGGCATCGTAATGCTGAAGCGTCTATACCCGATCATTAATCGCAGAACGAAAGCGTCCACTGTCAACAAACTGACTGTTTACAGACAGGTTGTTGAGCCTATGCTGGAGTATGGGTCCCCGGTATGGCACGAATGCGCTCGAACACATCATAAGAAGCTACAAGTTTTGCAGAATAAATACTTAAAGATGATTTTCAACCTACCAACACGCACCCCGACAGCTCAAGTTCATCGGCTGGCAAATCTTGACCTGATCGATACCAGACTGCTTTCGCTCGCTAATCGGCATCAAACTAGGGCTCAAATTTCAGAGCACGAACAAATTAGAAACCTTTACCCATAATTTTTGTATTTAGTAGGTTTAGATAGGTTGAAGGTAGTTAGGTAGTTAACGAATTATTAATTTAAAAAAAAAACAGTGCAAAATGCTCAGAATGTATATATGGAAAAGCAAACAAAAAAGAAAAGAAAAAGTCAGTACTTGACTCTGTTAAATGGTAAAATGAAGACTGAAAAACAATATGTTGATCACTTATTCTGTAAAAATTGATATTTTATAACAAGTAATAGAAATAAATTGAATTTGAATTAGGAATTATCAGCATTAAACATAAATCGAATATAAGATCAAAACGAATTGAAGTGTTTTCAGATCCAAAGTATGCTCATGAGCACACTTGATAATTACGAAGTAAATACTTGATAAATGCTGTTTTATTCATACGAAATCAGCTAAACATCCATTCTCGAAAAGTAAATACTTAGGTGTTACTTTTATTCATACCAAGCGTAGCAAAAACTCAATCTCACTGCTCGAATGCTCGATTGAAGTAAAGTAAAGCTGAATTTTGTTTTTATTCACATGGCCTAATAATTCGACGTTCATCCCATTATTGTCCTTTTTCGTTCAAACTAAATACGTATAACCTAATGAATTTCGCAAGTCACTAAAACAAGCGAATATCAGAACTACATTGGAATAATTAGCATACTTTTATAATCTCGCAATGCAAATCTTTCCATACATCTCTAAGCGATGGTACTGTTCCACACAGGAAAAACCCTCGGAATTTTGTTACCTTAAATCGATTCAATAAATTTGTTCACCGTTTAGCGCTCCAACTTAGGCATCGCTTAGCGATGACATGCTGCGATTTGTTCCAATTCATCAAAACTCATTAGCAACCATTAGCCGGGTTTGGTGTACCGCAAATTAACACATTTGTCTTTGAAACCCACCGAATGGTAATGGTCGGAAGCAGTCTCGCCTTACAAACCGTGTTATCGCCGCTAGTTAAACTTTTTATGCCACAACGCTGCTGTGAACTGCCGTAGCGAAAGATACGGATACAACTTGTTATTCTTCTCGATTTTATGGTCGACCCATCAATATTTATTCAAAACCACCGGGTATTCCGTTAGCGTGCGAAATTCCTTTCACTGGGGGTCGACTAAGTGCTGCTGGAGCAGTGGTTGTAAAACACGAGCAACACGAGAACATATTATCAGCGATTGCAATTTGGCAGAAAAGCCACCAAAATTAAACCATAACCAACATTAGCTTGCCAAGAGTGGGAGAATCACATTTAATTGTTCCCCCCCGTTTTTTATTCCATCGTAGCGAAAACCATTTGACGGCTCGTAAATCTACGCAAAAAGCGAACCAAAGGGGGCCGGTTCGGGAGATGAAACCATAATCTAGAAATTAAGCATGAATGAATGAATGTGTTGGCGGCGTGAAAATTTTTTTTTCCTTCGCAAACTAGGCAAATGGGAAGCCCACATCTTATTTCAGCCAAACTCTTCGAGGGCTACCGGTAATTGAGGGGCAGTTGTAAATCAGCCAAAAAATTTCAAATTGGAAGAAAGGTGTCTAATTAGAGCTTGGTACTAATCTAGTTAATTAACTTGTTCACTGCGGCTTGCCAAGAAGCCGGCTGTGGCTGTGAACTGCAGGAATATGAGAAATGAGACAACCTGTCGGCGATATGATCGAGTGAATGTGATGCCGATGCTGCGAAACTCGGCGCAGTCGTGGATTTTCTTCTTTGATGATGAGCCACTTCCAGGCCGTGCAATTGGACGAAATTGTTATTGTTTATCCGTTCCGGGATCGGTGTCCGACCGGCGTTGTCACGTACAAATGATGGAAAAACGCCAGAAGACGGTCTCCGCATTTGAGGCACTATGATATGATGAATATATGCTAGCGAACTTATCGGATGAAACATAACAGTATCCGTTGTCATTACTCACGGTTATTTGCTGCCTGTGCTCACAATTAATTATTTGAATTATTCTGATAATTTTTCTCTCTACATACACGATTGAATCATTTGCTCGTAACGTATAATATATTTTTACATACCGGAAATATGATCACAAGGTAGCGATAATACTGAATGAAATTAAAGGTGAATGACAATGTAAGGTCATTTTATTTGTAAACTAGCTGATCCGACGAACTTCGTCCCGCCCAAAAAAGATTTTTTGATTTGAATACTTTCAAACATCCTCGTTTTCTTACTAAGTGAACGTTAGTGAGTCCAATAACTGAACTCTTCATTGACCCTTTACAATTTTCTTTTACTATAAATTGTCTAGTACAAAAATTCTTCCTTATACTATAAAATTATTTTCAGACACAATTCTCGTTCAAGATTCTTCAAGTATTTGGAAATAACATGTTTCTCCGTTGCATGGAATACATGTTTGATACAGAGAATATTACAAAATAAAGACAGCTCAAATCGGACCATTCCTTCCTTGGGATAGGGCACACCAACACATTTGGCCTTCCATTTTTGTTTATATAGATAGAAGATATAGGAATGCGTTATCCCGTCTGAAAATCCTTTTCCACTTTCGAACAAAAATCAATTTCGTTAGCCCCAACATCAAAGGGACTAACAACCCTTAGCTAATTGTAGAACATATGGGAATTCAATGAAAATCCATTTCCACTCACGAACAAAGATCAATTTCGGTAGCGCAAATATCGAAAGGACTAACAACGCTTATTATGATGTAATTTTCGAACATATGGAAATTCAATTTTCCGAATTTTCCGACCTTCCTTCAGAGTTTTCCGAAAAATTTTCGGTTTTTCTCTCCACTATATTGATCTACGGGAAGAGACGAATACAACAAAATAAAGAAGGTTAAAATCGAACCATCCCTTCTTCGGGTTTTCCGCTTACCAACAGATTTTGCCTTACATTTTTATTTATATAGATAAAGTTTGTAGATTCACAACTTGTGCGAAAAGTTCTGTGGATTTTAAAATGAATCAAATTTCTTAACAAATACGCTATAAGGACTTCGAAATTGTTTCATTTAATTTTCTTGGTATAACTTTAGATATTATATCAGAGTGAGACGAGATTCGAAAATTCACGCCTAAATAAAAATTGTTCATGGCCCTGAATGGAAACTTCTTGTGAATAACGAATTGCATTGCAACTTTTGAGGGAGACTAGAAATAAGTATTCAAAAAATCGAAAAATCAGTGCGTTCTGAAGCTAAAAAATTATAGGGGGCTGTATCCAAGACGGCAACAATTTTATTTTATTTGCTTGTTTATAGTATCGAATATTATTTAGGGATGCACTGGAAGTTTATAAATAACTCTTTAGTAGAAAGTTTCGGTGATCCTGAAAAAGGTTGATGGCTTGCGAGGCTTTGTAGAAGCAGTTGGAGATGATTGATTGATTATTTATGTTTGTCCTTGCAAGAACAATACACAAACCGCTCATAAGTTGCAATTTGTGTATGTCAATACAGGCATCGCACTGAGTATTTATCGCGAACGCTATACCGGCGATCCTTTTCACATTTGTTGCAGTGTTGCCTCTGTGGTATCGCAACCCTACACACCTTCAGTGCATCGCCATTCAACTAGCACCAAAAATGCGTTCAACAGAGAACGCACACAGTACCATACAAAATCAAAATCATAATAATATAATGTTTATACTATACTTTTTATTACCTTTCATTTTAAGCCCCTCAAATGACATTGGCATGTGGTATTGTTGTCAGTTCGTCTTTAGATGTATAAAAAATATATATATTGCTAGATCATGTTGTAAAAGTTGTCCAAAGTTTGACATTTATTGAATAATTTACCCGTAAGTTTGGCCCCGCAACACACTCAGCCGGATCGCGTTGAACGACGAACGTGTTAAAGGTAGTCCTCTCACTTTCAGAAGAATGGCGAATGTATGTGCTAATGTATGAAAATTGACTCAAACTCAAATTCGTATGCTGGTTGAAATTTCAACTCGATTTCGAAGGCGTTGACCATTTTTAGTATGGTATCCCTTGTTCATTGCAACTATTTTTAGCTGTCGTTAGCCTTATCTACGATTTTTTTGGTGAATTCGGAAGGAATATTTATCATTTTTCTCCTCAAGTGGTTCATAAAATCGTTATTTTTGAAAATTTAATGATTTCTAAATTTCCTACACAGATAACTTCCCTAATTTTTTACTGGGATTGATGTCGGAAGATTGTGGAGGAATATTAATAACTTTGGAGCCATTGTAATGTAACCATGTGCGAACTTTATATGTCTTGAGCTCTGATTCCAACCCATTTCGTTGACACTTTGCTTCATATTTTCCTTCAGGATGTTCAAGTAAACATTCTGATCCATTACACCATCGATAAAAACCAAAGTTTATAGTGAGTATCGTTACCTATTTGTTTTGTTTATTCATTGCTATCAACAGGCCTGAACATGAGTGCCCTAATGATACCTAATAAATTAATAACTTAAAATACTTAATCTACTTAAAACTATGCCTAACTGGAAAGAGCGGTCAAGAATGCCTTTCTTAAACTGGCGCGAGATAAGTGAAAGTCATAAGATAAGTAACAGCGGTTAAATACACGAGACATACTCGATACGGGTTCGTTGTAACCGTAGTTTGTGCGAGAGCGAGGAAGGCAGAGAAATGCATGTGAACGCAGGATACGAGGGCGTATATTAAAATCGATCGACTGAAGAAGATCAGCACAATCGATTTTCGAGGAAATTAGATCGGATATAAAAGTTGCCTTCGCTCAATAAATCGAGTCCGATCAATTTACAACGATCCTCATAGCTGGGTAAGTTCGAAGGATCGCTCCAGGGCAAGTTGCGTAGGGCGAAACGGACGAATTTCCGCTGGATCACTATTTTGGTAGTAGGGAGACCATACTATGCACTCATATTCAAGATGAGAGCGCACTAAAGCACAATAAAGAGCTTTGATACAATGTGGGTCTTTGAATTGCTTTGTGATGCGAAAAATGAAACCTAACATCCTAGATGCCTTGGTGGTGATGTATGAGATATGGTCGATGAACGTTAGCTTTGAGTCTAAGACGATACCAAGATCCTTGATAGTTACAACACGTTTTCAAAGAGATTATTCATAGAATCTCCGTGAAAACATTCGTGAAAAAGTTCACGAGAAATTACAATTTGTTTAGAAAAAATGTAAACTATTACATCGTTCAATAATGTATTTAGTATCATTCATTCGCTCTGCTGGCTCGATAGCTGGCTATAACGTATGCATTAAATAAAATGGATTTTTTTTCGGATGGTGATAAAAAAAACTAAGACAGATAATTAAGTTTGCTAAATCATCACCACATTAGAGCAGGAGAAGGAAGAACATAGAAGAATTAGCTTGCAGAATTACCCAAAAATGACCAACGCAGTCCAGTCTATCCTCAGGAAACATGGGTTTCATGTGTGGTACAAAAGCGAAAGCACATTGAAAGACCTTTTGTGCAACCTTAAAGATGAAATTCCGCCGAACGAAAAATCAGGGATTTATCAGCACCAGTGTGTACATCGGCCAAACACGTCGGAAATTCTAAATCCGCCTACGTGAACATAAGAATGCGGTGGATAATGAAAGAGTCAACGATTCGAGTGTGGCAGCACACGCTTTAGCCCAAGACCACTGCATAGATTGGGAAAAGGCTAAAATAACCCACAAAATCCGAAAATTGAATGCATGGATGTCCATGTATATCTGCACCATTGATCATCCGTCCATATCAACTCCTCTCTTTTTTGGGGGTTTCCGTAGCCACATTGGTTGCGCGTTCGCTTAGTTCGATCGTGAGTTCAAAACTCAGGGCCTTCATTAACCATCTTTGTGTTGTTACAGAATAACTACGTCCACGCAACAATCATCAGCGATGGAGATCGATCCACGGTCGAAATATGATCGACTCATCCATACAACTGCTCTGCACTGCAAGACACGTCTGGCTGCTGTTCTATAAATAACTCAACAATGATCAATCAACTGTCTCCGCTGTCCAGTCCAACTGGATAATGGAAGAACAGATAGAAAACTCTTACGCCTGAATGGCTACTGTGTAAATGTGTACCATATGCAATGGAAAATACTCTAACGCCGAAAAATGGCAACTGTGTAATGTGCTAATAATAGATATGATAAACATGTGACATGTACACGATTAAAATTCGGCTCTGGAATAAAAAATGCTAATGAACCTAAAATAAACAAAAGGGATAAAAAAAACTCCTCTCTTTCATCTGACGAAGCTGATAACTTAGCAAAAGTCCTCTTCGGCGAGTACTGATATGTGTACGAATATGTGTTAGTACTTATTGTAACCAGTCGGATACCATCCAGTGGATGGGCAACATCGAGCCCGAATCCGGTCGACTTACAAGGTAATTTTAACCCGTTTAATGTTTGTAAGGGCTATAGGTGTTGTGTCTTAGTCCCGAGTCGTGTGTTGATAATTGTCCTTACGTTAGCACAAACCAAAATTAAGTGAAATTGATAAATTTCCCATGAAGGGAAATAATATTAGCTCACTTGCAAAAATAGTTAACTGGAACATTCGCCCTGCCGGACGAAACATGCGTGTAGGCATGTATTGTGCATGTATGAATTTTCCGACCTTCCTTCAGAGTTTTCCGAAAAATTTTCGGTTTTTCTCTCCACTATATTGATCTACGGGAAGAGACGAATACAACAAAATAAAGAAGGTTAAAATCGAACCATCCCTTCTTCGGGTTTTCCGCTTACCAACAGATTTTGCCTTACATTTTTATTTATATAGATAAAGTTTGTAGATTCACAACTTGTGCGAAAAGTTCTGTGGATTTTAAAATGAATCAAATTTCTTAACAAATACGCTATAAGGACTTCGAAATTGTTTCATTTAATTTTCTTGGTATAACTTTAGATATTATATCAGAGTGAGACGAGATTCGAAAATTCACGCCTAAATAAAAATTGTTCATGGCCCTGAATGGAAACTTCTTGTGAATAACGAATTGCATTGCAACTTTTGAGGGAGACTAGAAATAAGTATTCAAAAAATCGAAAAATCAGTGCGTTCTGAAGCTAAAAAATTATAGGGGGCTGTATCCAAGACGGCAACAATTTTATTTTATTTGCTTGTTTATAGTATCGAATATTATTTAGGGATGCACTGGAAGTTTATAAATAACTCTTTAGTAGAAAGTTTCGGTGATCCTGAAAAAGGTTGATGGCTTGCGAGGCTTTGTAGAAGCAGTTGGAGATGATTGATTGATGATTTATGTTTGTCCTTGCAAGAACAATACACAAACCGCTCATAAGTTGCAATTTGTGTATGTCAATACAGGCATCGCACTGAGTATTTATCGCGAACGCTATACCGGCGATCCTTTTCACATTTGTTGCAGTGTTGCCTCTGTGGTATCGCAACCCTACACACCTTCAGTGCATCGCCATTCAACTAGCACCAAAAATGCGTTCAACAGAGAACGCACACAGTACCATACAAAATCAAAATCATAATAATATAATGTTTATACTATACTTTTTATTACCTTTCATTTTAAGCCCCTCAAATGACATTGGCATGTGGTATTGTTGTCAGTTCGTCTTTAGATGTATAAAAAATATATATATTGCTAGATCATGTTGTAAAAGTTGTCCAAAGTTTGACATTTATTGAATAATTTACCCGTAAGTTTGGCCCCGCAACACACTCAGCCGGATCGCGTTGAACGACGAACGTGTTAAAGGTAGTCCTCTCACTTTCAGAAGAATGGCGAATGTATGTGCTAATGTATGAAAATTGACTCAAACTCAAATTCGTATGCTGGTTGAAATTTCAACTCGATTTCGAAGGCGTTGACCATTTTTAGTATGGTATCCCTTGTTCATTGCAACTATTTTTAGCTGTCGTTAGCCTTATCTACGATTTTTTTGGTGAATTCGGAAGGAATATTTATCATTTTTCTCCTCAAGTGGTTCATAAAATCGTTATTTTTGAAAATTTAATGATTTCTAAATTTCCTACACAGATAACTTCCCTAATTTTTTACTGGGATTGATGTCGGAAGATTGTGGAGGAATATTAATAACTTTGGAGCCATTGTAATGTAACCATGTGCGAACTTTATATGTCTTGAGCTCTGATTCCAACCCATTTCGTTGACACTTTGCTTCATATTTTCCTTCAGGATGTTCAAGTAAACATTCTGATCCATTACACCATCGATAAAAACCAAAGTTTATAGTGAGTATCGTTACCTATTTGTTTTGTTTATTCATTGCTATCAACAGGCCTGAACATGAGTGCCCTAATGATACCTAATAAATTAATAACTTAAAATACTTAATCTACTTAAAACTATGCCTAACTGGAAAGAGCGGTCAAGAATGCCTTTCTTAAACTGGCGCGAGATAAGTGAAAGTCATAAGATAAGTAACAGCGGTTAAATACACGAGACATACTCGATACGGGTTCGTTGTAACCGTAGTTTGTGCGAGAGCGAGGAAGGCAGAGAAATGCATGTGAACGCAGGATACGAGGGCGTATATTAAAATCGATCGACTGAAGAAGATCAGCACAATCGATTTTCGAGGAAATTAGATCGGATATAAAAGTTGCCTTCGCTCAATAAATCGAGTCCGATCAATTTACAACGATCCTCATAGCTGGGTAAGTTCGAAGGATCGCTCCAGGGCAAGTTGCGTAGGGCGAAACGGACGAATTTCCGCTGGATCACTATTTTGGTAGTAGGGAGACCATACTATGCACTCATATTCAAGATGAGAGCGCACTAAAGCACAATAAAGAGCTTTGATACAATGTGGGTCTTTGAATTGCTTTGTGATGCGAAAAATGAAACCTAACATCCTAGATGCCTTGGTGGTGATGTATGAGATATGGTCGATGAACGTTAGCTTTGAGTCTAAGACGATACCAAGATCCTTGATAGTTACAACACGTTTTCAAAGAGATTATTCATAGAATCTCCGTGAAAACATTCGTGAAAAAGTTCACGAGAAATTACAATTTGTTTAGAAAAAATGTAAACTATTACATCGTTCAATAATGTATTTAGTATCATTCATTCGCTCTGCTGGCTCGATAGCTGGCTATAACGTATGCATTAAATAAAATGGATTTTTTTTCGGATGGTGATAAAAAAAACTAAGACAGATAATTAAGTTTGCTAAATCATCACCACATTAGAGCAGGAGAAGGAAGAACATAGAAGAATTAGCTTGCAGAATTACCCAAAAATGACCAACGCAGTCCAGTCTATCCTCAGGAAACATGGGTTTCATGTGTGGTACAAAAGCGAAAGCACATTGAAAGACCTTTTGTGCAACCTTAAAGATGAAATTCCGCCGAACGAAAAATCAGGGATTTATCAGCACCAGTGTGTACATCGGCCAAACACGTCGGAAATTCTAAATCCGCCTACGTGAACATAAGAATGCGGTGGATAATGAAAGAGTCAACGATTCGAGTGTGGCAGCACACGCTTTAGCCCAAGACCACTGCATAGATTGGGAAAAGGCTAAAATAACCCACAAAATCCGAAAATTGAATGCATGGATGTCCATGTATATCTGCACCATTGATCATCCGTCCATATCAACTCCTCTCTTTTTTGGGGGTTTCCGTAGCCACATTGGTTGCGCGTTCGCTTAGTTCGATCGTGAGTTCAAAACTCAGGGCCTTCATTAACCATCTTTGTGTTGTTACAGAATAACTACGTCCACGCAACAATCATCAGCGATGGAGATCGATCCACGGTCGAAATATGATCGACTCATCCATACAACTGCTCTGCACTGCAAGACACGTCTGGCTGCTGTTCTATAAATAACTCAACAATGATCAATCAACTGTCTCCGCTGTCCAGTCCAACTGGATAATGGAAGAACAGATAGAAAACTCTTACGCCTGAATGGCTACTGTGTAAATGTGTACCATATGCAATGGAAAATACTCTAACGCCGAAAAATGGCAACTGTGTAATGTGCTAATAATAGATATGATAAACATGTGACATGTACACGATTAAAATTCGGCTCTGGAATAAAAAATGCTAATGAACCTAAAATAAACAAAAGGGATAAAAAAAACTCCTCTCTTTCATCTGACGAAGCTGATAACTTAGCAAAAGTCCTCTTCGGCGAGTACTGATATGTGTACGAATATGTGTTAGTACTTATTGTAACCAGTCGGATACCATCCAGTGGATGGGCAACATCGAGCCCGAATCCGGTCGACTTACAAGGTAATTTTAACCCGTTTAATGTTTGTAAGGGCTATAGGTGTTGTGTCTTAGTCCCGAGTCGTGTGTTGATAATTGTCCTTACGTTAGCACAAACCAAAATTAAGTGAAATTGATAAATTTCCCATGAAGGGAAATAATATTAGCTCACTTGCAAAAATAGTTAACTGGAACATTCGCCCTGCCGGACGAAACATGCGTGTAGGCATGTATTTGAGTTCTTTCTTCGTTTTATTTATCAATTTCTTCTTACAACATTGTAGGAGTAGATCTTACGCTCCAGGTTTGTGCAGAAATTCTCGATGGGACACAGCTGGGGGACGTTGATCGGGTTCGCCGACTTGGGTACCACATCGATATACAGCCGCTCCATCTCTTCTAACGATCGCCTCGAGTAATGAGCCGGCGCTAGATCCGGCCAGAAGACCGCGCCTTCCGGCAGGCACTATACATTTCCCCGTTCACGGCCAGTCTGAAGCTAAAGAAGAACGGCTTTGACATCCAATTCTTGATGATTGTCAGCCACAGCAGCACCTTGTTGAGGAACTTGATGTGTGAAATGAACTTCACTTTGAGCTCACTTCCTTCGTGAGGGAAGTAAAATACGAAGTGCCCTGCTAGTCGTTGCCATACATGGTGAGATAGGTCTCGTCGTCCATCGCCACCGCCACGTCGCGATTCGCCGGGAAAATCGACTTGACCATCTTATTCAGCCGCTGCCGTTGCGTCATTGCCTGCAGATTCGAGAGCAGTGGACAGGACTTCCGCTTCCTGAAATGCATCTCCATGTTCGCCGGGTACTTTTTCACTATTTGATCGGTTGCACCCAAGCCAAGCGCACGCAGCGATGTAGCCACTTTACCCTCGATCTTTCTCTTCATCATCCTTTGGAGCTTCTTGTCGCTCAGGGTTGTCGGCCGTCCGGAACCGGGCTTTCTTTCGATGTTCTGATTGTTGTCCAACAGTGCCAAGATGTTGCAGATGCCGGAACGGGCGTATCCGGTGTCCATAAAGTGCCGCACGATGTCCGTCTTCAACGCGGCGGGGTACCGTTCTTTGAACGCGCACACTTCTGAACGGAGTAGCTTCACTGTTTTCGTCATCACGGTTAGAGTTCGACTGATAGAGCTGTCAGTTTTTTTCTGCTGTCTCATGGGTTACTATGATTGATGCTGCATGGGTAGTTTCGTCAGTGCGTGTGAAGGTAAACCCATGAAATTGCAATTTTTTGTCAATTTTTTAATGCAAACGTTATTTTGACTAAAAATATTAAGATGATGCCGAGCGTTGTCATGACAAAATATTAGGTCAGAAGAAAAGTCCGCGAAGTGTTTAATACGACGGTTGTACAATTGATGAATTCTATCCCGAATGTGATTTACCGGAAGTTCCTTAAAAGATCCGTCTACTTCTACATGTTTTGACGAAAAACGCTTCCCATGCAGAGTTTTTTCGAGTGTTGTGTGTGATGATAGCTGATCAAAGATTTTTTTATAATAATCTACTGTTACTGTTTTATCGGACTAAGGCATTCAATTAACCACATTTCTGTTGCGTCCCTAAAACTGGTGTCATATTTTCCCTGGTCCTAAATCAACCTAAATCAGTCCACATTGCGTGTGGTGCAAGCGTGTGGTTCGTCAACTCCATCTATAATTTTTATAGCTGTGACAATTGCAACCATTTTAGCAGTCCTATAACACGTTGGTATCTAAGTTATGTGTTTAATTCCTTGATTTTTGTTTGGATTTCAAATTAGATGTTACCCCTATCGCATAACTCGAAAACAAAAAGTTCTCTGGAATGCATCCGATTAGCATATTCAAGAAGCAATTGTTTTTAGGACTATCGACAATAAACGAAAAAGTCGTTATTTATTCATTCAAATATTTTTAGGTAACACTAGACACATTTATTATAAATCAAGTCACGATGGGGAAAATCCTAAATTGCTCAATTATAATATTGATTCGAAGACGAAGACGCAATTCAACGCATCAGTATTGAGAACGGTATTATTTAATGAGTTTATGCAAACATCATTGGAAATAAATAGACAAAAAATCATGAATATCAAGTTACATAATTTAACTTTTAAATTGCAAGACCAAATATGACATCTAGTGAGATCATCTTTGGATATTCAGGTAATTTCATTAAAAAAATAAGCTGGTTTTGGTAAGGTGTTAGACTTTAAAACTCACCTATCAATAATATAATTATTGAAGAACATATTCAAAATAAAATTGATTCAGATTGGATACAAAAAATAAACGTCATGCTTGCATACCATTTGTATCCGATTTATATATCCAAATCATGTGAATGCATCTCGATGATCCTAATTCTGATCATGGTTTGTCCGATGCACTGATGTTGGTTTGCCCTATGGCGGCCGTTTGGCGCACTGCAATTTGTTCATGGTCTCCTTCGCGCGTAGCAGAAATAAAGTTTCTCTGTGTTGAGCAGGGCACGGCATAGTCATAGTCAACTGAGGATAGTCGGCTGAAAAACCAACTGACTATATCCGTAGTCAGTTAGTAATGGCTTTTGGCTTCTTCGCGCAGTTCCTCCGCCAAAACGACTGAACAGTCAGTCGGGCGTTTAGTCGCTATCTCCCTTTACCGACTCGACTATATCATTTCATTCTTCCCAGTCAAATTGTCCTCATTACATTTTGAAGTGACTTCCCCCAAAACGAATTCGTTCCTATCTCTCTTTCCCATGTATCTTCATGCGTGCATCGATGTTTGAGTTCACCGTGGTTTGACAAACGCTACAGGTGAGCTTTTTTTTGTATCGTACACGAAAATTACTCACACGTATAAAATAGCGTGCTGTGTATGAGCTATTTTGCACGCCTAATACTAACTAATAATAACGCGAGGACCTTAATAGCATACTTGATAAATGCCTCAGTTCGTTGGTTTGAGTTCACGATGGGTGGAAAATAAACCGTCCATTGATGGGGTAACTACTTTTTTTTTGCATCAGGAGTCAAGTTTTCGTTCCTCTTTATATGGACGTACAATAAGATTGCATACGGGGATACAAAATTAGTGTCAGGGGGAAATGGAAATGTGGATTGAAGTCAGTTGAATGAAGAGGAGATTTGTATTCATTAGTCGAGTCAGTTAAAATAACCACTGACTGGACTAGTTCACCAGTCATCCTCGCTAGTCAACGCTAGTCAATTCATTTTCTAGTCAAGTCATTTTTTTGTTGGCGGTGACTGCCGAAGCAGCTCTAGTCGAAACGGAGCTACTGGGAGTAGAGTCGGTCTTCACTTTTCACCGTCGAAGATTTCGGGCCCTGGTGTTGAGTGCTGTTCACCTTTAAAATGTCCAAGAAAAGGCAAAATTCTGATGAAAGCCTCAATTATGAAGATAAATATGATGACAGTAGACTCATGCAATGAAAAATGCAACATCTCCTTGAAAATTCGAATTTCTTCATCCAAAAATGGTGATTTCTAAAACCGGACAAACCAAGGATACCTACGATCCATCTCGATGCTGGGGAGCAGTAAGGAGAAATGCAACCGCATCACGCTGCTTCAATTCAAGAATTAACGATTTTTTTAAATAGACTTGGGTAAAAAAAATGTCGTATTTCTGATCGAAATTTAACGCTTTATTCAACATACTTAAAATTATCCAATTTAGGTCAAATATGCGCCGTTTTGTTCGCAAACTTGTTGCCATTTAGAAGGCAACTTCATTATCCCCCCCTTATAAAACCCCCCCTCCTTATTTGCAAAAAACTCAGACAGCCAGTTTCGCAAGCCTCTTTCGAGGCCAACTTAGTATCACCAAGAGCGTTTTGCATGGACCGGAAGAGATGATAATCACTTGGAGGCAGCTCCGGACTGTACGGTGGGTGCAATAGGACATCCCATCCGAGCTCTCGTAGCTTCTGGCGGGTCATCAAAGATGTGTGAGGCCGAGCGTTGTCCTGGTGGAAAACAACACCATTCCTATTGATCATTTCTGGCCGCTTCTGGTCAATTGCCTGTTTCAAACGGTCAAGCTGCTCACAGTAGAGAACCGAGTTGAGGGGCTGGCCATAGTTGAGCAGCTCATAGTGGATGATTCCCTTCCAATCCCACCAAACACACAGCAAAACCTTCCTGACCGTCAATCCGGGCTTGGCGATGGTTTGAGCCGGCTCACCGCGCTTCGACCACGACTTTTTTCGCTTTAGGTTGTCGTACGTGATCCACTTTTCATCACTAGTCACCATCTTCTTCAAAAATGGGTCGAGTTCGTTCCGTTTCAGGAGTGCATCACAGGCGTTGATTCGGTCTAACAGATTTTTTTGCGTCAACTCGTGTGGCACCCATACATCCAGCTTTTTTTGGAATCCAATCTTCTGCAAATGGTTCCGAACGGTTTTATGGTCTATACCCAGTTCCTGGCCAATCGAGCGAGTGCTCACATGCCGGTCTACTTGGATGATTTCAACGATTTTATCGGTTTCCACTACGATTAGCCTACCAGTACGGGGTGTATCTTCGACAGCCACTACACCAGAACGAAATCGATCAAACCAACGCTGTGCTTGCGAATCGTTACAGTATCGGGTCCATAAACTACACTATTTTTTTCGGCCGCCTTCATTGCAATTTTATCTTGCAGGAAGTAAAAACGTAAAATAATAATTTCTTGCTTGGTTGACTCCATCTTTGACGCGCTATAACTTGAGATTGAAAAGGACAGTCACAACACTGCCAAAACGAACTTGTAGCACAGATTGTCGTCTTTAAAAAGCCGTATAGTATAACCCGATGTGAAAAGTACTACACAAGATATGTTTAAGTGTTGCCATACATTGACAATATACGACATTTCTTTTTCCCCAACCCAATATTTGTTATTTTATATTTACACTACTCTCTAACTAAATTATATTTGTATTTCGTTAAAGCAAATTTGTTTCAGCTGGGATCCAAGCATCGTTCTGCACATGCTAGGTCCGTCACCAACCTTCAACGTGTATTTTTTTGGTTTTCAAGAAAAGAAAATGGTGCCCAACTTCAGGAAGCTCGAAATAGAATCAATTCGAGTATCCTCGGATACGCGAAGGAACGAAAAAGGCACTAATTTGTATCGCTCTTAAGCAGTATTGCAGTAATGTCAAATTTGACGCCATTTGACGTTCTCCGACTGCATCATATTTGGCACCTGATTATTGGAATCGGACTACGTCTTTGATTTCTATATAGGAGGGTCACTCTACGAAAATGTAACGTTTATTAATAGTTTTCAAATGCATATTACGCAGAATCGTTTTTACGATATATGTTATAATATATACCATTAGACGGCAAATTTATCCAGCAATTTTTTCACCTGAGACATCAACAGTGCAAAAATTATAAAACAAGTGAGCAAGTGTGTTGTATGCAACACAAAATTGTGTGCAATAATTCGCTTTATCAAACAAATTATCTAGACTTTTTTCGAATGTGACCATGTTGAAGTAATCAGATGCAAGATTTCATGCATCACTCAAATTTCATGCAATATTCCATCAAAGTAGTGAGAAAAGTGTCATCCATACAGTGACCATTCGTTAATTGGGTCGGAAAATCAATTCAATTATCGAATTTTACTCGCTAACTGGACTGCAAAACAGCAAAAGCGATACTTCAAATTAAACATATATTATTGATACATAACTGCGTTGCAGCCCAGTTAACCTACGCCCTGGAATAGATAAGTCCTGTTGAAGATAGTCCAGTTAGCGAATGGTCTCTGTATATGACGGGATGACGAACATCTTGAGCGAGTGTCTTTCGGACTGCGGCAATATGGGCAATTACAAAAACAACTGTTTTGGACATTCACAGTCCTACGTCAAACTTCCGTCCGTGCCCCTAGGCTCAGACCCTTCTACTTTTTATTATTTACTATATGTTATTTATGGATAAAAACCAAAAAATTTAGTAGCAGATCAATTCAGGTCTTGCATCCGGTTGATGATCTGTTA
This sequence comes from Toxorhynchites rutilus septentrionalis, assembly GCF_029784135.1. Classification (NCBI taxonomy): domain Eukaryota; kingdom Metazoa; phylum Arthropoda; class Insecta; order Diptera; family Culicidae; genus Toxorhynchites; species Toxorhynchites rutilus. The sequence goes on from NC_073744.1 coordinate 123,315,981, forward strand.
ACCACCTAGGTTTGCCATGATGATTTACATCTTTTATGTTGAAATGACCACTCTTCAGCTACCCGCACCCGTTTACAGATATTGTAAACTTGGTCCTCCCAAGAAATGAGAACAAACAGACAGGCAAAAAGAATCACATTTATTCAATTAGGGTAACACGGGGTGATTTGGTCATATGGGGTGATTTGGACCACCCCTTTATCTTAAAAACTACGGCTCAACTTGGATTTTCTATAATGTCATTTCCTTCTATTGTTGAACCGTATGTACCTAAAGTAAAAAAAACCTTGGTAAAACTTCACAAGTAGAGGGAAACGGAAGCATAAATTCATCAAGTACTTTGCGCGTAAAAAAATGTGAGTTTTCCGATCGTGGTTTTAAGGTTTTTCCCGCTGATTAAACAAACTTTTCGTGTATTGTGCAGTAAAGTTCTGTTCGCCTACAGAAGAGGAACAATTTGATGTAGCGAAACTGTAAGTTTGATAACAATAAATGAAGTTAATTGCATTTTAATTTTTGCGTGTTGTGTCATCTCTTTTATTTTATGATATATTTGGTAGATTGAAGCTTTGTATAATGATTAAACATCATTTGTTGAGAGAAAACAAGTGTAGCTCAGTATACAATGTGACATTTTTTATTTAGACTGTATTGTTTTGGAAATATTAGGCGATTTGCTTAGGTGGTCCAAATTCCCCCCTTTTCCCTTACTGTTAATTAATGGTGTCGAGTGTAATTCGTATTTCGAGATTCGTGAATGATGTAGATTTGAACATAGTTTTGTTGAATGAATAATAACAATTATTATTCTAACGTTTGAAAGCATCTTCCCTAAATCGTGGTTTTAACTGCAATCGGTTCTATTTCGATGTTCAGAGAAACAACACCAACAAACAAGCAAAAGAACGATTTTGCAAACCTGTACGAGCGAGACCTTCATCCAACCAGTTTCGCAACCGTCGAAGCGATAAAACATTGCCTAAATTCCTCCCGGGCTATGGCTGCCACACCACCCTCTGACCATCAACCACAATCGCCAATTTCTGTTCGGATCGAGGTATCATCGCTGCGCACTGATGACGAGTGTGATCATCATTGGGTCGCCGAGTTTTAGAAGTGTCGTATCCAGCTCACCATGAAGCAGCAGCTTGTAACCCTGCGCTCAACGAGAAAAAAAAACAGAACTAATCATTCGCTCACTCACACTCCGCCAAAGGACCAGAAAAATAAAATGCTCAGAGGAAGACACTATCATCAATTCGCCAAACATATCCATTTTGCCACTCCGCTGATGATCACATCATTTTTTGGCAAACTTCGCGTCGCCACGTACCTCCTCCACTCCTCCGCTCCGCTCACAGCAGCATGTGATCGTGTTTTGCCGCTCCCATCCAATCTCTAATATATATGTTTTTCGCAACAAAACTGTGTATGTCTAAAACATGTTTTATACTTTTGACCTATCGCCGTCCTTTATATTAACCAATTCACTACCCGCGCTATGGGGGCTAGTGAAGTTTCTTCCGCAGGTGTCCCTCCCTTCCTTCCGCGTGGCTCCTCCAGCTCCAACTCTGGTCCAGTTTGATCTAGGGTCCTAAACCGAACACGATCATTAGGTATCACTTCGGGGCAGCAGTGGTAGTAGTAGTAGTAGTGGTGGTGGTGGTGCAGATCGCATCACGATTGCAAAAGTGTTGCAAAAAAAATCGCAACCAACAAATTTAGTAGATTACATAAGGCAAGGTTTTTCGTTCTTTTTGCTCTCGCTCTCACTCGTTACAACTGTGATCGCGCATTTTTGCCAAACGGAGAATCTCCCTTCGCACCCATTGGGGCTACCCGTGCGGGTTTTTTTTATTTACAATTTTATTTTTGTGTGTTTTTTTTTTGGTGACCGGTTTCCATTGTCTATAGGGAGTCAGGCCTTTCGTTTCCAAGCCCTCGCGGTTTTTTTTGTGTCCCGCTTCGTTACGTGATTTGTTCGTTGCATACTTGTTTTAACTATTCGCCAAACAAAAAAAGCATGGAATGGTTTGGTGGGGCCGTCGCTACACGTGTTGTGGTCTGCGTCTAATCTCCTAGGGTTCGTTGTATTAATTAGACAAGAAATGAGGCGATTTATGAGCTTCCGGCCAACCCTGCGAATTTCGGTGCCTTGGAGACTACATCACTTTGCGAAATAATTCCAAGGCTGCGGGCGACTGCGGGATAGTGCGGATAAAGCGAGAGAGGGAGAGGTCAATATAATTTACTACTGTAAGGCAGAAGCTCATTGGGCGGAACGTTTGATAGTTTGATTGCTGTAATCTGAGTCGTTTGGAGTGGATTACATAAATTTGCCAGCAAAGTAGACAAGTACTGGACGACTGAATGAAGGCTTGTAAAGCTATCTGTGAGGAATCCCACTAGATGGGATCCCTTCTTGGCGAAATTGAAGAATAAAATTAAATGGGTTGGCCTCCGTATTGCTCTACTATCATTTGCTACCCACAATCCAATACAGTAAGCGAGAGTCCCCGGCACCCCACCTCGGAACGCTGTTCCGATTTCAATCAACCAGCTTGCCCAACTGAATGGAAACAATGTAATTAAACCCAAGAGTTCATTGACAACCGGGATACTGATAACGTAACTTCGGCCCGCATAGAGGGGTATTAACACCTTTTTAGCCCCTCCGAAAACCATTTCCATCATCATTATCATCTCCATAAGCAGGTGCGTTAATGATGCGGAAAAAACTAACACCTTTTCTTTCCTTTTTTCGCTACGCGTGTGTTGTGTTGGCTCGGAAATCGCCCAATCCTATACAAGCTCCATTTGCAGCTCATTTCCATTACTTCCGAAAATTCCGGTAGCCCGAGCTGTACAGGGTATTTACGTCCGCCCAAACCGCCAAAGAGCGGTGGCGGCTGCTGGCCATCATTATCGGGCATCATCATCGTCGTCGCTTGACAGTTGGTTGGTTGGTTGGTTCGGGGGGTTTGCTTCGGACCCGTGTGGAAGTCAATTATTACTTCCTCCAAAGTGATCTCCTTTCTCCGCGTAATGATCTCCAAGCTCAAAGAGATTTGCTGCCGTATTTCGGGGGATGCTTGCGTGTATGCATATGGTACTGAATTTCAATTTCATAAACACTTCACATTTATTTCACCTCCTCGTTGCTTCGTTTCTCTCGGCCTAATCGGCGGCGGCTGCGTTTAAAGTTATCCGATAGTTGTTTGGCTGCAATTGAATGCGCAATCGTCTTCCTTTTGCCGAGAAATCTCCCGTTTTATGAAATTGGAAAGAACCTATTTACACCAGCAACAGCAGCAGCAGTCAGCCGCTTCAGGGTGAGATATTCGAAAGATTCCATTTGGGGATGCAAAATGTTGATGCTTTGGTTGAATTGGAACAATGTTATTTCGAGTTTAGATATTGGAGGAAAAAAAATCTTGATTACACTCCACAAATAGATTGAAGGATCAACATGTACCATCGATTTTTTAGGATTTTTGAAAATCTCCGTTTCCGAAACTTCGAGATAAATGAACAACCGGAAATGTCCATTTAAAGGCTACAAGTTTTGGAATCTCCCGCTTATAATTTTTTGCTTTGACGGAAACGATAACGGGGAATAAACATTTTTCTTTTTTCTATGTTTTTTTTCAATTTGTTTTCAAAACGTTTCAGTATCAATGCTTTAAAAATATCGATCGCAGAAAAAGACGATTGGAGGTTTTGTAAACTAGATACAAAGTCAAATAGTTGCTTTCAAAAAAGACCGATCTTTTTTTCGTTATTTTAATGCATAATGCAATAAATATCTAAAATTAAAAAAAAACACAATTTTTTCCCATCTATTAATACAAATTTCGTGGATGTGAATATATCAGCTAATTAACCATTTTTGTGTACTATTTTTTCATCAATGTATCCCTAAAGGAAATTGTTTGTTTTGGCATATTCTTTTTAATTATAGTTGAATATATTTATATCATAACTAGCTGATCCGGCAAACTTCGTCCCGCCCAAAATTTATTTTTTGCTATCACATTCACGTTTTTTACTAACGCACGTTCATGGGTCCAATCGCAGAACTGTTCATTGATTGATTTTCTGATCTACCCTTTGAAATTACCTTTTACTATAAAATTCCTAGTACTTCTACCAAAACTCGTCATTATATTATTATTGTTAGGGGATTATTCTCAGACACAATTCTTGTTCAAGATTTTCCAACCACTTGCAAATAATATGTTTCTCCGTTACATTGAATAAATTTTTGATATAGGAAATGTGATAGAATAACGTCAGCCCTTAATCGGACAATTCTTTCCTCGAGTTTTGCTCTTATCAACACATTCGGCGATCCATTTTTATATATATAGAGTTTGGCTTCATTTGCTTGATTGGTTTTCAAGTTATGCAGAAATTTGTGTTTCATTCATATGGCAACATCGAGTCTCTCTCGTGGTGCGCTTGCATATCACAAGGCGTTAAGACGATCATTAGAGTAGTGAAATTACTCGATACGTGACTCATCGAAGCGTTTGCATTTGGTCTATTTTTTGAAAATTAAATCGTACGGGAAGAGGTTAAATTGTTCTTACGATTAGTAATCTATGTCTGCGAGATAACCAGTCCGTTTTCTTGTTCAATTTAATTTGCTCACTGACTAGATGATGAAAAAATATAAATATCGTAATATAAAGGGTGTGTCACATCAAATTGCATCACGGAAAAAACGCTGTAGAAATTCGCCCAGTAGACCGATCCTTTTGAAAATTTTGGACAGTAAAATAAAAACTATTAAACAATTTTTGGCATTTTCTTTTTATTCATACTTCGAGCCCAAGCCCGTATGCTCGCACCTTCCTCTTTACCCCGTCCATAAGGTTCTGTACAACGTCAGGTTGTTGTTTTTTTTTAACAGAAATCCATTTTCTCTTGAAGTCCGCCTCCGATTTGACAACTTTTGGGTTCATCCGGAGGGCCTGCTTCATAATCGCCCAATATTTCTCTATTGGGCGAAGCTCCGGTGCGTTGGGCGGGTTCATTTCCTTTGGCACGAAGGTGACCCCGTTGGCTTCGTACCACTCCAACACGTCCTTTAAATAGTGGCACGAAGCGAGATCCGGCCAGAAGATGGTCGGGCTCTCGTGCTGCTTCAATAGTGGTAGTAAGCGCTTCTGTAGGCACTCCTTAAGGTAAACCTGCCCGTGTTTACCGTGCCGGTCATCACGAAGGGGGCGCTCCGCTTTTCGCAAGAGCAGATCGCTTGCCACACCATGTATTTTTTGGCAAACTTGGATAGTTTCTGCTTGCGAATCTCCTCCGGAACGCTGAATTTGTCCTCTGCGGAGAAGAATAACAGGCCCGGCAGCTGACGAAAGTCCGCTTTGACGTAGGTTTCGTCGTCCATTACCAGGCAATGCGGCTTCGTCAGCATTTCGGTGTACAGCTTCCGGGCTCGCGTCTTCCCCACCATGTTTTGCCTTTCGTCGCGGTTAGGAGCCTTCTGAACCTTGTATGTACGCAGGCCCTCCCGCTGCTTGGTCCGCTGGACGAATGAACTTGACAAATTCAGCTTATTGGCGACATCCCGGACCGAACTTCTCGGATCACGTCTAAACTGCTTAACTACGCGCTTGTGATCTTTTTCACTGACGGAGCATCCATTTTTGCCGTTCTTCACCTTCCGGTCGATGGTTAGGTTCTCGAAGTATCGTTTTAGTACTCTGCTGACCATGGAATGGACGATTCCCAGCATCTTACCGATGTCCCGATGTGACATCTCCGGATTTTCGAAATGAGTGCGCAGGATTAATTCATGACGCTCTTTTTCGTTCGACGACATTTTTCCAAATTTACGAAAAATTGACAGTGAAGCATGGCCAACGTGATCTATACACTCTTATCTGATTATAAGCGAAAGCTGAAGATATAATTCCTAAAAATTAAATTTCTACAGCGTTTTTTCCGTGATGCAATTTGATGTGACACACCCTTTAATTATTATCTAAAAGATAACTTGTCGTGCTCAAACCTTTGCAGGGAAATGAGGTGGGACCATAATCGTCATTATATCTGAAATATATATTTTTTTTTTCATATGAAATAGAAGTTATGTAGAAAATTTCAAAAATTAGTCCAAGATGTTAGAACTATTTTACATTTATTGTCTTTTTTACAATAAATGTAAAATATGTCTCTAAATATCTCGGGAATTGCTGCATTTAGAAGGAGATTGATAATGAGCTTTTTAGTTCCAAATCACATCAGGATTCATAATTTGTGGCTAAAATTGATTGTAACAAACAAAAATTCGAAGTTTCAAGAATTCATAAAAAATCGATGTTCCTCCAAGTTTGTCAAAAATAATTTTACCATCCTGGACTAATTTTTTTCTACATGACTTATACGATTTGATTATACGATTTTTTCGGTAAAATTAAAAAAATACATATTTTAGATATTGGGAATCACAGTTTTGTCCGTAAATAAAAAAAGAGTACTATTTTGTCACTTTGGACATCAATAGTCTATAACTCTTTCTATGACACTATTTCGGTACGAGTCATAGTTTTTGAGATAAAAATTATCGAAGATTTCTTTTGCTAAAATCGATACGCCCTCTTGAAAAGTTACACTTGAGTGAAAAAATGCTCAATTGCTGTGGAAAACTCATATTTCCTCTAACCCAAACGGAATACAAACTTTCATTTGAATCAAAATACAAGTTTTTAAAATCTGCATTTTTAGGACGATTTCATTTGGAATGGGTCTAAAAAATTATAAAAACAATTTAAGTCCTACATACAAATTTTAAATGCAGTAATTAATGGTTTTAATGTTTGGCTGAAATTTGCCTTAATGGCTAAAAAAATGAGCTACTGCAAGTCGAGACATGCATCGAAAACAGCCTTAGATAAGCAATGTTTTTATGTCCAAGCTAAAATTTAAGGATTTTTTAGCTTTGAAATATTGCAAAAGAGCAATTCCAAATGAAATCAACAAATGACAAAACATGAGAATTTTTTATTCGAATTAAATTTTGTATTCCGTTTGAGTCGGAGGAAATATAAGTTTTCCACAGCATTTGGGAATTTATTGACTCAAGTGTAACTTTTGAAAAGGGCGTATCGATTTTAGTAAGAGAAATCTTTGATTATTTTGATCTCAAAAAACTATGAGTTCTATCAAAATAGTGTCTTATAGAGTTATAGAGTATTGATGGCCAAACGTAAAAAATATACACTGAGAAAAAAAACATTAATTTGCAATATCTAAAATACATATTACTTATTTATTTATTTTTTTTTTCGTATAAAATAGAAGTCTTGTAGAAAATTTTAAAAATTGGTTCAAGATGGTAAAACTATATTTGACGAAATTTGTGGAACATCGACTTTTTATGAATTTTAGAAACTTAGAATTTTTGTATGTTAGCAATCATTGGTAGCCATGAATTATGATGTGATTTAAAATAAAAAAGCTTTTTATCAATCTCCTTCTAAATGCAGCCATTCTCGAGATTTTAATTTTTTTAAACTTATTTTTTTTATTTCTTCATATAAAATAGAAGTCATTTGAAAAATTCAAAAAATTAATACAAGATGGTAAAACTATTTCTGACGAACTTTGTGGAACATCGATTTTTTATGAATTTTCGAAACTGAATTATGAATCCTGATGTGATTTAAAATAAAAAAAAGCTTTTTATCAATCTCCTTCTAAATGCACCCATTCTCGAGATATTTAAAAAAAACCTTTTTAATTTATTGTTTTTTTTCAATTTTAATTTTTTTGAACTTATTTTTTTTATTTCTTCATATAAAATAGAAGTCATTTGAAAAATTCAAAAAATAAATACAAGATGGTAAAACTATTTCTGACGAACTTTGTGGAACATCGATTTTTTATGAATTTTCGAAACTTCTAATTTTTATATGTTAACAATCATTTTTAATCACAAATTATGAATTCTGATATAAAACAAAAAAGCTCTTTATCAATCTCCTCTCAAATGCAGCCATTCTCGAGATATTAGGCTGTCAAAAAAGTCCTGCGGTATTTCCGCGAGGTGTCGTTGTAAGCGCGTAGTTTTATTGTATTCATTGTATCGGGTCATACTATAGCTTGTTGAAAAGGTATTTTTGCTATAATATAGTCCTTGGCAGTGTTTTGTTTGGTTAAATCGTTCGTGAGTTATAGTGTCGCAAATATGGAGCAAAATAAAGAGAAAATTCGACATATTTTACAGTACTACTATGACAAAGGCAAAAATGCATCTCAAGCTGCCAATAAAATTTGTGCAGTTTATGGACCCGAAACAGTTTCCATTTCCACCGCACAACGATGGTTTCAACGTTTTCGTTCTGGTGTAGAGGTCGTCGAAGATGCGCCACGCTCCGGAAGGCCTGTCGTCGAAAATTGCGACAAAATCGCTGAATTAGTCGAGAAAGACCGGCATAGTAGCAACCGTAGCATCGGCCAAGAGCTGGGGATAAGTCATCAAACCGTTATTAACCATTTGAAGAAGCTTGGATTCACAAAGAAGCTCGATGTATGGGTGCCACACACGTTGACGCAAAAAAACATCTTTGACCGTATCGACGCATGTGACTCGCTGGTGAATCGCAACAAAATCGACCCGTTTCTGAAGCGGATGATGACTAGCGATGAAAAGTGGGTCACTTACGACAACGTGAAGCGCAAACGGTCGTGGTCGAAGCCCGCTGAAGCGGCTCAGACGGTGGCCAAGCCCTCATTAACGGCCAGGAAGGTTCTGCTGTGTGTTTGGTGGGATTGTCAAGGAATAATTTATTATGAGCTGCTTCCCTATGGCCAAACGCTCAATTCGGACCTGTACTGCCAACAACTGGATCGCTTGAAGGTAGCACTCATGAAGAAGAGGCCATCTTTTATAAACAGAGGCCGCATTGTCTTCCATCAGGACAACGCCAGGCCACACACTTCTTTGGTGACGCGCCAGAAGTTCCGGGAGCTCGGATGGGAGGTTCTTTTGCATCCGCCGTATAGTCCGGACCTTGCACCAAGTGACTACCACCTGTTTTTGTCCATGGCGAACGAGCTAGGTAGTCAGAAGTTAGCCACAAAAGAGGCCTGTGAAAATTGGCTATCCTAGTTTTTTGCCAATAAAGAAGCGAGCTTCTATAACAGGGGTATTATGAAGTTGGCATCTCGTTGGGAACAAGACATCGAACAAAACGGCGCATATTTGACTTAAAACAGATGATTGTAACTAATTTTATGAACAAATGAAAATTAAAAAGAAATACCGCAGGACTTTTTTGACAGCCTAATATTTAAAAAAATATTTATAATTTATTGTCTTTTTTATAGTAAATAGTCTCTTTTAATATGTATGTCGTGTTATACCGCCATGTTCATGAAATTTTTTGAATTTGCTTATAATTTTCAACAATTTTTCCAAATACATCATTATGTCAAAAATATATGTTTAGGAGTTACGTTGAAAGACATCATCGCTACGTTTTGAATTAACCCACGTGTCTTCAAATATGTTCTTCGAACGGAAAACATGATTTTTCGAACCATCGGTTAACTTTGGAAAATCACAACTCAAAAACGAAAAAAAACGTCTCTCTGATTTCGAGATATTTTATGTTTAAAATCCTCTGCTTTCAAGAAGAAATACAAAAAAATATAGCGCACTTGGTCCCGAGAACAAGAAAACTACAAAAAACAAATACAAACGATAATAACGAAAACAAAATTCATATTTTCTGGAACTTGAGTATTTTTTCAAGAAGACCATTCAATTGTCTTTAATTTGATATGTCGTTGGTATGAATCGGTTCAGTAGTTTAAAAGTTTTGATTTTTTTTAAAATGCCTTTTTGGGGAAAAGGCGACAAAATTGATTTTTCGGACCACACTAAAATGGAAATAGGCACCCTATAAAAAAAATACGAGTCTAATATTTTGCGATATTGAACAAATTTACCACTTTTCACGAAAATCTGAGAACCACTATATAGGTTTGACATTTTATTTACAGGTGTTCAGGTTTATCCCAAAGATACTTCCTAAAACTACCGTAAAAGTTTTGATTTTGTTCCAGCTCTTCTTCTTGAGAGGGTAAACAAGAGAATTTTTCTATTAACCCTAAGCGAACGAATGCCGCCATAGTCGCGACATTGCAAATATTCTTAAAAAATCGGGAAAAGAATTTCCTAATTTGGTTCCCAGAGAAATGATTCAACCAATTTATGGGCAATTCAGAGAGCTGCGCAATGTTGATTTTTCAGACTATTCTCCGGATGAACGAACCAATGTAGTCATATTTTGGGGTAAAGTTCTAGCCACAACTACCTGTGATGGTGAAATGGCATTCACGCAATTAAGAAAATTTATTCCAAAAATTTACTGAACACCGAAGAAAGTGGTTTGGTAAGAATGCACATGTCTAAGAAATAAGAAATAACTGTTAAACCATGTTTTACACATCAGACGTAAAAATGTTGATTGATTGATTGTGTTGAATTATAGAATCATTAAACTTTTGCAGTACTAGTTCTGAGAAGGGCCTTTGTGAACAAACTCAATCCAAACTCCTTCTTTACCTGCCTGGAGGAAGACACATCATTGTCATTGCTCGTCAGCAAACCGTGTCCGCTTCTACAAACACTTTTTACTTTTTATTTTCCAACATCCAGATTTCTGTTCAATGCATCTGGAAACCCTAGCTTAATCCTTTATAAGTCCGTGAAAACTAGGCAAGGAACCGACTCAAACTTCAGAGAACATAATCCTTACATGAGGAAGAACACATTGAAGAAACTGCATGAACTTACACAGCAGATTCTAAATAGAACGCTTACAGTTAAAAACTTATCAGCTTGTTGCATGTTCAACGAATTTAAATGGAAATTTTTGCCGGCGCTCTGGAATCCCGTTTTTGTTTACCATAAAAATGACTCCCAAATTAATATCCTACATTTTAAGCAGCCCTAAAAAAATGGTAGTATTGCTAGAAACTTTTAGAAGTCTTTGGTTGAGAAAAAATATTGGAATAATATTCCAAATGCGGCAAAACAATATTTTCGGTGGGTGGCAATATAGTTGTTACGGCCTTATATCAGATTAACCAACCGCAAAGTCTTTAAATTAGTAAGAATTTTGTATGAATAAGACAAAAACTAGAAATAGATTAATTCTGGGAAAGGGGTCTATTGCCCAAAATAGTTTGAGAACCCCTGATATGTTATATATAATGATGGTCCCACCTCATTCCCCTACAAAGATTTGAGCTGGACGAGTTATCTTAAAGATAATTAAATGTTAGAATTTTCCTTTATAGCATCAAACTGAACCAGTAAGCAAGATAATAAAAAAATAAAAGAACGGACTGGTTTGTCACAGACATAGAAATTTTACCAAATGAACATTTTAAGGCATTGCGTGAGCGCATTTCATCCATGGCATGTCAAAAAAATTTCCAACCCGAAAAAATCCTTGACCGATCGGGAATTGAACCAAATACCTATGTCCTTATCAGCCGTGAATTTACAAGGGTCTTCCCGCTTTACTAGATTCCCGATAACGGTTTGCTAATGCGATCGTTTTCAATTATGAGCTGAGCAAACCTAAGCCTAATTCTAGCCGATAATTCAGGCCCAGCAGCAAAACCCAAGGCATGTCAAGAAAATCTCCAACCCGAAAAAATCCTTGACCGATCGGGAATTGAACCCAATACCTATGTCCGTATCAGCCGTAAATTTACAAGGGTCTTCCCGCTTTACTACATTCTCTATAACGGTCTGCTGATGCGATCGTTATCGAGCCCAGACAGCTGAGCAAACCCGAGCCTAATTCTAGCCAACACTTCAGGCCCTTCATAATCGGGGTACAAACATGTATACTGGAACTCGCAATCAGATTTACCACAACCCAGAAAAACCTCGTTATAACCATCTACTTAACAGATAAGTTTACGAGTATTCCGGTAGGGCTATCCCCAGCATCATCCCAGCCTCTTCATTAGACCCTTCGAATGAGTTTTACTGACGCTTCAGGTTCTACATAATTTTGGGACAAACGTGTTCATCGGAATCTGCAATCAGATCTGCCACAACCTTGAAAAATCTCGTTGTAACCTTTTACTACACAGAAGAGTTTACGAGTATTCAGGTTTGGCTATCCCCTGCTTCATTCCAATTTTCACATTGTACCCTCCTAAATGAGGTTCATTACTCTTGGAAGTTAATTTTCTTTTGCATTTGTTCAATCTCAATTTTCTATGCCTGTCAACGCACGCGATGCTCAAACTTTTGTAGACTTCACAAAATTTTCAAATTAACTAATAACTAAAGAAAAACTAAAATTAAACTAAATACCATCATTATTTTAGTCAGACAAAAAAAAACAAAAACTCATGCACAAACAAATACAAAAGTAAGATTCTATCCGTCATCACTTCGTCAGTTTACACAATAACACTGACTATCGAACAGGTCACAATTCCAAATCATTCTTTAAAAACTCCTTACAAATATTTCGGAATATTCTGAGGTTTGTTGTTATTTTTGCTTCACGGGGCAGTGTATTATACAATCGGCACCCTTTATAAAAAAATGAGTTTTGGGTGCACGACATCCGGAAGTTCATAGTTCTGAGGTCACTTGCTTGTCTAGTATTGTATTGGTGTATATCTCTTCCATATGTTATAGTATTCTGTAAATAATTCGGTGTCATTCCATTCGTCATTTTAAATATAAACGTAAAGGGTGTGTCACATGAAATTGCATCACGGAAAAAACGCTGTAGAAATTTTATTTTTAGGAATTATATCTTCAGCTTTCGCATATAATCAGATAATGTGTGTATAGATCACGTTGGCCATGCTTCACTGTCACTGTCGAAAAAGAGCGTCGTGAATTAATCCTGTGCACTCATTTCGAGAATCCGGAGTTGTCACATCGGGACATCGGTAAGATGCTGGGAATCGTCCAATCCACGGTCTGCAGAGTACTAAAACGATACTTCGAGAACCTAACCATCAACCGGAAGGTGAAGAACGGCAAAAATGGATACTCCGTCAGTGAAAAAGATCACAAGCGCATAGCAGTTTAGACGTGATCCGAGAAGTTCGGTCCGGGATGTCGCCAATAAGCTGAATTTGTCAAGTTCATTCGTCCAGCGGACCAAGCAGCGGAAGGGCCTGCGTACATACAAGGTTCAGAAGGCTCCTAACCGCGACGAAAGGCAAAACATGGTGGGGAAGACGCGAGCCCGGAAGCTGTACACCGAAATGCTGACGAAGCCGCATTGCCTGGTAACGGACGACGAAACCTACGTCAAAGCGGACTTTCGTCAGCTGCCGGGCCTGTTGTTCTTCTCCGCAGAGGACAAATTCAGCGTTCCGGAGGAGATTCGCAAGCAGAAACTATCCAAGTTTGCCAAAAAGTACATGGTGTGGCAAGCGATCTGCTCTTGCGGAAAGCGGAGCACCCCCTTCGTGATGACCGGCACGGTAAACGGGCAGGTTTACCTTAAGGAGTGCCTACAGAAGCGCTTACTACCACTATTGAAGCAGCACGAGGGCCCGACCATCTTCTGGCCGGATCTCGCTTCGTGCCACTATTCAAAGGACGTGTTGGAGTGGTACGAAGCCAACGGGGTCACCTTCGTACCAAAGGAAATGAACCCGCCCAACGCGCCGGAGCTTCGCCCAATAGAGAAATATTGGGCGATTATGAAGCAGGCCCTCCGGAAGAATCCAAAAGTCAAATCGGAGGCGGACTTCAAGAGAAAATGGATTTCTGTTCAAAAAAAACTACAACCTGACGTTGTACAGAACCTTATGGACGGGGTAAAGAGGAAGGTGCGAGCATACGGGCTTGGGCTCGAAGTATGAATAAAAAGAAAATGCCAAAAGTTGTTTAATAGTTTTTATTTTACTGTCTAAAATTTTCAAAAGGATCGGTCTACTGGGCGAATTTCTACAGCGTTTTTTCCGTGATGCAATTTGATGTGACACACCCTTTAAGCGTGCAACATTTTATTCTCTGGCCTATTGACATCCATTGTAGGCATTCTAACATAAATCTCCGTGGAGTTCTCCGATCACATTTTAATATCAAGCGCATGGCTTTGTTTTGTAGCATTTGCATTCGTTGCATTTGTCTCTTGTTAGCAAGGAACAAAACGGATGCACAATAATCAAAATGCGGAGCAATCAACGCTTTGTAAATCGTCATTTTACTTTCTAAGGGCAGAAATCGATTTATTCTACAAAGCACTCCGTATTTTTGAGCTGCTTTCTTTATTGTTTAGTTTATGTGTTCATTAAAGTGTAGTGTTTCATCTAAAATAACACCAAGATATTTTATTGATGACTCCCTCTCCACTGATTGTCCATCAATAGTTATATTAAAGTTGTTACTTTCAACAACACGTGTCGATACAACCATGTACTTAGTTTTATTAATGTTTAATTTTAGCTTCTTCCACTTCAACCAGTCATCTAGATATTGCAGTTCATGGTTCATTTTTGTGTAACAATCTTCCAAAGTATCTGCCACAACGAATATTACTGTGTCATCAGCAAACAATGATTAATGGTCAGCAGCATCCCAATAGGAAGTATCCCGTGTCGGGCACACGTACAGAGCATCGAAGACTGCGACATCCCAATTACGAAAACACTTGTAATACCAACCTCGAGTCAACCGCGAGTAATCGGTTACATATTACTAACATAGTCTAAGCAAACATTGTCAAAATATTGAACTCCCGGCCCCGTTAGGCTGACGCCATATGAGCCTTAATAAAATATATATTTTGGATAAAAAAAAATCAGCAAACAAGTTCACGTCGCTATAGTTTAGCACCTATTTAATATCATTTATGTAAAGCAAGAACAATAATGGCCCCAGAACACTTCCTTGAGGGACACCCAAATCAACTGGTTTCGCCGAAGATTTACAGTCTCTATACCTAGTGATCTGTGTTCGCCCGTAGAGGTAACTCTCAAACTGTACTACCAAACAAACAGGTGATAACTTTACCCCACGTGATCACTTTGCCCCCATTACCCCCAATTATATTTTGACATGCGATAGCTTTATTGAAGTACAAGAAAACTCTAAAGTAATGGAACTCTTAACACATAAGATGACTAACAATACAACGATGAACAATGATAATATAACCAAACAACTAACTGACCTCTTTGCCAATAGTTCCCCTACTACGGAAGTTTTAGTGCGGGTTTTCAAATACCTCAACATAATTTCCAAATATCAACAGGGCAGTTTATATGTTTGGAAAAATATCCATTGAGATGAACCAAAACCACGTGCTCAAAGTAATGGATCCTCTTCCTCCTGTTGGTCCCTCGCTCACTCTGCGGAACAGAAAAAGGAGATTTTTCGGCAAGTCATGCGGTGCACAGAGCACGGAGGAAAATTGGACATGGAAGGTGCGATTACAAGATCGAATATCGCCGTCCACGTTTGGGCTATTAGCAAAGGTGGGAAGAAGATAATGGCGATTATCATGATGATGATGATGATGATGGCTCGTTAATTGGTGAACATCCTCCGAGGCTGGCTGCCGGCTCGTTTCCGTTTAGCGGTGTCGACAAACTGTGTATGCACTTGTTATCGAAGTTTCGAGCCGCTTACTGTTGATTGGAAAGAGCCTTCGTTCGAATCGGCTTGGACATAAGAGGCTTGCTAATTGAGTCGGATGGCTGCCATTCGGTGCGGGTCAGTAGTCATGTGCAGGCAAATTTGGCTGCGGACTGTTTGAAAGTGGTGTTGATTTTCCTGCCGTAAACAAAACGAGAGCACCGTCAACAGCAGGTTGGGAAATTTTGACCGGTGCGGCGCTTGAAACCGCACATTTATAACTGTTGTTGATAATAAGATGGATAGCTCGACTCGGAACGGATAATGCAAACGACTCATAACGAAGTGAAGCAATTGTTGATTTCCTTGCAATAGCGGAAGCGCTTGATATAGATGTAACAAGATTTTACGTCTTTGTTTCATTTTCCGTAGATCATGGTATTACAGGTCGGACTCGATTATCCGGAGTATTGATTTTTGACGTAGGACTACGTCTTTCATTTCTATACCGGGGTGTAAAATCAAAGTTTCGAAAACGAAAGCGTTACGCCGGAGACCGAGATTTTGAGCGTTAATAGCACCTAAACAACTGAACGACATGGTATGATAAACACTTCATTCGAAAGATAAAATGTCTACGCGTTATATACTTGTTACTTTTTGATCCAAAAACTTGTTTTAATAGTCTTAAAATTGTTTTCAAAACAGGCTATTGAAATCACCAATCGGTATATAAGCGAGCGCCGCTCGGGAATCCACTCAGTTATAATTGAACAGCGATTGGAGCATGTTGTCGCTGTTGTGGAGAAGCTCTTCGTTTATCATGAAAGCGCGGATGAACGGTGCCACCAAGAGCCTGTTTGTGCACCTTAGGCCAGAAGGAAATCCATCAGGAGGAGAGTGATGCCACAAACGGTTCCCCGGGAAGAGTTCGGAACAGCCGTCACACACACACATACACGCGCGGAGCTCTTCGTTTGGATGCCATTCAGCATCGAGAAAATTCCGGAAAGATTCAATCGTTGCTGAAAAATAATCTGCCAGTTCCCCACTGCGAAAGAGTTCATTTTAATGTTTTCTATCCATGTAACACTGCGACCAAATATTTTTCAATCAAGTGCTATAAACAGGTGGTTATCGAGTTAGCATTAATCACTGATGGGCTTCGAGTATCGAGGAATATCTGGAACACTCTAATCGTTGCTGAAAAATACCCTGCCAATTCCCCTGGGAATTGAGAAATACATTGATGCGAAAGAGTTTATTCTAATGTTTTATATCCATATAACACTGCAACCAAATACATTTTGTTTTGTGATTTTTCAATCGATCGCAATTAACATGGAAGCTTCTGAAAATTATTCTTTCCCATCAGTAGAAAGTTTTCGTATCCAATATTGTATGCGCGCGCAACGGAAAATGTTTCGCATCGCGTAAATTTAATAATTTTCAATCGATTATTGCTCAGTCGCCGAATGTTTCAAACTCAGAGAGTTCATTCCCCACTTGTTTGCCTTCCAAATTGCTATCGTAAACCACACCTTCTCTCGATTCAATCACGCACAAAAAGCATACTTAAGCGATATTCTGGTGGTTAAACGCATTCATTTTTCGTGAGGACATCGACAAGGACATCATAATTGAACGAGCTGGATGGCGAGGAATCGAGGGATCGAGATATTCATTACCTAGCCTGACCTAACCTGAAAGACATGCAGTTTGTTTGGAACTGCGAGGGAGGGCAGAGAAGCCGATCCATCAGGAGGAGAAGAGATAGTGACCAAGAGAGTATCAGCATCGAAAAACGGTTCTCCGGGAAGACATCGAAGCAGCCGCCACACACACACACACACACATACAAGCGCGGAATTATTTTTTTTCGTTTGGATGCCATTCAGCATCGAAAAAATTCCGGAAAGATCTAATCGCTGCTGAAAAATAATCTGCCAGTTCCCTGGGAGTTGAAAAATACATTAATGTGAAAGAGTTTATTTTAATGTTTTCTATCCATGTAAAACTGCGACCAAATATTTTTCAATTAAGTGCTATTAACAGGTCGTTATTGAGTTAGCATTAACCACTGGTGGGCTTCGAGTATCGGGGGGAATCTGGGAAGATGTTATTGTTGCTGAAAAATAATCTGCCAGTTCCCCTGGGAATTGAAAAATACATTCATGCTAAAGAGTTTATTTTAATGTTTTTTAACATATAACGATGCGACCAAATACATTTGTGATTTTTCAATCAAGTGCAATTAGCAGGAAAACTTCTGAAGATTTTTGTTCCCCATCAGTAGGATATGTTCGTTTCCAATATTGGATGCGCGCGCAACGGAAAATGTTTCGCATCGCGAAAAACATAATTCTCAATCGATTATTGCTCAGTCGCTGAAAGTTTCAAACTCAGAGAGCTCATTCGCCTCTAGTTTGCCTTTCAAATTACCATCGTAAACCACACCTTCTTTCTATTCAATTACGGACAAAAGCATGCTTAAGCGATATTTTGGTGGTGAAACGCAATCTGTTAGAGGCGAATGAACTGAAAAGTTCAAAGCCTCTTTAATTAAACATCATCATCATGAAACGCAATCATTTTTCTTGAGGACATCGAGCTGAACGTGCTGGACGAGCTGGACGGCGAGGGATCAAGAGATTCATTACCTGGCCTGACCTGAAACGCATTCAGTTAGTTTGGAATTGTGAGGAAGCGCAGAAAAGCCGATCCATCAGAAGAAGAGAAGACGACCGAGAGAATACCAGCATCGAAAAACGGTTCCGTTTGAGACATCGAAGTAGCCGCCACACACATACACACACATATATATACGTACGGAACTTCTTTCGTTTAAATGTCATCCAGCATCGAGAAGATTCCGGAAGAATATTATCGTTGCTGATAAATATTCTGCCAGTTCCCCTGGGAATTGATAAATCCATGCGAAGGAGTTTATTTTAATGTTTTCTAACCATAACGGGTGTTAAATAAAAAATGATCAATCACATATACATTTTTCTTTATATTCTCATCGATTTCAGTATTTTTTATTAATAACATAATGTATTTTCTTCAAAAAAATGTCAGTGAATGTTTGAGTAAGGGCCGTGGTCTGCTGTTCGACGCAACTTTGTCGCGATGCTCTCACAAGAACGTTGTACGGCACTTACGTCCATTTTCCGGATACAATTCCAGATTCTTGTATTCAGTTGCTTCGTGTCCTTGGCCCTCCAATTGTTTTTATACACTAGGGCACTGAGTAAGCCAAAGAAATCCTCTTTTGGGCGGCACTGGGGCAAGTTTGTTGGGTTACGATCTTTCGGCACGAACGGTATCTTTATCTCCTCAAGATACGCCAGCGTCTTCTTGGCGTAATGGGAAGACGCCTTGTCCGGCCAGAAGACGTACTTCCCATCCGCGTGATGCTCGTTCAGGAACGGCAGCAGGATTTTATCGAGGCACTCTTCTCGATAGATTTGTTGGTTGATTGCCAGACCGCTCGGCTTAAACCAAGGCTTTGAAATGCCCCGGTCGGAAATGGCGATGTACAACATAACCTTTTGTTCAAACTTGTGCTTGAAATTGTATTTCACTTCAGGCGGTGTGGATGACTTGTCGCTGGAGTAGTAATTATCATTTCCTGGAATATGCGTTTTGGACAGCGGAAAATAGCTTTCGTCGTCCAGAACGAAAGACGTCCCGCGGTATTTTCTGGTCATCCACCGACACTGTGATTTAACCGTCTCAATCTGCTCCTCCGTGTACTCCGGCGACCTCGTCTTCTTCCTGCAGACGATTCCTTCCATCTTGAGGGTCCGATGGATCAATACGTGGGAGCAGCCATATTTCCGACCTGCGTCACGCAGGCTGGTTGCGTCCTTGTTGTCAAACAGTTTCTTTAACGATGTCTTCCTCTGCTTCGTCATTATCGTCACCGGACGACCACTTCCGACCTTCCGCTCTACGTTCAGGGAACCCAGGATACGATATACCGTACTGACAGGTACATTTTCTTCCTTAAAATGTGCCACCGTGAACTTTTTTTCCTTGCTGGAAATGCGTTTCGTAGAACCGTACAATGCGTTCGCGGAGCACGTGCTGTTTCGACGCCATCTTTGCTTTGACTAAATTCAAACTAGCAAAACCCAACACGCCTGCTGTTTCTAGGGAGCCCAAAGAGCAATTTTCTTGGAGAAATCAAATTTTACGCTCTTTATTTGAGTTACTGAAAGGTATTGAAAAAATTCTCATTTTTTATTTAACACCCGTTATAACACTGCGACCAAATACATTTGTTTTTGTGATTTTCAATCAAAGTTTATTTTAACGTTTTCTATCCATATAATACTGCGACCAAATACAATTGGTTTTGTGATGTTTCAATCAAGTGCAATTGGCAGGTGGTCATCGAGTTAGCATTAACCACTGGTGATGGACTTCGAGAAGAATCCGGAAAGATATCGCTGCTGCAAAATAATCTGCCAGTTCCCCTTGGCATTGAAAATAACATGCAAGCGAAAGAGTTTATTTTAATGTTTTCTAACCATATAACACTGCGACCAAATACATTTCGTTCTGTGATTTTTCAATCAAGGGCAATCAGCAGGAAAACTTCTGAAGATTATTCTTCCTCATCAGTAGGATATTTTCGTATCCAATATTGGATGCATAAAACCTTGTACCTCTAACGTAACGCTCTCGTTTTCGAAGTCCCCCGAATATTCATTTATTCTTCATTCAGAATGGATTCAGATTCAACTTCAAACAAATGATCACTGAATCAACGATAGTCCTACGTCACCATTGCGGTTATACCATAGATATAACCCACTTCCTGTTTTTTTTTCACTCCGAATAATCGAATCCTCCGGATAATCGAGTCAAAAAAAAAACGAATTTTCTCTTGGTAAACGTAATATAATTATGATTTGCACTTATTTATTAAATGGTTTTATCTAGCTTGACCCGTTTGTTAGTTTGTGACTTTGTAATTTTGTAACTTTGTCTGTAGCGCTGTACCACATTAATAGAAATTTAACCCCCTTCCTGTTGACCGATTGATCTGAAATTCGGAACACATCTTTATCTCTGGTGTCATTATGAAACTGTGTACTCCATGATCTTGAAAATCCAAGATGGCGGCCGCTACAAAATGACGGATTATGTACATATTTTCTCAAAATCCCATCAATATGGGTATCGAATGAAAGGGCTTGACCAGTAGAACACAATTATTTATGGAAAATGTGATTCAAAGATGGCGGCCGCTACAAAATGGCGGATTACATATTTTCTCAGAACCGCTGCAATATGTATATCAAATGAAAGGGATTGACTAGTAGAATACAGTTATTTATGAAAAATGCAAATCCAAAATGGCCGCCACCACAAAAAGGGGCCATATATATTTTTTTCCCAAACCTCATCACATGAAAGCCCAAATCAAAACCAATGAAATGAAAGTTCTCGACTAGTAGAACAAAGCAGTTCATGAAAAATCCAAATTCAAGATGGCTGCAGTTCCTAGACAACTAATCACTTTTTAAATGGTTTCATTCAGCTTGACCTGTATGTATATATGTTTGAATATTTGTAGGATTGTCCTATATTAACAGAAAACTGACGCCGTTCCTGTTGACTGATTGATATGAAATTTGGAATACACCGTTATTTCTACTGTCGTTATAAAACTGCGTATCCCATGATCTTGAAAAATTCAATTTGGCCGTCGCTAAAAAATAGCTGAATGACTTGACTTGGAGAGCACGAAACATAATAAACAACATAAATTTAAAAAGGTCGCCGCCACAAAACGATCGCCTATGTATCTGCAGTGCAATATATCAAACTAATGGTCGCAGCGGTACAAGGCTCCTACAGAATATGTATTTTTTGCTATCCCCTCAATATCGGTAACAAATGAAATGATTTGACTAACAGAATACAGTACATCATGAAAATATTCCGAAGAAAATTAGGTAAGAAACAAACGTTGGATTTCCATTATCCACAGTTAGTTGTTTCCTCATATACCCCACGATTTCACCCCACGGCGGCCAAATTGAATCTTTACAAGATGGAATACGCAGTTTTATAATGATAGTAGAATTAAAAGTATGTTCCAAATTTTAGATCAAACACAATGAAGAAGGGGGTCAAATTTCTGGGATAACCCTACAAACACTCCAACATACATACGAACAGGGCAAGCTGAATGAAACCATTAAAGCGTAATTGTTTATTTGGGAACTGTGACCATTTTGAATTTGGATTGGATTTTTTATGATCTACTGTGTTCTACCAGCAGAGATGGCAACCTTCCTGATTTTTCAGGATTTCCCAGACTTTTTGGCACGCTCCCTGATATCCTGACAAACACTCAATTTTCCCAGATTTTTATGAAATGATCCTGATTTTTCCTGATTTTTTTCTTATTGCTAGATCAGAAAAAACACACATACATATACTGGGAGTTTTGCTGGTTGTGTATGAGAACTGTCATAATAGTCTACATTAATAAGCTTTCCGGTCCGCGCTTATATAATGCTTACTCTTTCTTTCGATTATACTCTATCTGTTCGCATTTTCGAAAGTACAGTGTTGAAATTTTTTTAAATTTGAAGTTAACGTGAAAGAAATATAATCTATAAGAATCATATGCCAGAGGGGTCTCGCAATTCAATCTCAATAAAACGAAGATTAGAAACAGAACGGAACGGAAACGATGAAAGGAATATCAGCGAGCAAAATTATTTGTTTATTTGTACAGTTAAATAAAAACGATACAGGTTTCATTACATTTTCGCAGCAAATAACATCCAAGTATAACAATCGATGTAAGCATCTTTTTTATTAAACTGTAATTATTATTAAAAAGTGTTTTATTTCTTGAAGAATATATATTAAATTGTTGGTAAAGCAAGAAGTTGCAAGAATGATCCGTGAGACACGACAAATGAATTAGCAGATACATATACATATGTTTAAAATCTCCGTTCATGTGCATCAGTTAAAACATGGTTACGTAAATCGTTACGACTTGTGCGTTTCATCTGCGTCGATTTTTTTTAAAGCAAATCGTGGCTGGTGATGAAAACGGGTCATTTGAAACAATCCGACTGACCCGGTCTTCACCTGGAAAGAAATTATGACCTTGGTTTAGGTGGTATTGAAGAGGAATTCTGTATTGTGAGCTACTACCAAGCAACAAGTCGATACATTCCCACAAATACTGCTCGCAACTGGACAAATTAGCTTCCATAGTTAGTTAATGCTTAGAATTGTTAGACTACCTCAAAGATTTCAGAACTACCTGAATTGATTGCAAAACAACACTGTGCATATAAAATTCAGTCAATAATACTTTGGTTTTCTCCATAATGGGTACGAACTTTCCGGACAACCCAATATGAGCTATCCTGATTTTCCCTGATTTTTTTTCATTCTCCCTGATTTTTCAAAAAAAAAAAATAGTTGGCAACCCTGTCTACCAGTCGAGCACTTTCATTTGATACTCATATTGATGGGGCTTTAAAAAAAATGGTGCCATTTTGTGGTGGCACCCATTTTGGATTTGTACAGACCCCGTTCGATTCTGGCAACACTCCCGAATATTTTGTGTCGCCAAAATCGAACCGTGCCAAAAACGAACGGTTTTTTTTCATAATTTTTTAAAACCTCTTAGCGGTTACAAATATTTAAAAAGCAATAAAAAACTACATGACGCGAATATTTTAGTGTTTGCCCTCTTCGGGTACACTGTGGTACACATTGAAGAGTCTACTGCTCCGGGATTAAAGATAGCAAAATATAGAATAACCTTTGTGCCATGCTCGAATGCTACGGGTACTCACAAATTGCCGATGTTTATAATTGGGAAAACTAAGAACACATAAAGCTTTCAAAAAGTCACAGGAGGGTTGTGTCCGAGACACGGCCGCATAGTTGACGTAGGATTCCGTTAGGCTATCTGTTGATTTTGGATATGTTTGAAGAATTACATCGTTAACGACGGCTCGGAAGCCGCATTCGAAGCGTCGGAGTGGAACTGTCGACCGGAAACTGCGTGGGAAAGTCATCAAGGCCGTCAAGAGGAATCCCAATCTTTCAGACCGCGATTTGGCCAATAAGTTCCAGGCCGCTCACAGTACGGTGCGACGAATTCGTCTCCGGGAAGGAATAAGGTCATTCCGAGCCAGCAAACAGCCAAATCGGACGCTGAAGCAGAACAATGTGGCCAGAATCCGTGCTCGAAAGCTGTACGACCAAGTGCTGACCAAGTTCGACGGATGTATTCTGATGGACGATGAGGCCTACGTGAAGGCGGACTTTGGGCAAATCCCAGGTCAAAAATTTTATTTGGCGACGGCTCGGGGGGATGTACCTGCAAAATTTAAGTTCGTGTTTGCGGATAAATTCGCCCGCAAGTACATGATTTGGCAGGGGATATGCAGTTGTGGACAGAAAACCAAAGTCTTTCTCACTGACAAGACAATGACATCAGAAGTCTACAAAAAAGAGTGCCTACAGAAACGGATTCTGCCGTTTATTCGTGCACACGACCGTCCAGTAATGTTTTGGCCGGACCTCGCAAGCTGCCATTACAGCAAAACGGTTATGGAATGGTACGCAACGAACGGGGTCAGCGTAATACCGAAGGACCTCAACCCCCCAAACTGTCCCCAGTTCCGGCCGATAGAGAAATACTGGGCAATCACGAAGCGGAGGCTTAAGGCAAAGAGAAAACTTGTTAGGAACATGACTTAAATGAAGAACTGGTGGAATCAAATCGCCAAAACGGTGGACAAAAAGGGTGTGCGCCGCCTAATGTGCCGTATTACGGGAAAAGTACGAGAATTTCTTCGAAACAGCAATGAATATTTTTTTAATTTTTTTTTTATGAAAGAGTAAAGAAAATGCTACATTTGTATGAAAAACAAATTATGAATTCGTTAATAAATGACTGAACTACACGCAATTATTTGTGTTCCAATATTAAATGAAGCAGACTTTATTTATTGAGATATGTACCTAGATAAATGCGGGGTGGCACCTATTATGTTCACCAATTGACTACTTTTTGGATTCCAAGTTGTTAGAGGATTAGATTCGATAATAGAATAGCCACCCGGGAGTAATCGCTAGACACTAGATACACACTAGATATTACTACCAAAAGGCTGGTTTTTAAATCTCGGGTAAATAGAGGTGTCACATGATGGGCATATTACGGATCTAAGTACTACTTTGATCATTCCCGTTATATTAAAGGAACATGTTCTGGCCATATTCCGGAACAATTTGAACGATTCCAGCCATATATATTGGCAACATAAATGATCATATTATGTTTTTATATTTATATCTTTTTTGACGTAGGACTACGTCTAACCGGAAGATATAGGGGGTGAAATGGAAATCTAGGCACTGAACAAGTAGGAAAAAATGCAAGATTTGGAACGCTTATAACTCGAGTATTTCTCAATAGATCGCAAAGGTTTTTGCATCAATTGATAGGAAATATATCTACGCATCTATCATAACGAATAACATTTCATTTTTCTTGAGATAAATAATTGAATAATTGTGAAATATCAAGCATTGTCAAAATGCACTATGTGCCCATTTTTGATTGGTCCATTTTGTGCTCCTCAAATCGTACCGACCAAAACGGGCAACCAGAGCAGCAGCGAAATAGAATGAAGCACGATTGGGAAGGAAAAAGAAAAAAATGAACGAAACATTGGTCGCAGTCTCACACATGCGTAACTCTCGAGCCAGCCAGTCAGCTTAAAAATCCCCGCTCCGCTGTCGTAACGATCATTCTCATTCAAACCGTACACCACATTGGTTCGCATCACAACACATCAATAAACCAACCCAAGCAGCCATGTCTGGACATGGTAAAGGAGGAAAAGTGAAGGGAAAGGCAAAATCCCGCTCGAACCGTGTTGATCTGGAGTTCCCCGCAAGGGTAGCTAGGCCGAGCGCGTTAGTACCAGTGCACCAGTCCACCTAGCCGTTATATAGTTTATATAGGCGTTATAATAGTTTCGTTATATAGTTTCGGCCACCGAAGTGATCGAGTTAGCTGGCAAAGCTGCTCGCGACGATAAGAAAACCCGCATTCGGAACAGAACACATTCGGTTCGGTGGACATCAAGACAACAGGCATTGCAGCGAGTGGCGAATGGCAAACGCAATCGCAAAACGGCATCAGGTAGCAGAAGAAAAAAGTTTGTTCTTTATACAAACTGCTTTGGTGGCAAATCCAGAACAAGGCGGCATCGAGGGCGTTCGAAATGGTTTTCTTCAATACCACGAGTACTAAGTTTTCTAAATTGGAACCATTCCATAAAGCAAGGCGCTTTTCAGGGCCATTAAATCTTCCAAAAAAGAGTTTAGGAAATACAGTTCAATGCTTTCTAAAGCATTATCCAAAATAATAATAAAACACAAATTGATTTTTTCATAATTTGTTTGCCAGGATCTGATGAGTATGTGAATTTGACAGTTGTTCTGAGCTTATTGATAGTTGGGGACTTTCCTGATTATTCAATTTTCACCAATTCTTAAATTGTTTCCAGATTGAAAGTACAGTAATTTACAATTAGTTCGACATTAAGCTAATTGGACGGACATGTAATGCGACTTATTTAGTTGGAAATTTTTGTAAACATAGAGATCCAAATTATGACCCCACATTGAAAGTCGACACTGTACCACTGTCATCGCAAATGTTCAATTACAGGTTAAAATCGCCTCCAATGCGACACTGAGTGGCGCTTCGGCACGTCGCATTGAATGTAATTTACTGTACAACATGTCACAAAGCTGGATGGGAAGAAATTTTCCAACTGTGAAAGCTGTGGTGAGTGGCAACAAATCGCTAAACAGGAAGGTTTAGCCGATCAAGATGGGAATATCGAGTGATAACAAAACACTAAACTCTTTAGATTGAAGATAATTTTGTGATCCTGAAAAGGACCCTTTTTAGCCTGCATGTGAATCCAACGAGCGAACAAATCGTAATGAATGTATTTTTTTGCCATCGCTCCCTTTTAACGCTCATTCGTTCGCCTCGTTGGACTCGTCCCTCTGGCTAAGTTTACCGATTTGTCTCTATCCTGTGAGTGTGTACCGCTAGAGTATAAAACACGCGGACCCCAAAAAATATCTTATTTTCTTTCAAACCGTAAACCCGTGTGGTTGTACGGCATCGGCATCGTGGACGTAACAAAGGAGGACAAGTTAAGGGAAAGGCAAAGTCTCACTCGAACCGTGCAGGTCTCCAGTTCCCTGTTGGTCGCATTCACTGAGTGCTCCGCAAGGGTAACTAGGCCGAACGGATTGGTGCCGGAGCACCAGTATACCTAACAGCGATTATAGAGTTTCGGCCGTCGGAGTGCTCGAGTTGGCTTGCAAAGCTGCTCACGACAATCAGAAAACCCGCATCAAGAACAGAGCAGCTTCGGTTCGGCGCTCATCAAGGCAACAATTAGTTTCAGTGAGTGGCAAAGTGTTTCTCCGGCACGTCGCATTAAATGTAATTTACTGAACAACATGTCACAAGCTGGATGGGAAGAAATTTTCCAACTGTGAAAGCTGTGGCGAGTGGCAAACGCAATAGCTAAACAGGAAGGTTTAACCGAACAAGATGGGAATATCGAGTGATAACAAAAACACAACACCAAAGGTTCTTTTCAGAACCATCAACATATTCATAAAGAGTAAACAGTAAACTAATCCATTTTTCAGGTAGATAGGTAGGTATCCACGTAGGAGAAGAAAATAAAACAATATATTAAACATATATATTTAACAAAAGCTGTCCCCTGTGTATAGTCCTACGTCACTCCGGTTATGTCCCCGACATTACCCACCCGTCTTTTTTTTTGTTGAAATTGGTTGAATTGGTCCTTCAGGATGAGAAAGTAAAAAACAGAATTTAAGAAAAACCGGTCGTTTTGGGCACATGTGCCAAAATCGAACGGGGTCTGTATTTTTCATAAATAACTGTCTTCTACTAGTCAAGCCCTTTTATTTGATGCCCATATTGATGGGGTTGTGAAAAAAAATATATATGGCGCCATTTTGTGATGGTAACTATTTTGGATTTGCATTTTTCATAAATAACATTGTTTTACTAGTCAAACCCTTTCATTTGATACCCATATTGATAGGTTTGTGAAAAACTGTATATGCCGCCATCTTGTGGTGGCGGCTATTTTGGATTTGCATTTTTCATAAATAACTATATTGTACTAGTCAATCCCTTTCATTTGATATCCATATTGATGGGGTTCTGTGAAAATATGTAATCCGCCATTTTGTAGTGACCGCCATCTTGGATTTGCATTTCTCATAAATAACTGTATTCAACTAGTCAAGCCCTTTCATTTGATACCCATATTGATGGGGTTGTGAAAAATATATACATGGCGCCATCTTGTGGTGGCGGCCATTTTGGCTTTGCATTTTTAATAAATAACTGTATTCTACTAGCCAAGCTAGTCAAGCCCATATGGATTATCCAATTTGTAATTATTATACAAATTATTCAAAATTTCTTATCTAAAAATAAGAAAAATCAAAAATAAAATACTCCGGATAATCGAGTCCGACCTGTATTTATATTATTTTTTCGTGATACTATTCAGTCCCGACCTGGCAGTACTCGTTACGAAAATGGCTCGATGACTGATAAAAAAATAAAGAATTTTTGCGGCTTCCATCTTTGAGAGCTTAACCCGAGTAAGGTAACATTACTATCTCGCTCCTTGCTAGGGATTGGGTAGACCCAGGATAATAAAAAATCCCAGGAATAAAAGCTAACGCTGTCATCTTCATGATTTATGCAATGCATGGCTTCCCAATGTTGTGCAATTCTTCAAACTACACATAAAGTTACCTCTGCTCCACTCGATAATAGTGCATTCCAAATCGAACCTGGCGACCTGGCGCTTATCAAAAGATGACAAACTACTTTCATTTTCGTGCCGTTCCATTCAAATTGCCCACTGTGCATAACATATTCACCCATACCCAAAAAAAAACCCATTTCGCTTAATCGTGTAAACCTCGCTCGCTCGGAGGTTCGTTGCAAATGTCATTGATCGCCAATCATCATTACTTAACATTGCGTATATATTTTTTTCTGTGGCAATTCGCCTTAATTGCGTCTCTTGATTTTGAATTCGAATTGTCAAACACAGCATTGGCTGGAAGGTGAAAATTCCGATGGAAGCCATTTGGGTGCTTCTTCGTTGAGTAATTTGATCACGGAATGGCGCTAACGCACTCGCCTAATTGTCATTGCTTTGTTGCTTTATTTACATTTTTCAAAGTTGTAATTATTTCAATTTGCTGGGTACATTTTGTTTACACTTTTCCCGCAGCTCGTTTGTTTCTCCGCTACTCCTCTATCATTTGGCAACACAATTGTGTTTCTCAGACGAGTTCTGAAAATAAAGGCCAGAACATTTATCAACCGTTTCTCGGATACACCTCCTAAATTTTACCACGTGAAAAACTGCTCTGTGAAACATAACTCCTAATAGGGCCGTACCTCCTTCCCGAGTGATAGTTTGACAGTAAAATCTAAACCTCAATTTCGCTAATTGTATTAGACCTTAATGGTCCATTGTTCCGTTCGGTGGTCGGTCATCTACCACTCAACAGGTGGCTGGCGATGGGAAAGAAAACATTGCGACCATTATCGTCGTTGAGTATCGACCCTTGCTAGACCCGTAGAGTCATCCATCCGCCAACGCCGCCGCCGCTTCTTCGGTCAAGCGTGGCGAGCTCGAAGCAGAAGAAGCAGAAGCAGAAGCGCCTCCGCAATGAGCAAGAAATGAGTTAATTTTTGCACTAACTCATATTTCCTGTTGCTGAGTGCAATATATTTTATATTTACACAAGTAGTATTCGCGCCCGATATTTGGTCCCATTCGCACCAAAAAGGCGAGTATTCATCCAACTTCTTCCCCAGTTCCGTGTGCCACGTTCCGGTGGAAGTCAGGCAGTCGGTGAAATAGCAGCCACTTGCCGGTTGCATTAAATTAAAGGGATTTAAAATTACGATTAAATTGTTACAAATTACTCTTGCCCGCTTGCATTCCCTTTCACTCGCCACATATATTTTCACTTGGGCAGATGATATCACTTCACGTTTGGTCGGACGTTGGTCGAAAAGTACGTCTCTCAAGAAAAAACAACCGCTTTGCTGCCGGAATTGTCCGGCAAGCTGTCAAGTTGGGTATCATGCTTCCAATTTGAATTGTTCCGTAGAATTCGCCCTAATTATTACCACAGAACACCCCAATCTCGCGTACCGTGCATACCGGAGAGGTGCAAAGGAACACAAGTTTTCCGTTCAGAGCATGAATGGAATGGAAAGAATTTCTGATAGCGGTGTTGAGATGATTTAATTACTTCCTGAAATACCACTCGCGCGCTCTTCAAATGCCAGCTTATGTTTGCTCCGACCATCGACCATCCCGCGGATAAATAAGCTCTTTTTTTTGCCCTCCCTCCGAACGAACATTCTCCCTTTTAATTGGAGTGGCGTAAGGCAAGGCGCACACTGCAGCTTTCCGGTTTTTCTAATCTCGCGTTTATGTTCTCTCCCTTCGCCTTTTAGCCTTTGTAGCTTTGTTCATAATTTTCGGAAGCGAACTGTTCCGGTGGCTATTAAAACGAGAGTGCTCGATGATTACATCATGCAGGATTTGTGTGCTACAATTGGTATCGATTGCAGTTTTCCACGTGCGTTTGTGATGGTTCCGCCCCACAGCGCAGATGTTCGAGTACAGAAATTATTTTTTTGACGTAGAACTACGTCTTTCAGGAATGGTGCCAAATCAGAAAACAGGTCACGTTTTTATGAAATAATGTTAACGTTAATAACTATTTTTGCTGAGAACGGATTTTGAGGATTTGCATACCAATCGAATCGGAAATTTCCTAAGATTTGATGGATATGCTATCCCATAGTCTGTATATGGTTTATATTGATGAAAATTGGAAGCATTCCCATTTCCCCATACATTTGTTCTGTCCATTTGTGTGCTTTCCCGAACAGAGCTGTCAATAACGGGCAACTTATACAGCCGCTAGAATAGAAACAACGAAGGCTAGCGTACACTCTGTTCAACTTCTTTAAGGCCAGGTGATGATCTTGCTGCTTTTTGTCATTGTAAACAAACAATGCTTTTCAATTCATATTCTAGTGTGTAGGTATTGGCGACTACCATACACTGCTTGATTTTCATATGTGTGTGTGCAAGCGTTGAGCGTAAACGAATGTTTTCGTATTTTTCAACTGTCAAGTTTCTATAAGACCATTTACATTTTCCGTTGTTTAGTTGTATTGATCAATAAATCTGTTAAATGCCGAACGGAAATGATAAACCAACAAACTTAAAAAAAAAGTATGCATTCTTGAGTCACCTTTTTCTGTCTTCTTCAACTTCCCCGAGATAATCCGCTTTATTCCGCGAGGCGAATGAGGTGAGATGGCTCAAGTACCTGCATTCCCGTAGGCGAATGGCGTGACTATAGTTTGTCACTAGGTGAGATTTTAAGTCGTGTCCTCATATGTTATCGGCTCGGGTATCGAAAAGAAGTTGGAAAGTAGTGTAGCTTCCACAATGAAGCGAGGAACTTTGCTATCTCACGTCACTCGCCGCGTAGAATAAGGGGGAATTTTTCCATTTTTTTTCGATTGGCTGAAACTGGGTGGGTTAATATTCTTCTCGATGGAATCCATCCCGTTACCGCTGGAGTCTGCCCAAAACTCCACAGAACCTTTTGTATGCCGTAAGAAACGGTAGCGTTTTTCAGGTATTGTTATTTTCAGGTATGGATAGTAGATCAACTTTCGTTCCTAAGCTTCTTGTCTTGTCGAGTTTGCATTATCGAAAGCTCTTTCGTCGTGAGCACTGCATACCCGTAGGCACTTCTGAAACCTGTCATCACCGTCGTCTAATGTGACTCTATAACTCTGCTGAAATCTTGAGCTTCTATCTTGGAAATATGGATTCTTGCCAAGCCTGTTCACAATCCTTGAGTGCTGGCAAGACGATTTCGTGTAGTGGCTCCTGCGGTTTTACTTTCCATCACACCTGTGTTGGACTAACAAAGCACCATTACTCAGCATGGACAGCAAGAGTTGAATTTCTCTGGTTTTGTGATTCCTGTCGACTGGGTTTCAACCCTGCTGCACATAATCGAGAGAACATCATTATGAAAGCGTTACTGCTGATACGTACGGATTCTATGGATACGCGCTTAGGAAACTACGGCGATAACCTTCGTACCATCAATAAGCAGCAATTCAAACATACCAATCAGTCATCAGACAAGTCGCTATTTCTCCAAAACATCGATCAGTTAAATCTCGATGATACCATTGGTCCCATCAATCGCTCGAGATCTTGCGATGAGTCGTCATTTTTCGAGGTGTTGGATAAAGTCAATAGCTCAGTTGCGCAACAACAACCTGATAGACTTATGGTTGGCAACCGACGCGTGCAAATTTTAGCAAAGCAACAGTCTAGGGCGACTTCCAACACGATTGCATCTACGCCGGCTGCACCAATCGAAAATTCGGGTAAACCATCCGTGAACGAGTCTTCATCTCTTGTTCATGCTGTTGGTAGCAGTAACAGGCCGCACTCTATCATCTCCAGTAATCACACCTCGCCCACTGACAGAAACCAACTCTGAACGTTGCTAAGATTGGACAGGTTACTGACGACATGGCAGCGTTCTATGTTACTCCGTTTACCCCAGATCAAAAAGAGGACGATGTAAAACAACATATACACGACATTGTCAATGTGGACCCATCGCTGGTCAAAGTTGTGAAGCTAGTTCCTCGTGGGAAAAGCCTGGATGACTTGTCATTTGTCTCTTTTAAAGTGACAGTCAGCAAAGCTGTTTCAAATGTGGTCGGCGATCGTTGGTACTGGCCTGAAGGAGTCACTGTCCGAGCCTTTGAACACAACTCAAAAAACGATTCTGCTTCTACTCGTTCGAACTTGTCATAGAGTTATCAAAAAACGACCAACCATTATCAACATTGAGCATCGAGGACAACTCGGGACGCACACAAAAAAGCTATATGGGCAGCCCTTATCCTCTCGGCACAGTCGAGCCATATCACTTCGGTCACTGTCGCAGTCGTCCCGTTCCTGTGTTCGATTGTGGAGATAGGGCAGCCCAGCCTGTTCTGCCAGGAAAGTTTTTTTCCGGTATTGAATCGTCGTTCTCTCACAAAATTTCGGCTTTCAGCAATTCCTCACAAAACGTTTGCTACCATCAAGCATTTCATCATATTGGGGGTGTTGCCGGGATGCACGTCAATAAGCAGTATGGAAGCCTCTTCTACGCGCAGACCAGTCGTGACCGATCAGGCTACCAGTTCATCCCTGCAATCAAATCGATTCCGTTCCAATCGTCACAGTCGTCCCGGTCCTGTGTCTGTAGCTACGTAAGAGGTCTTCTAGCCTGCTTCTCCAGGCAAGAATACTTTCATTTCGAACAATATGCTTCCTGATTCATTCACCATTCATAGATTAGCCTACAGTATCTGACCAGAACACTCGAAACGCGCAGAATAATGACGATGTCCACAACGTGAGCAGCATAACGGTTTTCTACCAAAATGTGAGAGGACTTCGTACCAAAATTGACGACCTGTTTCTGGCTACATCGAATACGGAGTATGATGTTATCGTTCTCACCGAAATATGGTTGAATGATGATATCCATTCCGCTCAACTATTTGGTGACTATTATACGGTATTTCGGAACGATCGAGACCCAATTACGACGGGGAAAAAAAGAGGAGGCGGCGTACTCATTGCGGTATCTAAGAAGTTTAGCTCTTCGAAATCAGTTACACAAGTTAGCGATGCAGTGGAGCATCTTTGGGTGAACGTCCATAGATCAGACAATATCATTGTTGTCGGGGTGGCGCCAGATCTTGCAGTTGATGCCGACATCATCGAAAAGCATCTTGAGTCCGTTTCCAATGTCACTGAATCATTAAAGCCGAGCGATTCTCATATTCTTTTTGGAGATTACAATCAACCTAACCTTGTCTGATTGAATTCTGCTGCTGGTTTTCTGTACACTGATCCTTTGGAGTCTAGATTTTCGACCTCTAGCGATGGAATGTCTACAATGAACCTGAAACAAATGAATGACGTCAAAAATAACAAAGGCCGTACCCTGGATCTGATTTTCATCAACGCAGAGGCTGTTTCAACGTGTACCGCGGTAGAGGCTTCCGAACCTCTGATTGTAGCTGACGTGTTCCATCCTGCTGTTGTCGCCAGATTGCATTTTCCAGAACCTGTAATTTATGATGATTCCATCGATGACATGCGATTTGATTTTCGCAGAGCAAATTTCGATGAATTAGTCGTGCTATTTCAAACTACGATTGGGTCCAGCTTCTTGATGACGACACCGACGTTGCTGTCTCACAGCTTACTAGCACACTTATTCATTTATTTCATCGCTTTGTCCCTCCACCGCGCCCTAGAAGTAAACCTCCTTGGTCGAGTCACCAGCTCCGCGAATTGAAACGCCTGAGAGCGGCTGCTCTGAGAAGATACACCATTCACCGAAATCCGATGGAAAAACATCAGTTCAATGCTGCCAGTCGAAGATATCGAACCCTCAATCGACTACTCTACTCAAGGTACGGCTACCTTGCGATTAAAATCTTCCTCAGCTGTTGGACCTGACGGAATTCCACCGATTGTATTGAAAAAGTGTGCTGAGTCAATTGTTGCTCCATTAGCAATTGTTTTCATTGGGGAAGTTTCCGGAGAAATGGAAAGAATCAGTAATGTTTCCTATTCATAAGAAAGGCGATAAACGTGATGTGTCTACGTATCGTGGTATAACTTCTCTATGCGCTGGGTCCAAGCTATTCGAAATTATTGTTGGTGGCGTGCTCTTCAATGCTGTCAAATCGAACATTTGGCCAGATCAACATGGATTCTTCAAAGGGAGGTCGATCAACACGAACCTTGTTGATTTTTCATCATATTGCGTCAGAGCTATCGAGAATGGTGCGCAAATCGACACAGTTTACACTGACCTCAAGGCTGCATTCGACCGTGTGGATCATCAACTGCTACTAGCTAAGATGAAACGATTAGGTTCTTGCTCGAATTTCACTGGATGGCTCAGCTCCTACTTGATCAACAGACCACTCACTGTGAAGCTTGGATTATCGCAGTTCTACACCTTTACAAATTGTTCAGGTGTTCCTCAAGAAAGCAACCTAGGGCCGCTATTATTTTCTATCTTTTTTAACGATGTGTGCTTCCTCATCCCATCAGGTTGTCGAATTGTATATGCGGATGATCTTAATGTCTATTACAATGTCAGATCCACTGAGGATTGTAAGACACTGCAGCGACTCACTAGCCAGTTTGAACGCTGGTGCTGTTCTAATCATCTGACCATCAGCATTCAGAAATGCTCTGTCATCACCTTCACACGGAAAAAAATCTCCAATTTACTGGGTGTATAACATTGGAGGATGCCCCATCGAGAGAGTCAGTGTGGTGAAGGACCTTGGAGTTCATCTCGATTCACAACTCTCTTTCAGAGATCATTACTCTAGCATAATCGCTAAGGCAAACAGAAACTTAGGTTTTATAATGAGAGCTGCAAACAATTTTCGAGACCCCTGCTGTCTCCGATCACTGTACTACGCTCTTGTAAGATCGGTTCTGGAGACGGCTTCTGTTGTATGGAGTCCATATGCGCATGTCTGGATAAACAGAATTGATGCTGTTCAGTCTCGATTTATAAAATTTGCACTGAGGTCTCTTCCATGGACCAACCCCGCTGATCTACCACCGTATAAGCATCGCTGCCGCCTGCTTGGAATAGAAACTCTGCGTCAAAGGCGTAGCTCAGCCAGAGCTTTATTTGTCGCAAAGATATTGGGCCTGATTCTCTTGCGCGAATGGAATGTGACAGCAATGAACTCCTCAAAGTCACATGACCCAAGTCACCGTATCGGAGGTTCATTTTGGAGTAAAATACCCAATGAATGACAAATGGTGCAGTGTTCATTGAAATATATGTCCAAGCTTGTGTTTTTTGCAAAGGCTCTTTGCATTCAATGTGTTTCATGAATATATATTTTTTTGATTTTGAAAAATTTCATTCCTTGTTACAAACATGTACAGGAAATAATTTCGTTCAACTTTATAAATGTTTTCCTTTTATTATAATTGATGAAAAATAATATTACTGGGATAAGAAGATAAAAAAATATATATTTTCAAATCTGTTATTGCCGTTTTTGCATAGTCCCTTTGCATTAATATGAGTGTATGTTATTTCAATTGTTTTGATTTCGTATCCGTGTTTTGATTCCGCATTCGTGTGTTGACTTAGTGTCCGGTGCTGATTCCGTAATAATTACGCTAAAAGGTTGGTGGATGGTTGACTATTCTTCATAACATTGCAGTGAACATTAATTTTATAGTCGCCTTACATAAAAGTCATCAAGGTAAGATATATTTATTATCGCATTTAAATAAATTTAAAAGCTGAATTTTATCCATAGACAATGAGCCGATAAAAATGATAAACCTATCAAGGATCTTGTAATTCTACTGTATTCTACTGTACTGTTATTGTCTGGATTCTCACTGGATGAGTCAGGTGTGCACGCATCTCGCATCTATCTTATGGTCAAGCTGGGTCTTAGAATCGATAAGGACGAAGCTATGAGCACAGATGATACTCCAGCCGCAACTACTGGTGAAGATGCTCCTCCACTAGAGGATGACACCGAGGATGCCTCACACATGGAAGAAGTTGATTAAACATATACGATTTTTAACTACTTAAGTAGCTTTTTGTAATTTTTGAAAGTCTGATTTGTGTTTTTGGAGTAAGGAAACGGTATGCTGAATTGAGTTTCTCGTATCAGTTAGGGTCAACTATTGTAAATTTACATTTTAATTTTGTATCGCGTTATAGCGGCTGCAGAAGATGTAAATTATTGTCATTCGTAATAGCATACCAAGTACTTGAACCGACTACTTGTTAATAATAAATATAAATTATTTAAAAAAGCACAGTTTAACTGGATTGCATTCGAAACTGCCTGTTTTTGTCCGAAAATTTTCACAATGTAGATGATGACTACATCTTTGAATCTGGAGCAGCAATTGCCCGTTTGGAACTACAAATGATTAGAGATCGTTCAAATCCTTTGGAAACGCCAAATCCTATTTTTGGCTACCATTGCTGGTACTAGTCGATAACAAATGAGGATACGACTTCAAAAGTCACAAAATGGCATGTTTTTCCACTGCAATCGCCCACGAGAATTGAGTGAGTGTTCATGAGAGTTCATTCAAGGTAAAAATCTCACCACAGTCGCCTTCGGAAATTGAGTGAGACAATTTTTGCGAGCTGTCACTTCACATTCGCACATCAGAATCAGCCCCATTGTTAGGAGAAGCGGATTCCTCCAAGAATAATCTCGACTAATTTTGAGGAAACACAGCCTTGAAATATTTCACAATCCAACACATATTTATAAATTTCTTTTAGTTTTTCATATAAAATAGAAGTCATATATAAGTCTATAATTTTCAACGACTTTTCCATATACATCATTATGATAAAACTATATGTTTAGGAGTTACGTTGAAAAACATTATCGCTACGTTTTATATTAACCCAAATGTCTTAAAATGTTTTTCAGCTTAACTCCTAAACATACATTTTTAATTAGAAAATCTGCCTTTTTGGATAAAAAGATCACTATCCTTCGATGGCATATCCTATATGAACGCCACGTTTCAGTGAAGGTGAAGACATCATTTAAGCTATCGGAACAGATCAGTTTCAGATGGAGATGTTCACACCACTGTTGATTTGAATAAGTGACGCTCAGACTTGCCGGAATTCACGTCGAGGCTGGGATCTCCACCGTCTCTGACTATGTGAATAGCTGAGGTTGTAAGGTTGCATAAAACAGTTGCAGCAAACAAATATAGAATAAAGGGTGTGTCACATCAAATTGCATCACGGAAAAAACGCTGTAGAAATTTAATTTTTAGGAATAATATCTTCAGCTTTCGCTTATAATCAGATAAGAGTGTATAGATCACGTTGGCCATGCTTCACTGTCAATTTTTCGTAAATTTGGAAAAATGTCGTCGAACGAAAAAGAGCGTCGTGAATTAATCCTCTGCACTCATTTCGAGAATCCGGAGTTGTCACATCGGGACATCGGTAAGATGATGGGAATCGTCCAATCCACGGTCAGCAGAGTACTAAAACGATACTTCGAGAACCTAACCATCGACCGGAAGGTGAAGAACGGCAAAAATGGATGCTCCGTCAGTGAAAAAGATCACAAGCGCGTAGTTAAGCAGTTTAGACGTGATCCCAGAAGTTCGGTCCCGGATGTCGCCAATAAGCTGAATTTGTCAAGTTCATTCATCCAGCGGACCAAGCAGCGGGAGGGCCTGCGTACATACAAGGTTCAGAAGGCTCCTAACCGCGACGAAAGGCAAAACATGGTGGGGAAGCCGCGAGCCCGGAAGCTGTACACCGAAATACTAACGAAGCCGCATTGCCTGGTAATGGACTACGAAACCTATGTCAAAGCGGACTTTCGTCAGCTGCCGGGCCTGTTGTTCTTCTCCGCAGAGGACAAATTCAGCGTTCCGAAGAAGATTCGCAAGCAGAAACTATCCAAGTTTGCCAAAAAGTACATGGTGTGGCAAGCGATATGCTCTTGCGGAAAGCGGAGCGCCCCCTTCGTGATGACCGGCACGGTAAACGGGCAGGTTTACCTTAAGGAGTGCCTACAGAAGCGCTTACTACAACTATTGAAGCAGCACGAGGGCCCGACCATCTTCTGGCCGGATATCGCTTCGTGCCACTATTCAAAGGACGTGTTGGAGTGGTACGAAGCCAACGGGGTCACCTTCGTGCCAAAGGAAATGAACCCGCCCAACGCGCCGGAGCTTCGCCCAATAGAGAAATATTGGGCGATTATGAAGCAGGCCCTCCGGAAGAACCTAAAAGTTGTCAAATCGGAGGCGGACTTCAAGAGAAAATGGTTTTCTGTTCAAAAAAAACTACAACCTGACGTTGTACAGAACCTTATGGACGGGGTAAAGAGGAAGGTGCGAGCATACGGGCTTGGGCTCGAAGTATGAATAAAAAGAAAATGCCAAAAGTTGTTTAATAGTTTTTATTTTACTGTCTAAAATTTTCATAAGGGTCGGTCTACTGGGCGAATTTCTACAGCGTTTTTTTCCGTGATGCAATTTGATGTGACACACCCTTTATCTTAGGAATGAATCCGATACGTTCAGCAGATAAGGAAAGTATGAACCGAGTGAGATAAAACCAATTCGATAATTTGTTGTGATCGGTGTTTCCAATCCATATTTTGGTTACCTTTATCTGAATTTGCTATTCACAACATTGAATATAATGATGGAATTTTTTATAACACCCGTGATAAGAAGTTAGTATCAGTTCAATCGGACACGACGAACTATGCATTGCTGGGATCATTTTTGTCATACAATTCATAAAATAATAACACAATTTCAAGAAGCAATTCCGTAATCGGTTTGACAAGAACAACCATTATCTGGTTCAATCTATGCTCAACGCACATGCCGTTTTGGGTCCCCGTTATGAACCTCGTCCTCGATTGGGTTTCTCCGCTTTTGAAATGGGCAGAGTTTGCCCACGCAAATCTCTTATCATCCCGACTGCTGTAAGCTTATTGCTGCCTTCTCGTTTTTGGTGGTGAATAGCGTTTTTATTTCCTCCTCCACTGTTTTTCAGCCTCTTCGGAAGAGGAGGCGTCTCCGAACGCGAGTAGAAAAGCCAACATCGAAGAGAGTGGGGGGACGACGCGTCTTGGGGCGCTTGTATGTGTGTGTATTGGCAAGTGCGATAATTGGAATGTAAATCATCGAAAAAGCGGTAATAAATATAATACAAGAAATGGGATGTAATTGATTTTCGTTGAACTGGGCTGTGCTGCTTGTCGATGGTACTCTTTGTCATTGTGTATTATGTGTGGCTGACGATGGACTTTTTTGTTTGTTTGTTGTGTTTTGGATGTTTCCTGGTATTTTGTCTGCCACAGATGATTATGAAAATCTTAGCTAGCAATTCAAACTCTTTATCGACGCTTGTGCTTGTGCGTCAAAGGTTTACAGCTCATTGAAATAGGGGATATCTGCTAGAAAAGACTGTTGTAGCTGATTCAGATCAAGATTGCGAATCTCACATTGTGCATGAAGGTAGTCACACAGGTTCCTTCCTTCATCAATAGTGTTTTTTCGTGTCTTTCCACTGGGGGAGGAGAAAACGAGATTCAAATAATGATTTAAGATACAAGATAACCGACGATAGTTTGTGTATATTATTGTTCCGCTTGGGAGCTAGTTCCGAGGGTCGATAGAAGAAAGTCCGTTGTCGGCGCTACTAGAAGATGGGGAAGCATGATCCGGAGAAACCAGCAAAAACAGGAAGCCACCGTAAAAACAGGTCCATAGCACCTCTATCAATTTGTATGGTATCAAATGGCAGTATTCAATTTTTAATCCCATTATCATAGTGGGAAAATGAAAAGAAATCCTTCAATCTTCTACCTTCCCTCAAGCAGAGCAAAACCATGTTACGCGAACCATCGAAAACTTCCTGTTTCACCTGTGCCAACAAAATTATCCCAATAATTGCACCCACACGATCCAACCGTCGACCGGATACGCAGTAAACTATCTGGAGCGCCTTCTAGTGCCGGCAGATCAAGGTCAGAATTTTACGTTTTCATTCATAAATACGTTTCATTCATCCCACCTTATCCGCGTTTCCTCCCCCAGAAGGGGCGAAAGAAGAACAACCAAACTTCCAAACAGTGAACATTCATAGAGCAGCCAAATAAGCAGCAGCAGCAACAACAGCCAGCACATCTTAACGAAAATTAAAGGCCGTGAGCCATTTCTGAAAATTGAGTAATTTCCCCGCTTTGTTTTATCGAGCAACAGTAGCGCAGCAATAAAAGGAGAAAAAAAAGGTAATCGATGCGTACCTGTTACCGTATCGGAATGAAATGAAATCACTTCGAAAGCGTTATGGCGGCGGCGCAAAAAAGTGCGTCTACGGGTTCGGGTGAAATCTACACTTCTTTCGAGTACATGGCTGCAGATACGGGAACGTTATCAATCGTATGGTTTATTAAAATTGAGAAATGCATCCTCAATTCTCTGATATTTCTATAGTGATAGTTTCTTATGTGAAGTCTTGAAACGGAGTTACATAAATATTGGGTTGGGGAAAAAGAAATGTCGTATATTGTCAATATATGGCAACATTTAAACATATCTTGTGTTGTACTTATCGCATCGGGTCATACAATACGGCTATTTAAAGACGACAATCTGTGCAACAAGTGTCGTTTTGACAGTGTTGTGATTGTCCTTTTCAGTCTCAAGTTATAGCGCGTCATAGATGGAGTCCACCAAGCAAGAAATTCGCCATATTTTACGATTTTACTACCTGCGAAGTAAAACTGCAACGAAGGTGGCCGAAAAAATCGTGTAGTTTATGGACTCGATACTGCACAGCGTTGGTTTGATCGATTTCGTTCTGGTGTAGTGGCTGTCGAAGATACACCCCGTACTGGTAGGTCAATCGTCGTGGAAACCGATGAAATCGTTGAAATCATCCAAGTAGACCGACATGTGAGCACTCGCTCGATTGGCCAGGAACTGGGTATAGACCATAAAACCGTTTGGAACCATTTGCAGGAGATTGGATTCCAAAGAAAGTTGGATGTATGGGTGCCACACGAGTTGACGCAAAAAAAATCTTTTTGGACCGAATCAACGCCTGCGATGCACTGCTGAAACGAAACGAACTCGACCCATTTTTGCAGAAGATGGTGACTGGTGATGAAAAGTGGATCACGTACGACATCCTAAAGCGAAAAAAGTCGTGGTCGAAGCGCGGTGAGCCGGCCCAAATCATCTTCTTCTTCTTCTTCTTATATGGCACTAACGTTCCTAGAGGAACTCCGCCGTCTCAACGTAGTATTACTTGCGTCATTTTCATTAGTACTTAGTTGAGATTTCTATGCCAAATAACACGCCTTGAATGCATTCTGAGTGGCAAGCTCTAGAATACGCGTGACCACAGTGCAAGTCAGAGGAAATTTCTTTGAAGAAAAATTTCCCCGACCAGAACGGGAATCGAACCCGAACCCCCGGCATGTTAGGTTTGACGCTAACCACTCGGCAACGGGAGCACAAGCCCAAACCATCGCCAAGCCCGGATTGACGGCCAGGAAGGTTTTGCTATGTGTTTGGTGGGATTGGAAGGGAATCATCCACTATGAGCTGCTCAACTATGGCCAGCCCCTCAACTCGGTTCTCTACTGTGAGCAGCTTGACCGTTTGCAGCAGGCGATTGACCAGAAGCGGCCAGAAATTATCAATAGGAATGGTGTTGTGTATAATGAGGTTGCCTTCTAAATGGCAAAAAGTTTGCGAACAAAACGGCGCATATTTGACTTAAATTGGATAACTTTAAGTATGTTAAATAAAGCGTCAAATTTCGATCAGAAATACGACATTTCTATTTCCCCAACCCAATACATAAATCGAACTATTTGTCTGCTCGAGATGATTACAGTTATCAAGCTTCAAAATCTCTAGTTGCCTTTGTTTGGGAAGTTAAAAAAAGGGGAAAGCGTCACACGTGTTCTCGACCTAGCCACTCAGGATATATTCAAGACTAGCTGACCCGACTAACTTCGTCTCGGCCAAAATAGATTTTTTGATTTGAATACTTTCAAATATCCACGTTTTCTTATTAAGTGAACGTTAGTGAGTCCAATCACCGAACTCTTCATTGATTGATTACCCTTTGACCTTTTACAATTTCCTTTTACTATAAATTGTCTAGTACTTCTACAAAAACTCGCCCACTTAATATAAAATTATTTTCTGATACAATTCTCGTTCAAGATTCTTCAAGCATTTGAAAATAACATGTTTCTCCGTTGCATGGAATACATGTTTGATACAGAGAATATTACAAAATAAAGATAGCTCAAATCGGACCATTCCTTCCTCGGGTTTAGGGCACACCAACACATTTGGCCTTCCATTTTTGTTTATATAGATAGAAGATATAGGAATGCGTTATTCCGTCTGAAAATCCTTTTCCACTTTTGAATAAAACATCAATTTCGTTAGCGCCAACATCAAATGGACTAACAACGCTTAGCTAATTGTAGAACATATGGGAATTCAATTTTCCGAATTCTCCGACCTTCCTTCAGACAATTTCCGACAATTTTACGGTTTCTCTCTCCACTATATTGATCTACGGGAAGAAACAAATACAACAAAATAAAGAAGGATCGGATCATCCCTTCTTCGGGTTTTCCGCTTACCAACAGATTTTGCCTTACATTTTTATTTATATATATATATATATATATTGGTTGTTTGTCGATGAAAATATGGATGTCGAAATATTCTTCAGCTCTTGGACATTACCTTTTCATTAATCGTCAGAAGGACCTTCTTCGGGAACTTGGAACGGAAGATATTATACATTTGACATCATGGCTCACCTCCTTTGTTGAGGATATGAAGTACCCTTTAGTGTCACTCTAGACAGCGATCAGCGAACATCATATGTTAAGTTGAAAATATTTCTGTTTTATAAAAATAAACTTCTAACTTGGTACAGGGGAGCTTCGATATAACGTACCCTCGGTATAACGTCACTCGATATAACGTACACATTTTCAAAGTCCGAAGGAATTTTTTTTTCTGAAAGAACAATAAATTATCTGTATTTTGATACTAAAGCTTGTTTTGTACCTTTAACCAATCCCAAAGTACAACTGTTTTGTGATTCCGGATTCTAAATGAATCAAACTTTAATCAACAGTACTAAGGGAAACATCAACCCTTGGGAAACATCTAAACGTCCTAGATAACGCTTGAAGTTTTACAGTTATTCAGTTGTTCATCTCATGAAAAGTAACATTTTATTAATTGTGATAGACGCGTAGAAATATTTTCTATCAATCTACATTTTTCCAATCTGTTAAGAAATGTTCGAGTTATAAGCATTCGAAATACGGGTAGGGTTAACAGACGAATCAGCAGAACAAATGTATGGGAAAAAAGGAAGTTCTTCCGGTTTTCATGAATTTAAACCGTTTAGAGATTAGCGAATTGTAATGTATAGCATATCAAACAAATCTTAGAGAATTTCCGGTTCGATTGGTATGCAAATCATGAGAATTCGTTCACAGTGAAAATAGTTATTAACCCGTTGCGGTGGTATTAAATTTGAGCATAGGTGTCGTATTGGTCGGAATTATTTTTCCTTGAGAAAGCAGTGATACATGCAAGATAATGAAAAATGAAAATTTTTTTGTGAACCATTGTATATATATATATATATATATATATATATATATATATATATATATATATATATATATATATATATATATATATATATATATATATATATATATATATATATATATATATATATGTATTAACTTCACAATGTATTTC
The DNA here is from genome assembly GCF_029784135.1 of Toxorhynchites rutilus septentrionalis. Taxonomy (NCBI): domain Eukaryota; kingdom Metazoa; phylum Arthropoda; class Insecta; order Diptera; family Culicidae; genus Toxorhynchites; species Toxorhynchites rutilus. The sequence goes on from NC_073744.1 coordinate 123,360,213, forward strand.
AATGTAACGATTTTTATATAAAAAATATATATTTTATAATTCGTCTTCGTGTGAAATCTTTCGGAACAGTTTCCAACAGTAAATCATATTAAGTATAATCACTACGTTAATGCGATAAATGTGTAATTAATGCCAGCAATGTGTATTCGAAAAAATCAGCACTTTTCACTTTTAACAAATAAAGATTTTTTAACATAATATTATTCGAATGACATAAGACACTTATGCAAACAATTATTCTGTTCTTTAAAAGCAACTACTTCAACATAATTTAAACCAATACTTACTCAAATAATGATTTGTGCGTATCCGAAATGATCAAAACATTTCATATGAGATGAACATGAGATTATGTCGCTTGAGACACTTTCACGATTATTCGAATAACATGAGACGTTTATGCAAACAGTAGTTCTGATACTTATGAACAATCTTTTCCATCATACCAAAATGGCTAAATTCTGTTGTAATGATTTTTGTCACACATTTCTATGCATTCAATGCACTGTGCGTTGTCTTGTGTGGGTTACTACTTTGTTTGAAACTGAGTACCGTTATCTACTACTTTTAGGATCACCGTATTGATTCGTGAACAGGTTCACTAGACATCGAGCTTCGTTTAGGAAAAGCATAAACTGATACCTGGTTGAGTAAAATATAAGATTAGCATGGTTTCTTGCTGTGGTGGCTGAGAGCAGACAAACGACCAGAACGGTAAAAAAGGTATGGTGGCTGAGAGCAGAGAAGCGACCACAAAGAGTTAATGTTAACTTTATTTCATAAAAACGTGACCTGTTTTCTGATTTGGCACCTTTCCTGAAAGACGTAGTTCTACGTCAAACAGGCGACTGATCGATGAATATTTCTGTAGGGACGGTCTAAATAGTTTTATGTAATATCTATCTGATCTTTGTGAGTTTACTATTGAAAAGAGAAAGTATTTTTAATTAATGGTTCCAGATTTTCGCTACCACTACAACTCTCACAACCCGTTTAAAGTTCAACCCAGTTCATATAAAAAACGGCTTTTCTAGGGCCATCATATGGAGTTTTAAACAAGTTAAATTTACGGACTTCTGAATAGTTGCTATACTAAATTCAAAAGCAATTGTCCCCAAAGTCCTACGTCAAATTTCCGTCCGTACGTCTAGGTCCAGACCTTTCTACTTTTGTTTTATGATTTTGGTAAACATAAAATAGACGCACAATCGAGTGTTTTTTGATGTGGTATCTGTAAGGGAACATCCATAAATGACGTAGCATTTTAAGATTTATGTGTAAAGTATAGTGAAATATGCTACGAGCGGGAAGGAAGGATCATATTTCGATCAGACATCTGCATTTTGAGTAGTAATTTTTTGAAAGAAAGATAGATGATTTTATTTACGCACTTTTGAAAAATCTGTCGTTATTTAAATTGGTCATATAATAATAAAAATTGTAATTTTAGGAAGTTTCCATCAGCTGTAGCAAGTTCCAAAAAAATCGTAGAGGATTAGGTCAGCAGCCGGCTGATTTGGGATGGAATTGCTCTATACGGGAGTTGTATGAATAAATGTAATTGGCCATTTTGAATTTGGATTTTTCATTATCTAATGTGTTCTACTAGTCAAGCCTTTTTCATTTAATATCCATATTGATGAGATTTTGAAAAAAAATATATCGCCATTTTGGATTTGCATTTTTCACAAATAATAGAACATAGTTATTAAGCCTTTCGTTTGATATCCATATTGATGAATAGAAAAAAAATGACGCCATTTTGTGATGGCGGCCATTTTGGATTTGCATTTTTCACAAATAACTGTGTTCTAATAGCCAAGCCCTTTCATTTGATACCCATATTGATGAAGTTTTGATGAAATATGTATCCATATGTAGTTTTGTATCGGTAGCCATCTTGGATTTTCCAGATCATGGAATACGCAGTTTTAGAACGACAGCAGAGATAAAGGCGTGTTCCAAATTTCAGATCAATCGGTCCACAGGAAGGGGGTTAAATTTCTATTAATGTGGGACAACCCTACAGATAAACATACAAACATACTTACAATAGATCATGCCAAATTTTAAAACCGTTTTAAAGTATAGTATAAAAACTATATTTTTATGTTTTTGATTTTTTGATTATTCTTCATATCCCATACTTACATTTAAGTGCCTATTTTATCAAATTCCGTTCCAAAATCCCATTCAAATTGAACGAGAAAAGTGTCACCCACATCTGGGTGACGGGGCGATGAAAATGTTAAAGCTAATTTTGTCTCCAACACCGACTTAGAATGGTATAAATATATTAGGGAGAGTATCGAGATACAGAACCTTGATTGTATTTCTTTCACAGTTCGTCATCGCTAAAGCTAATCATGAGTGTCATCTGTACCTGTTTATGTGTGAACACTGGCGAAAAGCATGTTCGTGTACAACAAAAACATGGATTTGAACATCGCGTGCACATGTGTAAATGTTTTACTGAAGACTGGTTGCAAGCAAACGTGTTACTCTGGCCTCTTCGTCATCGCAGCGGATTTCGGAATCGTTCCGATTTCACCGAAAACTTCCCGAATGAATCTATGTGTTCAGTCATTAACAAGTTTTACCATCTGTTTGACTTCAATCAGTCCTCATCTGTGTACAAACTGAAGATGCTCCAACTAGATAATGAGACGCGTAATGAATGTTTAATGTTTTTAATTATTTATATTTTAGGCTGGTACACCCAAACTAGCGTTGTCAGAAAGCATTTCATTTTCGACAGGAAACATGTCATTTCATGCCTTGAAGCGTCAAATAGGCAAATAATGCCATCTGTCTCCCAACGCTTTAAACTGGTTGTATGTATGGAAGCGGACATCTCTTTCTTTTTTCTTTTTTCATTTTTTTTTGGGATTGCACCAAAAAAAAAGTCCAAACGACGTGAACGGAAATCGAACCAAGGTCGGCTGGAATGCAAGACTGTTTTACACGATCACGCTATCCACATAGCTAACGATGCCGTTGGGGAGGAGCGTGATAATATTACATCTCATTACAAATTGAAGTTGGAAAGTGTTTTCTAATTTTACTCCTAGTAAACACTTTCCAGCATGAAAGGGATCTATATCCATCTCGGTCTGGGCCGTGGCCAAGTAATGCGTGGTTATTGGGAACGTATCTCTTGTTTGGCTCGCTCGTATTAATGTTATGTTGCCGTACCATATATATTATACAAATACTTACCAGTATTTGTGAGTCATGGCATTTTCTGTCATTTTTACGCTCATTTAATGTCATAAATCGGGATGACAAAACATGAGCTAAAAATCTATTTTGGGTGTACAAGCTCACATGTGTATTCTCAAAAATTTTGCATTCGTGCAAACCGATGAATCTATATAAATATATAAATATATATAAATATATAAATATATTTCCCTCCCGCTATCTCCCCTCCATGTTATATTTATCATTACGACTGCATAATTTGCAACACCAAACGCACGCACGTACGCACACAAATATCCATATATCGATGGCTCAAAGCAACTAAATATACACACACTTATCTCCGTTTTGCGCTCTTCTCAACAGAAGCCCTTCCTGTTAAGCCTGGTTCAGACCAAGACGGGTCTATGGTACTAGGTGAGGCCGTTTCGTCACTAAGTTGGTTAGGGGAGCGGTATATGAAAACAGTACGGAAGAAAGCAGAAGGGGAATTATTTGCTTGAAGCGTGAAAGAGACAGACTGATCAGGAACGAGCTTCGGCACTAGCGTATTGTGTTTTGTTTACAAACAAAACACAGTAGACTTCCAAGATGGCTGAAGAGTGGTTTTAGCAAGTTGGCCCACCTTAGGATATACTTCTACGCGCCTTGGTTCAGACGGTGCGAGTAAGGGTAAGGTTACATTGGCTCGGAGTACGCACGAAAACTTGATTGTGCGATATCTAACTGACGAAAAGAAACAAACAATTTTGTTCGATAGAAGCTGGCGAATTCGAACGAAGCAAGGGGGAAGCAATGTAACCACACCAATACAACTCAATGTGGTTGTTTACTTTCACTATTGCATAGAATTCGTACGACCACTTTTCTGCATCCAGTGTCACCGCCGCCTAAGCATACGAGTCGGTCTAGTCAGTACTGCAGTGCAGTAGAAAATCTCTAATATAGAATCATTATCAGGCACAATTTTCATTCGAAATTCACTCACAACTTGCAAGGAAAGTATTGTTCTAAGAAACAGAATACATATTAGATTTAAAAAAGTACATTTTCATTCATTATTTTAATTTTTGACGCGTATTTATTCCACCTGCAAATCTACTATCATTTTTATTTCATAAATTGGTACACGAAGCTGCAAGGCGAAATAAATAAAATTTAAACAAATCTTTTAAATTGCCATTTATAGCATCACATACTTCCGGAATTATCCTAGCTATGGATGCTTTCGAGATTCTAGAGAAATATCGACAACAATCTGAACGATATTCCAGAAGAAAGGCACATCAATGTCGTTTTTTAATTTCACTCTTGCAGGTATAGCATCCCTCATGAGAGTATCTTGGCATTATATTTTTGGACCAATAAAACCCAACAGTGTTTCCACTTATTCAGGTGTTTTTCTCAACACTGCTACTAAATAAATTAAATGCAACTGAAAACCTGAGACAAAAAACTACCAATAGAGAAGTCGATTTCGGATCAATCATCTGTCAAATTCGGACCTGATTGCTGTTTCTGACTATTTGATGGACATTTGAAAAACCATCTGGCATCCCTGGTAAGCCAATGCAAATTTCTCATCAGCAGCTCACACTGTGTGAACGGACAAGGCGAGTCAACCAATTTTCAAGCGAGTTCGCCGGCCCAGTAGCTGCTCACTGTCATGTCAGCTACTAGCAATATACAAGGTTTTCCAACTTTAAATTCTGAAAGTAAATTGAAATAAAACACACTTAGAATTCGAATTTCGATGAAACTTTTATTTCAAATTAAAGTTTGGTTTATGCCATTATGTGTGAAATACAACATCATTCAAATGTCCACCTAGGGCTTCCTCGCACACCTTGATCCGGAACAGGTAATTTTCGATGACTTTTCGGCACATATGGGGCGGTATCTCGGTCATAACTTCACGAATGTTGTCTTTCAAATGTTCAAGAGTTTGCGGAGAGTTGGCATAGACACGGTCTTTCGCATAACCCCACAAAAAAAAGTCTAGCGGGTTCAAATCGCATGATCTGGACGGCCAATTGGCATCACCAAAACGCGAAATTATGCGTCCCTAAAATTTCGTTCGCAATAAGGCCATATTCGGTCGTGTTGTGTGGCACGTGGCGCCGTCCTGCTGAAACCACATGTCATCTATATCCATATCTTCAATTTGTGGCAAAAAAAATCGGTTAACATGCGGCCATAGCGCTCACCATTCACAGTTACCGTCTCGCCGTCCTCATTTTCAAAGAAATACGGCCCGATGACTCCACCAGACCATAATGTGCACCAAACAGTGACTTTTGGCGGATGCAATGGCCTCTCAACAATCACGTGTGGATTTTCCGAGCCCCATATATGGAAATTTTGGGTGTTCACATAGCCACCGAGCTCGAAATGTGCCTCATCGCTGAAGAAAACTTGATGCGAAAATTCAGCATTTTGCTGCTTTTGTTCATTCACCCAATCGACGTATGCCCGACGCATTCCACGGTCACCACGCTCTTATTTTTGTACCAGTTGGACTTTATATGGATGTAGGTGCAAGTCCAAATGCAAAATTCGCCACAATGATGTGTTTGACAAGCCCAATTGCTGAGCACGCCGTGGAATCGAAACATTCGGGTCATCCTCCACACTGGCAGCAACAGCAGCAATATTTTCGGCCGAACGCACATTACGATGATGCACAGGTTTCACAATATCCGCTACGGATCCAGTTTGTTCGAATTTACGCACTACATTAGCGATTGTGTGCTCTGTAGGCCGTCCATGACGACCAAAATCCGTCCGTAATGCTCGAAAAACATTTGCCGGTTTTTCATCATTTTTATAGTATAATTTAACAAAATTAACACGTTGTGCGATGCTAAAACGATCCATATTGTAAAATGGCAGACATTCAACTAACGATATGAAGCTTTGGTTGACAACTATGTCAATCGGCTGTCAGCGCAGGGCTGTATACTTTCGGAAGCCCGAAATGGAAAACCCTGTATAAATGGGCCTTTAATATTTGCCAGTCTAGATTACCTTAGTTGTCATCCTTTGTGGAGAGAATTTTCCTACCGTCAAGTGAAACCAAATCACCGACAAAATTCTAAAACATTTATTTTCTTGGTGAGCTGACGATAGCCTAGCTTGATGATTCCCCACACAATTGTGTAGCTCAGAACCTTAATACAATGGCGTCAGTTTGATGCAATGATTGCAATGCTAGAGATATCAGCGAGTGAGTAATTTGTTCGCTTCCACAGTTCAATCCGAAACGAAGACATGTTATGACAAGGAAGAACAAGCGATGTTCATTGCTTTGAATACAAAACCATACTGAAAGTTTGCCTTCCTTCCTTGCCTGAGACTTTAAACATCTTCAGTTCATTCGTCTGTAACCTTCAAAAAGGCCCTTGGGCAGCACACAAATGAACAGAAGAAGTGTATGAGGAAATGGGAAGGCTTCCAATTTTCATCAATTTAAACCGGCCCTAGGGCATCCATATACTAATGCACATCATTTGACAGCGTTAAACATGACCACTGTCACTCGCGAGAACTGCCAAACTCACAAGCTGGTGTAAATCAAGACGCTTAACATACTGCCAGGTGGGCCAAAATGTGAAAACCACTCTATAGCCATGAATTTACAGAATGAAATTAACACACTTCTAAAATAAAAAAATAATGAATGAAAATTTACTTTTCTGTATCGAATATGTATTCTATGGAATACAGTATTACGTTTCTCGCAAATTGTGAAATAATATTGAACTGAAATCGTGTCTTATGATGATTTTATATTATAATGGCGAGTTTTTGTAAATGTTGTGTGTTGTGCAATATATAGCCAAATGATTTAGTAAATGTCGTGTTTGAGGTACACGAATAACTTAAGAATCTCCATTAAAATTGTTGAGATTGCAAAACTGCCTTCTTTTAATTCTCGTGAATTTGACGATTATTTCAAGTTAAATATGATTAGCGAATGGGCGCACCTTATTCCATAGATCTGCATTGAGCTCACCGAGAAGTTTGGTATGTTTGGCAATGACAGCTGAATTTGCAACACATCTTGACTCGCGGATCATACCCTCTTGGCCGGGGCCTGATCTAAACCATATACAGACTATGGGACTTAATGAAAGACGTAGTTCTACGTCAAAAAATGTATGTAAAAAATTAAAAAAAATGGATGAAGACATTCATTTATCACCTTTATCACCTGACTTGCAATTTATTGCTATCATACCGGCCCACATGAGCTATGTTAACCCTCCTGTACTCGCGTGCAAAATCATAACTCGTATACTCGCGCACGGTGTCATACAGTGGGGGAAAATCCTATAAGCGCACCTGGGTTTTCTGAAAATTCTAGATATATAGTAGATAAAACCATTCCTGTTTTACGTCATTAGGAAATTACCTAATGACTAAATGTGTACTAACTTTGTTGTTTAAGTCATCATTGGTGCAAACATATTTTTTTACTAAAACATTTTTAAAATTATGGTGCGAAATTCTCATAAGCCCAACTGGCATTTTAAATATTTTCCCACCAATATGTAAACATCTTGACCATTTTTCAACACATCCTGGTAAGGTTGTAACGTGTGAACGAGTTAACCACAATCAGCTAAGCAGTGAAGTAGCGCAATTGAATTTGAAGCACGATGCCGAAAGGAAAGTTCTTGGACGAAACTGAGCGGAGATTAATAACCGAATTGAAGGATATTGGTTTAAGCAACCGGGAGAGGATCGATAGAGGAGAAACAGTGGTCCGGAATTTTTTCAAGAAGGGCCCAAAATATGGCATCAGAAGGAAGAATAAAGGTAACTGCAAAATTTAAAACCGCGACCGGAACCGCATCATTCAGCTTGGGGAGACTGGAAAATTTAATGCTTCGGAAATAAAGCAAGAACTGGACCTTCCCATATCCAAACGACGTGTTTTCCAAATTTTGCGAGGATCTGGACATCTGGTTTACACGAAGAAGGCAAAGAAACCAAACCTCACCCCAAGGCACATTAAAGCACGATTGGATTTCGCTAAACAGCACATGGATTGGAAGGCAGAGTGGGATGAAGTGATCTTTTCCGACGAGAAAAAGTTCAATCTTGATGGTCCCGACTGCTGCGCGTATTATTGGCATGATCTACGAATAAATCCCGAAGTGAAGTTGAGCAGGAATTTTGGTGGTGGAAGTCTCATGGCGTGGGCTGCGTTTTCAAGAAAAGGGAAGACTCCTATCGCCACTATTTCGACAAGGATGAACTCCGACAACTATGTAGAGCTACTGGACAGTGTTTTGGTGTCATTTACAGAAGACATTTTGGACGACAACTTCATCTTCCAGCAGGATAATGCTGCCATTCACGTAAGCAAGAAATCATTGTCATGGTTTTCCGAAACATTCAGGTTATGGACTGGCCAGCTCGTAGCCCGGATCTCAATCCCATCGAGAATATCTGGGGAATCCTGGCAAGGCGAGTCTACAGTGGCGGACGGCAATTTGCAACAGTTCGTGAGTTGGAGAGATGTGTAAGGGACGAGTGGAATAAAATTCCACATGAAATGTTGGATAATCTGATTGAGTCAATGCCAAACCGTGTCTATGAAACTATTCTGAAAAATGGTAAACCAACCAAATATTGAATGCTGTCATTTTCATGCATAAATCGTTCTTTGAGAATAAAGTCTGATGTGCGCTTATAAGAATTTCTACATTGAAAACACGTTTTTCTCATTCTGAATAACTGTTGGGAATAGGATTAGGACTTTTCTTGGCAAGATAAACTTGATGTTTGAAGGTCATTGAAATCCCATGAAAATATTTTGGAAATATATATCTAGTTAATCTTACAGTCAAAATATACATGTGCGCTTATAGGAATTTCTCGCACTGTATACCGAAAGTTGAACTTCTCTGTAATGCTGCCTATTGTGTATTTTTCAGGTTTCATTGGCATTTATTTGAAGAAAAGGGTATAATTGAAATGAAAAAAACTCGTCTTTGTTCAGTTTTAATATTCATCTCATTCAGCCTCCACAAAAGTAATTTTTGATACTACAGCACAAATAACGAAATTCGACTTTTTTCCTGTTATTAATTAGAAGCAGAGATCGAAATTCTCGCTCGGCTGCGCGATAAATATTCAGTCAATCAATCTAGTTTTCGATGAACCGTGGTATTGCTGATATTTTCGTCTCTTCCTTTTCACCGAAAATTCTTTTTCAGAGAGAAAGAGATGTGGAAAATCTCTATCTCGGAAGTTCAACGAGAATGCTTTTTCGTCTCTCATTTGGTACTGAAAATATGGAGCGAAAAATCATAGCTAACTTTACCAACGTTAGCCTATTTGGACAGCGTCCAAACGATCTGCATTTGGATAGCGTCTAAATTGTGCAAATATTAATCCATCTCATGTTCACTTCACGATGAAACCTAATATTGCCGCATATTTTCATGCAATATTTTCAGCTGTACTGAAGAAGTGAAAAACCATTATCGGCATCAAGGAGTCACTGAAAACGAAACCATTTTTCGGCAATCATAACTCGATGAAAAATAAAAATCGGCATTGAATTTCTCGCGAGAATCGAAGTGAGCGTATAACATTATCTCGCCTCATATATTCTCAGCTATTTTTCCCTGTGGCTGAAAACGGATGTTTTTCGTCTCAAATCGGCGAGCATTTCGATCTCTGATTAGAAGTATGCAACTGAATGTAATTCATGAAAGTATGAAGAGCTAGAAAATAACATAAAAACGTATTAATCGGTTGTAGTTTCAATGGTGTGAGAACATACCGTAACTGCATGCTCGAGACAAACATATTTCTTACAAAAAAAAAGCGTGTACAACGACATTCTAGATAGTTACCAGATAAAAAAAGGTCCTGAAATTTAAAGTTTTCATATTTCTAATATTCTTTGTCTCTGTGTTCTTGGTAAACTAATAATTAATGCCTGTTTCTATGGGGCACAAGAAGATGATATAAAAGGATTTCTAGGAGCTTCCTGCGACTTGTTTTCTTGTCGATATTGTTCAGCCTTTATATAATAAAAAAAACTACCGAAACTGTAACTGTATTGTATATATTGAAGCATTGATGAAACATAGTTTTCATGCTGTATTTTTTATTTTCGCGTTTTCACTTCATTTTAGTCCTTTCCTTCATTATCCGCGATTTTCGTTAACCGCCGAAACTTTGCCACACTGTTCCACGAATAATCGGGGCTCTACTGTATATGGAAACTCTCATGGTAAGGTGCAAACCAAGCGTCGGAGTGGAACCCTTGATCGTCAACTGCGATATATTATGCAGCGAATCCGTCTCCGGAAAGGTTGTAGGTTTCACAGAGCAAGCAACAATCCAACCTTAAGCCACAAACAGTGGTCAGGATCTGGGCTCGTAAGTCAACATGTAATATCATTTAAAGTTCAGATGAAAGTTCACAAAGAAAGCTCTCTAAAAATCATCGTTCATATACACAAAATGACTCGAAGGCATGTATAAAAACAGACCGTAACACAATTTCATCGGATGCACACAATTATAACAATCATAAATGCAATCACAAAAGTTAGCTCTCTGTCTCTGTTTCAAGTTTTGCCGCCCACTCCGTCTTGTAAGTGTAACAAACAACAACCACAGGGATCGAAACGGCCCCACTCCCGCTTCCATCTGACCAACAGATCGGAAATAGAAAATACGGAAGAGGCCATCCCACCACCCAGGTGGCCATATGCTGTTTGCGTATCATGATACAAAAAATAAGCACAAAAACGCCTTCCACCCGGCTAAAAGTCTTTGCAGAAATCCGATCGGCGCGGGTCTGCCTTTAATGTTTCTATAATCCTCTAAATTGAGGCAGCTCCACTTAGCTTCCCACCCCCCGCATTCAAATCAATTTAGATCATCTGCAGGTTGCCCTCCCAACATCGGCAACAGTTCTTAGATTTTGAGGTGGGGTTCTTATTCTCGCAACAACACCCCCTCCCTCCGTCGCCACCACCGGCATAGTTCGAGAGCCAGCCGAAGTTTTAAGCGAATCGCATTCGGGAAGGGAAGTGAGAGCGAGATTGAATTGGTAAATTATTTAAGTGAAATGGGTAATCAAAACTATAGTAATTTAGGAACAATTATGACGATGAATGGGAGTGGGAGGAACGATATACGTTCATATTGGCAGCCCACCCATTGTTTGCGAATGTTCAAAAACTGTTACACTGTACTTCAGAAGAAAAAAACAGGAATTTCCGTATCATTGCAAGGGAATTAAAAGGCAAGCATGAGATGGTAGTTAACGTCAAGCTAGTTCGCAGCCATCAGTAAATTGCAAAGGTTTATATTTTGACATGTTCTGCAGAGTGGCAGCAGAAATATTGTAAAACCCTCTCGAGGCTGCCAATCGTATCGGACCGTGGTGCCGTGAGGCACATACACTGGGAGGGTGGCAGTTAAAGGGGGACGGGTCTCGCAAGATAATGATCACCCCTCTAATGCAGCCTCGCCGATGTGTTTGCAATCTTGGATTGACCATATCTGTTCAACCTGATCGGTAGGAAGTACCAAGGGCAAGGCTAAGGAACGACTTGTGTGAGGCACACCGAGAGAGAAGAGAGCCCCGAAAATTTCAAACCATGGATGAGCCGATCATCCTGGTAGAGCTCTAGCTCTTGTAACCTGTTTTGCTGTTGAGCCTTTTTGCCGTTCGAAAAACGATGTTACGATGCTGTGCCATTTGTGGTGTGTCATGCTCAGAGCTTAACCTCTTTCGCTTCGCGTTTAAATCAACCGAAGTTACACTAAACGAAGTAATGGTACTGTGGACTGTGAGCAGCTTAGTGAATATTTTATCTCAACGACGTTTCATGCATTTTGAAACATTTAGCATCAATTTTTTTTTGAAAACCCCGATTTCATGTCAACAAGTGTTACTTATTACTTTCCTTTTCTACTCGGCTATATATGATTGGGATCATTTGAGGTTCTTATCAATTAAATCTTATTAACCCATTTTAGGCCAAGCGTTCGAAAAATCGAACAGCAACTTTGATAATTTTTCGTGTCTTTGGAATGGAACCATATGGTAATGTTTTTACACCAAAAGATAGCTTAATTTATTAGTTACCACTTATATCGATTTCATTCAATTTTGAGTAACTAATAATAATAAATTCGATTTAAATCAAGTATGTTTGGAAGGTGTTTCCAATTTCAATTAAAAAACCCAATAAAACACAAAAATATGTGAACTTCTCTACAGTATTGTTTCGACAAAAGGACATACATTGTGATAAAGAGCGAACATCATTCGCTTGAGCCTCCTACAGGAAAATAACAGCCGGGGAAATTGAGTGTTCGAAAAATCGAACGTTGGCCATAACGAACATTTTTTTCTGCTGAATCAACACCAACACATCTAACTTCCGCTGCGCATTTTGATTTGTTTACTTTAGAAGACGGAAGGTTTTTCATTTATTATTGCTTTTTCAATTGTGAATGTTTGCAAATATTGATTGATTTAGCAAATATTATTGAAAATCTGTATGATTTTTTTTTGTCCGTAATAACTTTAGGTGATAGCGGCCCGTAGAATTTGTTTTATGGAGGAGCTGGAGGAAATGATCAGTACGTGTAACGAGGATTCTAATGAGATTGTTTGTGTGAATATCATTCTGCCAGACCTCCCAACCCTCTATGCCATTGTTTTTTCGCAGTACTCTAGAACTATGCAGGTTTTGGAAAATGTTCGATTTTTTCGGGAAATGGATAATTTTTTTTTTTTTTTTTATATCTGTATTATAGTGACTTTCAACACTTTTGGCTGGTTCGTCACTTTTTACTTCCAATTTTGGAAGAATGTTGGGAGTGAGAATTGAACTCGTGATCTTCAGCGTGAGAGGTATGGATGTTACCACTACGCCAGATCGGCTCCGAAATGGATAATTGTCGAGACTAATTTTTAAGCATTGACATTTCTTCACAATTAACAATAAAAATAACAGCATATGCTTTCGTTTGAAAGAAAAAGCCCGCCAGTAATTAGTTAAAATTACATGAAATAAGAAATGCCATATCTCACCTTAGGTGGATTCATTTGGGTTTATACTTAGAGACCTCCATTCTCCTGTTCTTGTTCTTCCCGGAATCCAAAATTGATGCATTCATGAGTACCGTATATTTGCTAATTGAAGTGACTTTTAGTTCGCAGTATGTTTGTACTTGCAAAAAAAGTGCGGGTTTCGGCCAATGTTCGATTTTTCGAACAGTCATTTCCCGGAAAATGGAAGATGGGAAAAAAATAATTCTTGAACATTGGAGTTCCTTTAGCGTCAATTATCGAAATTACACCAATGGCTTTCGTCAAAAAAATAATTTCTACAGCTTGGTCGTTAATGGGTTAATTGAAATCCCAATGTGCATAATTAGGATTTTGATAATCTGTTGATGTTAAAAGAAGGTTTTACGCCCATTTAAGAAAAAAAGGCTTGAATAAGGCACACTTAAATGGGCTTTTCCCTGCTCCAATAAACCAATAAACAAATACACAATAAACTTTAAAACATCAAGTTAGTTCAAAAATAATTATATGTATTAAACTATAAATATTGTCCAAAATTGGGTTATGATTTTGCATTTTACAGTATGATTGTAAAGCTATTCGAAGGCAAATTTCCCTGCCATTTTTCATAAATCACCTGGCATCACTGCTCTCATCCCTCTGGTGACAGCTTTCACTCATTCAATTTATCGTTCACAACCTACAACATTTTCCAACTAAGATCTAAGCCAAACCCTGAGAACGTTTTGCTTCTTTATCTAGTAACAGAGAAATCGAATCATTGGATAATCGTTTTCTCATGTTAACAATGTTAACAACAAGCATATGTTATTCGTATCATATAGCCTCTGAATAGAGCTTTTGGTTATTATTTGTCAGAAGTAGGGTAGGGCGGGGCTAGTTGGCCATTTTTGAATAAATTTGGTTATAACTTTGTAGTACGAAGTTTTGCGTTGAAATGTTATGTACCACAATGAAGCTCACCTTTTACCCTTTCAATGAAAAATAACCAGAGAATCAATTATTTGACATTTTTCTTCTATTTAACGTCTTTGTATTTCAGAATAAATTGACCAACTAACCCCACACACGGGGTAAATTGATCAATAATAGGCATGTTATTTTTGAGCAAATAATACGCGTTTTTCCATTGGAAGTTTCCTTAATTTTAAATAAATTAATCAAATCAAAACAAAAACAGTCAACTAATATCATGTAGCAAGTAATAAAACAAATTAATGAAAATTTCAAATTATCATCGTTGAAAATTAATCAATATTTTCTAGCGATTTCGTCTCTCTTCCACTTTGTGGCGAACCAGAGATGCCAGGTTTGAAGACATTTGATTTTGTGAAGACATTTTGAAGACATTATGAAATATGTGAAGAAATTTTAGCATAATAGCGTACGTGGATTTATAAAAGATATTACGGTCCGAATACATATTCTCTCTAGAATACATTGTGTGAAGAACTTTCCTCCGATATTATGATGAAGACAATTCCTCGTACCATGTCAAGACTTTAGGAAATAATCACGTGGCATCCCTGCGACGCACAACCGCTTGTATTCTTGCTTGCATTTGTTTTGATGACATTTGTACCGTTCGCCCCAAAGTATATAGAAAAAGCCTCCAGGTATGCTACATTACTCAATGCATTATGGTGAGTTCTGATATTCAATGTTAGCGTTTATTATATTTAATGAAAATTTTACAACAAAAAATATAAATATGACAATTATATTGCAAGTGGTTTGTGTGGTGGTTGTCTCGTTTCAAATACACTGGGTTTAGCAGTAAAACATATGCCTTCTATATTTGTTTATAACTTGCGTAATGAAACACAGCATACCTGAACATTTTATATGCGTTGCTCTCAAACGATCAATTTGCGTGACCAACTAGCCTCTATATATGAAAAAGAATTTTCATGAAAATTCAACAAAATCAATTTTAAAAGCGATTTCCATTAACACTTAAAGCTAATACGTACAATAAAGCTTTGTTTTACGTTTGAGCCGATTTTTTCATGGATATTATGGTTTTAGAACACATTTCATAATGCGAAAACCGTGAATGATTTTTGGCGAAATCGGAACCATGTTCGTATTTTTTAACCTACTTAATAAAAAGTTTTTCCGATTTGCTTATTTTTTTGTATCAGCAATTCGCTATTTTTAATCCATAGACCGCTAATTTTTTGGACGCTCAGATTCCAAGATATCGTCACTGACCAACTTACCCATATGACCAACTAGCCCCGCCCTACCCTACATTACGAAAAAGTTCATTATAAAGTATTATTGGTTGTTAGAGAGGATGTTTGATAATTTATATCTCAAAAACTATGAATCGTACCGAAATATTGTTTTATAAAAAGTTATAGAGTATTGATGTTCAAACCCGAAAAAAATACACCCGTTTTTATTCACAATAAAAAAATTATTTAGATTATTTAAAATATGTATTTTTAATTTTTTTTAATTGTTTCATATAAAATAGAGTCCAAGATAGTATATATAAGTTACCGTCAATTCCAAACGGCAACACCAGCCATGCACCAGCTCGAACAACCTAAACAGCGGCATCATCACTTTTGGCCAAACGTCCCATCTTCACTGAAATAACATATTCAACGTAGACACCACAACACGAATCAGCATAACAGGCAACGGTACGCAACTCGAGAGTGTAGGTATCAAATTCCCTTCGGCTCATTGAGTAGGCATAAATCATAAGTCATGTAAACTGGAAGCGATAATAAAGTTAGTCTTAATCTTACAGTGAACAAGTGTAGTTCTTTTTTAAAAACGCTCTCCTTTAATTTAAAAACGTAAGTTATATAGTATAGTATAGTATAACGAATTTTGTGGAACATTGAATTTTTATGAATTTTCGAATCGAATCGAATTTTTGAAGGTTCACAATCGTTTTTAGGCACAAATTATGAACCCTAATGTGATTTTAAACAAAAAAAACTCATTACCAAAATCTTCTTCCAAATGCAGCCATTCTCGAGATATTTGACAAAATATATCAAATTTATAGTAAACTAGCTGATCCTGCAAACTTCATCTCGCCCAAAATGGTTTTTTGTTATAAATATTATAAAACATTCACGTTTCCTTACTAAGCGAATGTCCATGGGTTCAATCGCAGAACAGATCATTGATTAATTTTGACCCTTTACAAATTTATTTTACTATAAATTTTCTAGTAACATAAAATTATTAATTGCCCCCTTAAACCTTCACATGCCAAATTTGGTTCCATTTGCTTAATTATTTCTTTATGCTTTATGTTATGCAGAAGTTTGTGTTTTTTGTATGGGAGCATGAGGTGGAGAGGAAGGAGGGTTCTCAAACTATCATAAAAACCTTCCCCGGTCCCAAAAATCTTTACAAACAAATTACAAAAGTACCGTTTTGTCTCAATTTCCGAACAATCAAGCTCTGTTGGCAATTAAACAGTGTTTCATTACTCAAAATTGTATTTTTTTTTGCGAAATTAATGTGGTTTTTGGATATAATAGAGCCTTTTCTATCATTTTTTCACAAAAAAAATTGATCTACAAATACATATTCATGGTGAAAAACTAAAAATATCTTTGATTACATTTGTCTCAAATTCCGAACTCCAAAAATGCAATTTCTTTTAAAAAAAAATCATAACTTTTGAACAACTGGACCGATTCCGATTATCCATATATCAAATTAAAGCCATTTAACTATTCTTCTTTGAAAAAATAATATACTCCCAAAAATTTGGATTTTGTGCTTCGAAACATGATTCAAATTCCGAATTAGCTAACGCAAACCTTTTCTCGCTTGTTTTGACAGTCACTTTTTTGCAAATGCTTAGCTTGCTTAAGTTAAAGGCAGTATCGATACCTGTGAATAATGTTAAAATGAAGCCTATAGCACAAAGAATGCCTTGGTTGTTATTATTCAATTATCTATAACATCAAAGTTCAGTAAAATTACATTTGATTATGAAGTGTTCGGAATTTGATACTGTTCGGAATTTGAGACAAAACGGTACATACATACAAAAGTCAGGAATTTTTAGAGTACCTCTGTATACAGCCATTACATGCCAAACTGATATAGTGGTTCTCAGATTTTCGCCAAAAGTGGTAATTTTGTTCTTTAACGCAAAAAATTAAACCCATACATTTCTTTATTTTTTTATTAGGGTGCTCATTTCCATTTTAGGGTGATCCGAAAAATCATTTTTTTTCCACATTTTCCCAAAATGACAAAATGTCAAAAATCCATAACTTTTGAACCACTGAACCGATTTAAATGATCGACATATCAAATTGAAGCCAATGAGCTAGCCTTTTATTATATTGAGCTTGCGAGAAAAATGGATTTTGTTTTCGTTATCATTGATTGTAGTCATTTTTTAATGTTTCGTGGCTTTGGACGAGAGGGTGCTGTATTTTTTAATATTTTTTCTTGAAAGCTGATAATTTTTTACATAACATATCTTGAGATCAGAGATGCTATTTTTTTCGTTTTTGATATATGATTTAATATGTTTTAAGTCTTCGTTTAGTATTCCTATGAGATTAGATTTCAATCTTAACGCAAGTTTGATATTTTTTCAAACAAAGTTAGCTTATTTTTAATGATAATATTTTTCAATGAAAGGTTATTGGCTTCAATTTAATATGTCGATTATCTAAATCGGTTCAGTGGTTTAAAAGACGGATTTTTGACATTTTGTCATTTTTGGGAAAAAGTGGAAAGATTGATATGCCGGACCATCCAAAAATGGAAATGGGCACCCTAACGAAAAAATGAAAAAATACCGGTCTAATTTTTTGCCATATAGAACAAAACTACCACTTTTAATGGAAATCTGAGAACCACTATATTGGTTTGACATGGAATGGCTGTATATTAGGGTACCAATGAAAATGGTCATCTCTGATTTCAAAAAGTTACCCTATACAAAATGTTCCCAGCCTTGAAAAAACACCCTATCCCAAATATCAGCCCAATGGGACTTAAGGGAGAGTGGCGCAAAGCGGTCAAAGTTTGAGTTTTTTGAAAATCGAAAAATCACCCAAGGGGGAGTAAAGGAAATCAGGGTTTTCAAAAAAAAAATGTATGCCAAATATCTTAAAATTGCATGAAACGTCGAGATCTAGTGTCATTTCGAAAAAAAAATTGTCAAAAATCGACACTCTGGGACACTTACACTGGGTTTTTTTTGGGAATACGAGACGAAACGTATGGTTTTGGGTACCAATAAAAATAGTTAACTTTGCAACACTAATAAATGAAGTTCGAATGAGCTAATATTTTGCATAGGGTATCGTGCAAATCAACATTTCGCAACTAGTTCCGAAAGAAAAATTGAGTCCCAGAGTGTCGATTTTTGACAAAAAAAATCGATATGACACTAGCTATCGACGTTTCATTCAATTTTAAGGCATTCGGCATATAATTTTTTTTTCGAAAACCCCGATATCCTTTACTCCCCCTTTGGGTGATTTTTCGATTTATATAAAACTCAAATTTTGACCGCTTTGCGCCAATCTCCCTTAAGTCCGATTGGGCTGATATTTGGGATAGGGTGTTTTTTCGAAGTGGTGAACATTTTGTATAGGGTAACTTTTTGAAATTTTAGGGTCGAGTTTTCCCATACATTCATTGGCACCCTAATATATATACAGCCATTCCATGCTAAACCGATATGGTGGTTCTCAGAACTTCGTGAAAAGTGTTAATTTTGTTCTTTATCACAAACCATTAGACCCGTATTTTTTTATTTTTTTCGTAAGGGTGA
This sequence comes from Toxorhynchites rutilus septentrionalis, assembly GCF_029784135.1. Classification (NCBI taxonomy): domain Eukaryota; kingdom Metazoa; phylum Arthropoda; class Insecta; order Diptera; family Culicidae; genus Toxorhynchites; species Toxorhynchites rutilus. The sequence continues at coordinate 123,379,277 of NC_073744.1, forward strand.
TCAGTGTTTCAGATATGATTTTTCAAATATAGCATGTTTTAAGTCTTCGTTCAATATTCCTATGTGACTAGACTAGATCTATGCGACCAGAATCCAGTCTCCCCACACGGTATTTTTTCAAAGAAGGTTAGCTTATTCAAATGTTATGAATTTTTGCAAAAAGTAATTTTTGGATAAAAGGGGAAAAATGGACCACCCTAAAATGGAAATGTTCACCCTAACGAAAAAAATAAAAAAATACGGGTCTAATATTTTGCAATAAAGAACACTTTTCATTGAAATCTGAGAACCACTATATCGGTTTGACATGGAATGGCTGTTTATATAATATTAGGCTGTCAAAAAAGTGTCGTTGTAAGCGCGTAGTTCTAGTTGTATTCATTTTATCGAGTCATACTATAGCTTGTTGGAAAGGTATAGAATATAGTCCTTGACAGTGTTTTGTTTGGTTAAGTCGTTCGTGAGTTATAGTGTCGCAAATATGGAGAAAAATAAAGAGAAAATCCGACATATTTTACAGTACTACTATGACAAAGGCAAAAATGCATCTCAAGCTGCCAATAAAATTTGTGCAGTTTATGGACCCGATACAATTTCCATTTCCACCGCACAACGATGGTTTCAACGTTTTCGTTCTGGTGTAGAGGTCGTCGAAGATGCGCCACGCTCCGGAAGGCCTGTCGTCGAAAATTGCGACAAAATAGCTGAATTAGCCGAGAAAGACCGGCATAGTAGCAGCCGTAGCATCGGCCAAGAGCTGGGGATAAGCCATCAAACCGTTATTAACCATTTGAAGAAGCTTGGATTCACAAAGAAGCTCGATGTATGGGTGCCACACACGTTGACGCAAAAAAAACATCTTTGACCGTATCGACGCATGTGAATCGCTGCTGAATCGCAACAAAATCGACCCGTTTCTAAAGCGGTTGGTGACTGGCGATGAAAAGTGGGTCACTTAAGACAACGTGAAGCGCAAACGGTCGTGGTCGAAGCCCGCTGAAGCGGCTCAGACGGTGGCCAAGCCCTCATTAACGGCCAGGAAGGTTCTGCTGTGTGTTTGGTGGGATTGTCAAGGAATAATCTATGAGCTGCTTCCCTATGGCCAAACGCTCAATTCGGACCTGTACTGCCAACAACTGGACCGCTTGAAAGTAGCACTCATGAAGAAGAAGCCATCTTTGATAAACAGAGGCCGCATTGTCTGCCATCAGGACAACGCCAGGCCACACACTTCTTTGGTGACGCGCCAGAAGCTCCGGGAGCTCGGATGGGAGGTTCTTTTGCATCCGCCGTATAGTCCGGACCTTGCACTAAGTGACTACCACCTGTTTTTTTTTCCATGGCGAACGAGCTAGGTAGTCAGAAGTTAGCCACAAAAGAGGCCAGTGAAAATTGGCTATCCGAGTTTTTTGCCAATAAGGAAGCGAGCTTCTATAACAGGGGTATTATGAAGTTGGCATCTCGTTGGGAACAAGTCATCGAACAAAACGGTGCATATTTGACTAATTTTATGAACAAATGAAAATTAAAAAAAAAAAAAATACCGCAGGATATAGTGGTTCTCACATTTTCGTCAAATATGGTAGTTTTGTTTCTCATCGCAAATTATGAGACCCTTATTTTTTATTTTTTTTGTTAGGGTGACCATTTCCATTTTAGGGTGGTCCAAAAAAAACATTTTTTTGCATTTTTGCCAAAAATGACTTTTTTCAAAAATTCAGAACTTTTGATCTCCTAGATCGATTCAGATGATCGACATATCTAATTAAAGCCTACTAGCTAGCTTTTTTCAAAAAAAATAACACATTCGTCAATTAATTGGATTATAATCACATATATCCAGTCTAGTCTTATGAAAATGTTGAACGAAAACTGAAAACATGTTAACTTTGAAAAATCATAACTTAAAAACGAAAAATTACACTACTCTGGTATTCGGTATATATATTATGTGAAAAAATCTCAGCTTTTAGGAAAAAAATAAGGCGTTCTTGGTCCCGAAACGATGTAAGCTAGAAAAAGCAAATATAATCAATAATTACGAAAACAAAATCCATTTTTATCCAGAGTGTAATATTTTTTCAAACAAAACTAGCTCATTGGCTTTAATTTGATATGTCGATCATCTGAATCGGTCCAGATCAAAAGTTATGATTTTTTGTAGTGGAAAAAACGGAAAAAACGGGAAAAAACCATCGGTTAACTTTGAAAAATCATAACTCAAAAACGAAAAAAAAACGCTTCCCTGGTTTCGAGAAATGTTATGTGAAGAATCCTCAGCTTTCCAGAAAAAATTAAAAAAAACTATAGCGCCTTTGGTCCCGAGACTATGAAAACAATAAAAAACGAATACAATCAATAATAACGAGAGCAGAATTTCAAATGTTCTGCAGGTATAGTAAGACCAGGTGATTGGCTTTAATTTTATATGTCGATCATCAGAATCGGCCCAGTAGTTTAAAAGTAATGAATTTTTGAAAAAAGTCATTTTTGGCAAAAAGGCGAAAACATGGTTTTTTTGGACCACCCTAAAATGGAAATGGTCACACTAACAAAAAAATGAAAAAATACGACTCTCATAATTTGCGATAAAGAACAAAACTACCACTTTTGACGAAAATCTGAGAACCACTACATCGGTTTGTCATGAAATGGCTGTATATATATAAATAAGCAAAAGAATGAATAAATCGAAACTAAAATAAATGAATAAATAATAATTAAAGTCTTCGTACAATCAAAATAAATGAAACATCTAAAACGTTAGAAATTCCATCACAACATTATTGCAGCTACATGCGTCTTGATACACATATCCTCTAGCAGTACCAACAGTACCAATACAAAACTTTTGATACAGTTCGTCAAAATGATTTATGTACGAATGGTCGCACGTCTGCAGCTTCTGCGTTAAATTAAAATCTAGATTAAAGTCGGAAGCGAGTGATATCAGTGGCAGAATAAAGTGTCCCCCGTTGACGATGGCGTCGACGAAGATGGCGTCAACGGTGGAACGCAGGTGAAATATTTCGCCTATCTGTGGACCAGATCACACCTGCGGATTAGCGACGATCATCGGTGGGCTGCAGGTTGAAGCGTTTCGTTGCCAGAGCAATGAGCCCCTGTGATAAAACTAGTTTTGTTTCACTTGGCTCTCTGCAGCATCGCGTCCTAGGAGGAATAGGGAAGTGGCGCGAGTGCTGTGGGATCGGGTGGAGATGAATGGGGAGGGGGAGAGAGAGCTGTGGTTGGTGTTAAAGATTACGGTTGTTGTACCGGTCGTTTTGCATGCTCAGGGTTGGTACCATGCAAAGGCCGGTGCCTGAGGGCAACAGTTTGATTACAACTTTCAGCATTGCGTGTTTTGACTCTGCTATTTCAATCTTGCCTTGATTTGGTGAACGGTCGAAAGGGACGATAAATATCAACGTCAGTCAAACTGTTATTATCGTTTACTGATTTCATCACACAATCAAAAGCTCACAGTAAGGACAAGTGTCTAACAGAAACGAGCTAACATTGTGCGTTAAGGACTAACAGTTATAATGGATCGAATACAGAGATTTTCTTTGGACTCTTTATTAGCCATTCATTTGATACTTATCTGCGTCATCTATATATTCTCTGAACACGTTCTCTAAGCGCATTTTCGCATTTCGTAGTCAATCGTTTGACCTCTTGCTTCTTCTTCTACACCATCTGCAGCAAGGACCATTAATCATCGGCTCAAATGTGTTTCTGTGGCGTTCCATAAACCCTTGCTTCCAGTAGTGTCCCTCATCGGCACATGGACTATGGAACGAATGAGCACACGAGACGGCATCGGTCGAAAAAAAAATCAGCGGCATTAATGATGTCCACCTATGCGAAAATTTGAAATTCAAATCTCCTCTAACCCAGTCACAATAGCTAAACCGAGAGCTAAACCTTTGCTCGATACTGGGGGGACAGTTGGAAAAAGGTTTACAAGATAGAAAAAAAAAAAATAATCACAAAGGTCAAAGCATCGGTGATAGAAAGAGTCTCCATCACCAACGGCGACATTGGACCGAGGGTCGTAATCCCGACGAGTCGCCGTTGTGTTGTGCTGGACCAGAATGGCCATATCGTGACCGATGATTAGTTTCGCCTTAATCCGCCTCGGTGTTGGTGTGCGAGGATCTCTGACAGCTTGGCAGCGTTTCGAAACTAGAACCGGGTTCGCCGTGTGTTGGGGAACCTGTTGCTCGGAGGGAAAAATAACTGGACTCACACCTTTGGATGGAATGGCTGCCAAGAATCGTGCATGTTTAAAAAAAAATTATTTCGATATCAAACCACTCTTGTCTTGTCTTGGCCTCAAAGGGGCAGGTTTTGAACGATGCAGAGCCCTCTTGCTCCTCAGGGAAATTTCCCCCGGAGACCACAGCAGCAGATATTGGGATATTAATAGATGCCTAATGAGCTGCGGAGGAGAGGCGAACCCACTCCGATGTGTATTGATTTATTGGCTGGTTTTCCTGTGGCCCCTTTATGTTCGGACCGAGGAGGAAGTACTGTTAGCTCCGTTGTCTTCCCGATAGCTAGCAATCTGCACCGCTTCTCATGAGGAGCCTTTTTAGGGCTAATTGGAGGTAATTGGGTTGCTGTCAACTTTGTACGGGTCGAAAAGTGGAGAAACTCCTTTGCTCATGGAAAAATTGTGACCTGTCGAGCTACGAAAGTAGCAAAGATCCAATGAAAATACATATTGAGGGGCCTTGGACAAGAATCCAAGCCTAGAAAATTGATTCTGATTTGTTGAAAAGGATAAGAAAATTATAGTAATGTTATTTGTGACACATCGATCGCGAACATAATGACGAAGCAAACGTAAACCGCTTGTTATTTCTATCATTTTAGTCCATATGCACAAGAGCCAGCATTTATTTATTGCCACCGTAAAATAAATCCTGGCGAACAGCTACTCGCAAACAGCTCGCACAACCCATATTTCCAGCAGACTCCGACAGCATTTCCCTGCACAAAGCATATTAATTACACCTATCCACCAGAGCGCTGTCAGCCGTGGATGTCATTGCTTCGCTGCGGGAAAAATTTCGCCCTCCCCCCTCCAATCTTCCCGGTTAAGGAAAGGTTAACTACTTAACAAAATCCATTCCCTCTCCCGGGCTAGAACCGGAACTGTCGGTTGTTTTGAGCACTTGCCATGCCAATCGACCCGAGCCCGCATTGATAGCGCAGAAGGAAAGCCCTGCCACGCGATGGACAGCGACAGTTAAGCCACACACTTGTTACCTCTAGGCAACCTCTTGGACCGGTTCCAAACAGGGAGCCCCCAAAGGGGGCCCACTTTCGTGTAGCCACCAATGGCCACGAGCGAGGAAGGGCGCAGAGGCGGAACGGGAGCACAGCAATGCAACATCAACCTGCCACGCGAAATTTTTGCGATGAACTTTTCCTAAGGAGTTGACAGTAGAAGAGAGCGGGAAAAACGGCCAGCAGCATGCCACCATACATGCTACCCATCTAATAATATTAAATAATAAATAATGTTTGCCTAATAACAGACAGGATTGCAATAAAGTAATTTCTGCTCACTCGATACTACGAGTCGTAGTCGTATCTTGTGAGTTGTTTCCTACCATCAGGTTTAGATGCATAATTGCACATTCAAACGGCGAATGATGGATCCACAGTCAATCCGAAGTGAGTGTTGCACATATGATAAAATATCTCTTTCCTTCGGAAGTTGTAACATTTCTCGTTTGCTCGTGTCAAACTGATAGTAATTAGTTGATTTTACCGTTTATCATTTGGGTCCTATCGTTGCTGTGGATAAGCAATCTGAAAGGAATGATACAGTTTTGAATAAAAACATTGTAATGATAGGAAACCCACAAGCATGACGGAAAATAATCCTTTTTGGGACTCCGAGGACTTACTGGTTTTTTTTTGTGTCGTGTTGGCAGTCCCTTTCGTGGCGGTCATGCTACGTTTTTAACAGTTGCTCTTTACCCCTCAAGGCAGTGATGGGTTTCTTTAGAGTCTGACAAATTCACTGTCATCAGTCAATAATGAACCTACGGTATTCCGGGTGGCAGCTTATTCTCGTCGGCTCGATATACCGTAATGCTTAAGAATCCGGGCGGCTTTTGACGTAGGACTACGTCTAACCGGAAGATATAGGGGGTGAAATGGAAATCTAGGCACTGAACAAGTAGGAAAAAATGCAAGATTTGGAACGCTTATAACTCGAGCATTTCTCAATAGATCGCAAAAGTTTTTGCATCAATTGATAGGAAATATATCTACGCATCTATCATAGCGAATAACATTTCAGTTTTCTTGAGATAAATAATTGAATAATTGTGAAATATCAAGCATTGTCAAAATGCACTATGTGCCCATTTTTGATTGGTCCATTTTGTGCTCCTCAAATCGTACCGACCAAAACGGGCAACCAGAGCAGCAGCGAAATAGAATGAAGCACGATTGGAAAGGAAAAAGGAAAAAATGAACGAAACATTGGTCGCAGTCTCACACATGCGTAATTCTCGAGCCAGCCAGTCAGCTTAAAAATCCCCGCTCCGCTGCCGTAACGATCATTCTCATTCAAACCGTACACCACATCGGTTCGCATCACAACACATCAACAAACCAACCCAAGCAGCCATGTCTGGACATGGTAAAGGAGGAAAAGTGAAGGGAAAGGCAAAATCCCGCTCGAACCGTGTTGATCTGGAGTTCCCCGCAAGGGTAGCTAGGCCGAGCGCGTTAGTACCAGTGCACCAGTCCACCTAGCCGGCGTTATATAGTTTCGGCCGCCGAAGTGATCGAGTTAGCTGGCAAAGCTGCTCGCGACGATAAGAAAACCCGCATTCGGAACAGAACACATTCGGTTCGGTGGACATCAAGACAACAGGCAGTTGCAGCGAGTGGCGAATGGCAAACGCAATCGCAAAACGGCATCAGGTAGCAGAAGAAAAAAGTTTGTTCTTTATACAAACTGCTTTGGTGGCAAATCCAGAACAAGGCGGCATCTAGGGCGTTTGAAATGGTTTTCTTCAATACCACGAGTACTACGTTTTCTAAATTGGAACCATTCCATAAAACAAGGCGCTTTTCAGGGCCATTAAACCTTCCAAAAAAGAGTTTAGGAAATACTGTTCAATGCTTTCTAAAACATTATCCAAAATAATAATAAAACACAAATTGATTTTTTCATAATTTGTTTGCCAGGATCTGATGAGTATGTGAATTTGGCAGTTGTTCTGAGCTTATTGATAGTTGGGAACTTTCCAGATTATTCAATTTTCACCAATTCTTAAATTGTTTCCAGATTGAAAGTACAGTAATTTACAATTAGTTCGACATTTAGCTAATTGGACGGACATGTAATGCGACTTATTTAGTTGGACATTTTTGTAAACATAGAGATCCAAATTATGACCTCACATTGAAAGTCGACACTGTACCACTGTCATCGCAAATGTTCAATTACAGGTTAAAATCGCCTCCAATGCGACACTGAGTGGTGCTTCGGCACGTCGCATTGAATGTAATTTACTGTACAACATGTCACAAAGCTGGATGGGAAGAAATTTTCCAACTGTGAAAGCTGTGGCTAGTGGCAACAAATCGCTAAACAGGAAGGTTTAGCCGAACAAGATGGGGATATCGAGTGATAACAAAACAATAAGCTCTTTAGATTGAAAATAATTTTGTGATCCTGAAAAGGACCCTTTTTAGCCTGCATGTGAATCCAACGAGCGAACAAATCATAATGAATGTATTTTTTTGCCATCGCTCCCTTTTAACGCTCATTCGTTCGTCTCGTTGGACTCGCCTCTTTGGCTGAGTCTGCCGATTTGTCTCTATCCTGTGAGTGTGTACCGCTAGAGTATAAAACGCGCGGACCCCAAAAAAATATCTTATTTTCTTTCAAACCGTAAACCCGTGTGGTTGTACGGCATCGGCATCGTGGACGTAACAAAGGAGGACAAGTTAAGGGAAAGGCAAAGTCTCACTCGAACCGTGCAGGTCTCCAGTTCCCTGTTGGTCGCATTCACTGATTGCTCCGCAAGGGTAACTAGGCCGAACGGATTGGTGCCGGAGCACCAGTATACCTAACAGCGATTATAGAGTTTCGGCCGTCGGAGTGCTCGAGTTGGCTTGCAAAGCTGCTCACGACAATCAGAAAACCCGCATCAAGAACAGAGCAGCTTCGGTTCGGCGCTCATCAAGGCAACAATTAGTTTCAGTGAGTGGCAAAGTGTTTCTCCGGCACGTCGCATTAAATGTAATTTACTGAACAACATGTCACAAGCTGGATGGGAAGAAATTTTCCAACTGTGAAAGCTGTGGCGAGTGGCAAACGCAATAGCTAAACAGGAAGGTTTAACCGAACAAGATGGGAATATCGAGTGATAACAAAAACACAACACCAAAGGTTCTTTTCAGAACCATCAACATATTCATAAAGAGTAAACAGTAAACTAATCCATTTTTCAGGTAGATAGGTAGGTATTCACGTAGGAGAAGAAAATAAAACAATATATTTAAAATATATATTTCACAAAAGCTGTCCCCTTTGTATAGTCCTACGTCACTCCGGTTATGTCCCCGACATTACCCACCCGTCTTTTTTAACCCGGACACTTTATCATTATTTTCAATATCATACCAAAACCATAACATCTTTTGCATGTTGAATTAATGTGACTAATAGTTACTATTGTATCAATTCAGTGTAGTGTGAGGCATAATACCTAACGCTCTTGTCAAAAAAAATGTCAAAAATAAAATTTAAATATTTGTGTTTCATAAGCCCACGTAGAGTCAAATGATTAAATCGTATAGCAAAGAATGACGGGTGAGTTAAGTAATAAGTAGCGAGACTAAATGAAAACACGTTCCTTATTTTTGCAAGTCTTTACAATTTGTAATTGAGGTGTGAATCAGTTAGACCAGTGCACAAAGGTCCAGGAGGTGCATTTGAGTGGAAATTAGCATTTAGAGCACAGTTATTCTCTAGACCAGGGTTTCTCAAAGTGGACCCCCTGGGGTCGATTTCGGTTTCCCAGGGGTCGACAGAAACGAAAATTGATTTTGGGGGTCGACGGGGTCTGAATGAATAACACAAGTTCTCAATTGATATATTTAAGATGCTGCATAAGTTGTGTTACATGAACCACTTTGTTATGACCAGGATTGCCACATTTTATCCTGTAAAATTTTCTGAAAAAATCTGTCTTTATTAATCACAAAAATGTCAGTATCAAAAAACTAACGGAAAAATGGAAAGAAAGGTCTATTTTAATTTTGAATGTATTATTCTTATTTATGATTTGCTCATGTCGTATCAATACAACAAAATAAATCATAAAACAAGTTTTCTCCTAATAAATTGTATGATGTTTGTACATGGTTTCGTTGTAGTTTGCTTTTCTTAAATTTTCCGTCAATTTCATCCTTGACGCTTCCCCTTGAGCCGATATAAGTTCTTTGCTTTCAAAATATAATCCATCATTGTGGAAGCCAACCGATTTCAGAACTTTGTTTTGTTGGAATTGTGAAGCGAGAATATTCACTCAACACACGCTGATGAATGTGGAATCATCAAGAGTGCCCCAAAAACATTCTCAGTAAAGGCTGATTTAGACGATGCCAGTCAGCGCTCTAGTTGAAGTATCCAGTGAATAGAGAACAGACACTCTGTTCAAGTTAGAGGCCAATTACTTGTTCGATACTGGTACAAGTAACTTGAACAGAGTGTCTGTTCTCTGTTCACTGGATACTTCAACTAGAGCGCTGACTGGCATCGTCTAAATCAGCCTTAAGAATGGAGAAGTGAGGTGACATTTGATATGGTTCAACATTTTTATAAATCAAGGTACATAGCTTCATGACTCAACGATAAAAAAAACAAAGTTTATTAGTGAGAAGGTAGACATAGAAAATGAACTGTAATTAATTTAACATTTAAATTTGAATTTGAAAAAATATCTTTAAATTCTGTATCTTTGCAGTAAATCTGTAATTCTGTATATACAGACTCTGTATCTGAAATTTGGCGAAAAATCTGTAAAATACAGAATATTCTGTATATGTGGCAACTCTGAGAATGACTAATATCTTAGTAGAAAATATTATTGCTGTACATTTTAAAAACTCAACGATGAGCGTGCACTAGATGAAAATAAAAAAGTACGTACAGTAAAAACGACAAGTAAAAAAACTTGAACAGGTTCGTGCAAGTTTGTGTGTTTGAGTGTACGAGTCCTTCAGGCATGTTTAACATTTCTCTGTATTTTAAACATATACGCGATTTAACACGAAGGAAGTCATCATCAAATTCATGTCCAATCATGCTCCTAATATTTTACTGAATAACAAGCTTGTCCTTGGGTTACAATTTCATATGCGTTCTGAAATACGTTGGAGCTTGAATGATAATGTACTCAACTTCTAATTTATTTGAAGTGATTACAAGGTATTTACATTGGGGGTCTCCGTAGCCACATTGGTTGCGCGTTCGCTTAGTAAGCGATCGATCGTAAGTTCAAAACTCAGGGCCCTCATTGATCATCTTTGTGTTGTTACAGAATAGCTACGTCCACGCAACATTCATCAGCAATGGAGATCGATCCACGGTCGAAATATGATCGATTAATCCATACAACTGCTCTGCTCTGCAAGACACATCGGGCTGCTGTTCTATAAATAACTCAACAATGATCAATCAACTGTCTCCGCTGTCCGGTCTAACTAGATAATGGAAGAACAGATAGAAAACTCTTACGCCTAAATGGCTGTTACTGTGTAAATGTGTACCATATGGAATTGTGTAGAAGGAAATACTCTAACGCCAAAAAATGGCAACTGTGTAATGTGCTAATTATAGATATGATAAATATGTGACATGTACACGATTAAAATTCGGCTCTGGTACAGCTAAAATGCCAATGAGCCTAAAATAAATAAATGGGACAAAAAAAAGGTATTTACATAGCTAAATGAAGTGATTAAAGTGATTGAAAAAGAATTAACAAAATGCTTAGTCATCTATGTTCAATTATTTATAACATTGATGATCAGTAAATTTAGTGTTGAAAATGAAGTGTTCGGAATTTGAGTCTGTTCGGAATATAAGTCAAAACTGTATAGGTTTATTTAGTTCTATGATGGAAACTAAACAATTTAAAAAATCAGTTTAAAAAAAACTAGAGGTGCAAGATCGCGTAATCAAACAAAAAAAAATAAATAGAAAATGGTGTTCAAGACACGACCGCATTGGGAATAATTCGAGCTTTTTTCGCAGACAGGTCAAACTGTGCTATAAGAATGGCGGATGAAATTGACGAAGTTCGCTAGTCGGTTCAATTTTGCAGAATGATTCCTCACCGTTAGAAGATCGAAAGGGTATACCCACGTAAATCAGATTATGATAACTTGAGTAGTCGTGATCTTACAGGGCTATAAAGTTATTACAAACAATGTTCCGGACAACGTGGTAACGAAGGAGATAATGCTATTTTGATCTTTAATATATTTTTGTAGTCATAGATTGATTTGACTAAGGCTTATATTTATGTAGGTCTTAACTATTTAGACTTGTGTTTAAAAATGATACATGATGACTCTTTGTCTTCTTCTGCATGGTTGAATAAACAGAAGAAAATGGGTAGTAATGGCTTTAATGGTATTTTTGTGTACAATTTTGAACAGAATGCGGTACCGAATTCTACCACGTTATGTCATCTAACCCGTTTAAAGGATACAAGTACATACAGAAAACGGTTTTCCAGGGCGTCCATTTGATGTATCAAAAGAGAAAAAAATATAGAATTTGAACAATGAAAAACTCAATTTAATGCAATTACTACACACAATCACAGTCCTATGTCAAGATCCCGTCCGTGCTCCTAGGCTCAGACCCATCAACTTTTTGTTGACATTTCCGCTTGAATCACCGATTTGCGATGCCATTTCCAGGGGTACGACTAAAACGTCAAATCCCTCATATTGCTAGTGTACCCAATATTGCTGCGGTTTACTGACATTTTGGTTCAATCAATTACTGTTGTTTACAACTCGGTCCGGTTATATAGTCGAATAGTGGCTAACTTTAAACTCCATGTTAAATGTGAACACCTCCATGTGAAACCGAAATATGAAAATCGCTCATGCAGTTAGCATAAAGCAGCGCATTTTTCGATTTTAATCCTCGTAAATGATATGTTGATAAACAAATGACGCCATATTGATTTTGATTTTGGGTAGCCTATATTCAATTGATGTCTAACCCCTGGCCATTTCGGAGTAATTTCAGAAACAACTAAATAAGCAAGGCACTGTCGCAATGAGAAAATCGCACTTTTATCGGGATATTGAAAATGAACAGTCACAACATTCCTGACAATTCAATGGCAATGAATAAATGTGAATGAAGTCTCATGATTCGAACTTCTAAGAAAGCTCAGATAGAACAGAATGAATATGAACGAACACATATGTAAATTTATTTGACGTCGAATGAATGACAGCAGTGTTGAAAAACGAAATAAAAGTGTTACGCTAATAAAAATATATTTCCAATATTTCTTTACAAGTTCAAAATTTCCAAGCCCAGACGAAGGCTGATACCAGAGGAGAATCCATCGATTTTTTTACCGAAAAAGCTATTAAATGGAAGATGGTGCTCCATCAATGGTTGGTCATCATCGGGGTTTTACAGCTCACTCAAAGTTACAACTGCGTAAGTTACTGGCCATTCACTGTGTGATTCACAGACAGCATTTAGTAGCAAAAAAAATTTGAGCCCTGGTCGCATCAGTCTTTACTATTTGTTATGAGTGCTACCAAAAACCTTCGAAGCAATTCTTTCAACACTCGATTATTTGCTCAGCTATATGAGAAAAACGACGAAATCTTAACTCGGTTACTTCTACACGCTGGAGCTACCATCATAGAAACATTTCTCATACATTTCAAAACCCTCACATCCCAAATTGTACTTGATTAGTTCTCGAGTTATGCAGAAGTTTGTGTTTCGTTTGTATGACAGCCCACCCTTAGAGAGCGGGAGGAGTGTCAAACCACCATAGAAACATTTATTGCATCCTAAAATCTCCACTTGCCAAATTTGGTTTCATTTGCTTGATTAATTTTCGAGTAATGCAGAAATTTGTGTTTCATTTGCATGGCAGCCCCCCCTTAGAGAGGGGGGTGGAGAATCTAACCATCATAGAAACATTTATTGCACCCTAAAACCTCCATATGCCTAATTCGGTTCCATTTGCTTGATAAGTTCTCGAGTTATGCAGAAATTTGTGTTTCATTTCCATTGCAGCCCCCCTACCCCCGACCACAGAAGGGTAGGGGGAGTGTTGAACCACCTTACAAATGTTTCTTGCCCCCTAAAATCTTCACAAGCTAAACTTGGTTCAGTTTGCTTGATTAGTTTTTGAATTATGCAGAAATTCGAGTGTCTATTCACCATGGAAACGTTTCGTGTCCCCTAAAACATTAGCATGACAAATTTGGCTCCATTTGCTTGATTAGTTTTCCAGTTATGCAGAAATAGTCTTTCATTGCTATGGTAGCTCCCCCTTGGAGAGGGGGTGGAGAGTCTAGCCACCATAGAAACATTTATTGCACCCTTAAACTTCAATATGCCTAATTTGGTTTCATTTGCTTGATTCATTCTCGAGTAATGCAGAAATTTGTGTTTCATTTGTATGGCAGACCCCCCCCCCCCTTAGAGAGGAGGTGGAGTGTCTAACCACCATAGAATCATTTATTGCACTCTAAATCCTCCATATGCCAAATTTGGTTTCATTTGCTTGATTAATTCCCGAGTAATGTAGAAATTTTGTGTTTAATTGACAGCCCCCTCTTAGAAAACTTTGACGGGGATTCCTAAATATTTCTACAGATAGTTTTCATTTTGATAAAGTAAAAAGTACAAAAATCAGGAGAAATCAGAATGATTTCAGAAAAATCAGGGGAAAATGAATGTCTCTCAGGATATCAAGAAAAAGCGAAAAAGTTTGGGAAATCATGAAAAAAGGTTGGCATCACTACATCTAGCTGAACAAATCACGGTTAAACAAATTTACGCAAGTGGATTTTTTTATGTCGTACTCTAAAAGTTAAATGGGTACAAAAGTATCTTTTTGTTTTTCTAAAAAAAAAATCAACGACGCTGAAATGACAAAATGATTTACCAGTTACCTACCTTTAAGTTGTATTGACTGAAATACGGAATAGTTTGAAAAAACTTTTTGATAATGAAATACTTTGATTTCCAATGGGGATGAATTTAACATAGATCTTACATAGATCATAAATTCAACCTTTTGCTTCTTAAATAAGCTCCTACCTAAACAAAGACTAACAAACATATTGAAGATCGAAAACAAACTGAATGGCCGAAAAATGGTAATTGATAAAGTTTATATCGGACAAAAAAAATCGCACAATGAAAAAATCACAGTTTAAAAAAAGCGCACAAAAACAGGTTTTCCTGTACTTGTTTTAATGCAAAACTGGAGAGTTCCGAGTAGAATGTAAAACAATGTTTCTTTTTTGTCTTTATGTAAGAGACTTTCAGCCCTAGGCTAGTTCGCCTCTGTTGTAAACAATGTGTTTTATTAGATGTTCAACTGAAATGATGCCAATGTCCGATCAATTTTGTGCCAAAATGTATCCTACCCTTGATATTTGCTACCAGGCGAGTAGAGGTTAACTATTTGGAGTATGGTTAACTATAAATGGTTGATTATAATTTTACTTAATTTAGGTTAGTTATAAAAATGTTTAAAAAGCGTCCCGGTTTCAATCTTTGAACGAAATTTACATTATCGAAAATAAATTTTAATCAAGTATACAGTTCAATTTCACGCCAAATCAACAGAAAAACAGTCAATTTTGACGTAAATCTATGATTTTCTTTCATTTTTTGTGTAAATGATTTTGGTTTGTCCAGTCGAAAATATGATCATGGTTTGTGCACTTTTTTGAATGCTCCAATTCAGCACTCCTTTGTTAAATCAGATACTCGAATGTTTCAAAACATATAAATACAATTGTCTTTTTCATGATTTACAGTAGTTTCATAGTATATTTTTACGGAATCGCATGTTTTAAAGGATTATAAAATACACCATCTATTGGTGTCAATGCGCCCCTCATTCGAGCTAACTTTTAATCGATCACCAGATGATTATTTGGCACGTATTCAGACCTTTTCTGGATTATAACACTTACAAATATTGTAAACACCATGCTTGTACACCATTTTTATCAGATTTTCATAGCTAAATCATTAAATTAACGCATTTGGATGAACTCAATTCTAATCATGAGTTATCCAATTCAATAATGTTGTTTTATCCATATGATTTCTATGGCAACCGCTTGGCGCGCTGCAGTTTGTTTATTGTGTCTTTCGCGCATAGCAGAAATAAAGTTTCTCCGTGTTGAGTGTGTTGAGGGTGACACTTTTAAAACGCCCAAGAAAAGGCAGTATTCTGAAGAAAGCCTAAATTATGAATGGATCAATATGAACACAGTAAACTCAAGCAATGATAAATGCAACATCTACTTGAGAATTCGAATGTTTTCATTCAAAAATGGAGATTTCTAAAACCGGACAAACCATGATCATTTTTTGGACAAACCATGATCAGAGGTGGTCAAACCATGATCATAATTCCTCTTTGAGGAAAATCGTTAGAAACATAAAAATTTGAATAATTTCAACGCCTTATGGTAGTACAGGTCGGACTCGATTATCCGGAGTTTTGATTTTTTTTTCACTCCGGATAATTGAGTCAAAAAAAAACTTTTTTATTCGTTTTTTTTGCATGTATTTTTTGTTTTTTGAATATAAAAGAGGAATTTGATTTTTGATTCATCCCCTTAAATTCAGAAAACACCTTTCTCACATGAAAAAAAATAAATTTATGCAGATTCTTTCAGAAGGTGATAGGCGATCATATTTGATAAAAAAAATCCTTCTACGCATATGTTTAAATTTCAACAACAATGACAGAGTTGTAGAACTTTTTTTCTGTTTCGGACTCTGTTGCCGCAAACTGGCTCTTCATTAAAATGTACGCTACGGAAGACAACTCTGTTGCCTTCATTTGAAAGATGAGAAAATTTAGTATAGGATATAGTAGTGGAACATCTAAATTAGTGTATTTTAATAACATTTTGGAAGTGAAAAACTTAAAAGTTAATAATTTTTAATGCGTTATTACTACTTTTATCCTAAAAATTGTACTAATTGGATTGTTCCTATCGATTGAATTGAAGCTCTCAAACCGCTCTACAATTTATTATTTGACACCCAAAGTCTATCTTTCTTAATTTGGCTGCAATATTGATATAAAGAATTTCCGGTAAAAAATCAAGCAAAATCTACAAAAATCACTATTTTTACCCCACTGTACATGTAATAGTCACTCAAATTTCATCTTAACGTTTAAAGGTTACATTTCTTCATGAAATAAGTCATATTTGAAATATTAAAAAAAAATATTTTTTTCCAAACTGTATACAGGGAAACTTCGATACAACGTACCCTCGATATAACGTACATTTTACCTCGATATAACCTACACATTATCAATGTCCAAAAAAATATTTTTTTTAATATTTTTTTTCTGAAAGAGCAATAAATTATATGTTTTTTGATACTAAAGTTTGTATTGTAACTTGAACCAATCCCGAAATACAACTGTTTTGTGATTCCGGATTCTAAATGAATCAATCATCAATCAACAGAACGAAGGGAAACATCATGAGAAAAGTTGAAAGAGAAAAGTACTCAAACAGCAACACAATAAAGTAATATAAGGTACGTTTCAGAGTTCTTTATTATGCTTCGATATAACGTACAATTCGATACAACGTACAATTTTGAAAGTAAAATGTACGTTATATCGAAGTTACCCTGTATAATCGAGTCCAAAATTGTATATAATCGAATCACATATAATCGAGTCTGACCTGTATCAAATGAAGGCGATTGACTAGTAGAACACAGTTATCTATTAAAAATGCAAATTCTAAATGGCCGCCACCACAAAGTGGCGCCAAATATATATTTTATTTTCAAAACCACATCAATATGGGTATCAAATGAAAGTGCTCGACTAGTAGAACATAGCAGATTATGAAAAATTCAAATCCAAGATGGCCACAGTCCACAAATAACTGATTACTTTTTAATGGTTTCATTCAGCTTGCCCTGTTTGTATGTATGTTTGAGTGTTTGTAGGATTGCCCCACATTAATTGAGATTTGACCCCGTTCCTGATCACTGATTGTTCTGAAATTCGGAACATACCTTTAATTATACTGCCATTATAAAACTGCTTGAAAAATTCAATTTGGCCGCCACTAAAAAATGGCTGAATGGCTTGACTTGGAGAATAGACTACATTATGAACAACATAAATTCGAAATGGTAACCGCCACTAAATAGTCGACTATGTATTTTTTGCATTCCCCTCAATACAGGGAAACTTCGATATAGCGTACCCTCGTTATAACGTACACATTTTCAAAGCCCAAAGTAATAATTTTTTCAAGAGTATTTTTCTGAAAGAACAAACTGTATTTTGATACTAAAGCTTGGTTTGTACTTTTAACCAATCCCGAAGTACAACTGTTTTGTGATTCCGGATTCTAAATGAATCAAATTTTAATCAACAGTGCGAAGAGAAACATCATGAGAAAGGTTGGCTTCGTCTTCTAGTTGAATTTATCCATTAACCTTACTCAAACAGCAACACAATAAAGTTATATAAGCTACGTTTCTGAGTTCTTTATTATGTTTCGATATAACGTACAATTCGATACAACGTACAATTTTGAAAGTAAAATGTACGTTATATCGAAGTTACCCTGTATTGTTATCAAATAAAATGATTTGACTAATAGAATACAGTAAATAATTAAAATATTTCGAAGAAAGTTAGGTAAGAAATAAAAATTCAAAAAAAAGTTGAATGGTTTTGTTGTAAAGATGCCATTCTAGTATGCTAATGGTACAGATAACTTACTAAAAACTAGAAAATAAAATAAATAAAACAGCTTTTGAGGTTATACGGATTAATGTACTAAAAGCTAGAAAATAATTAGACAAGTAACAGTTAGTAGTCATCACATCCGTTCCTTCATTTATGTTTGTGTTGTTGATAATGTAGTGTATTCTCCAAGTCAAGCCATTCAGCCATTTTTTAGCGGCGGCCAAATTGAATTTTTCAAGATCATGGAATACGCAGTTTTATAATGGCAATAGAATTAAAGGTATGTTCCATATTGCAGATCAATCAGTGATCAGGAACGGGGTCAAATTTCATTTAATGTGGGGCAATCCTACGAACACTCAAACATACATACAAACAGGGCAAGCTGAATGAAACCATTAAAAAGTAATCAGTTATTTGGGAACTGCGGCCATCTTGGATTTGTATTTTTCATTTACTGTGTTCTACTAGTCAAGCCCTTTCATTTGATACCCATATTGGCTATTCAATATGGAATTATTATACAAATTACTCAAAATTTCCGAAAATCAAAAATAAAATACTCCGTATAATCGAGTCTAAAATTCCGGATAATCGAGTCTCCGGATAATCGAGTCCGACCTGTATTAGCAACTAGAGACTTCGGGCTTTTCAACAAACCCAAACTCGTATCGATTATTTTTCATGAAGAAAAATCAATTTACATTTATTAGTTGCGTAAAAACACCCCAAATCGGACAAACCAAGATCATTCACCCTATATGTTGGCACTTACCTAAGAACACAATTTTTATTATCATACGACTAATTTTAATAACGAGTGATTTTGACATAGGACTGTGTCTTTGATTTCTGTAAAGGGGGTCACTCTACGAAAAATGTTTCAAATTGGAATTTGGCGAGATTAGCCGTGCAATGGACACTTGTTGGATATCATTTTCATCTATATGTGAAGTATCAATACTATCTTTTTTAAATTTGATGTCTCAAAACAATTTTATGAAAATTTGAATAAAAATATTATAATATAGAAGCCCGTTGGACAAGAAATTAACCTTGTAGTAGAAATAAATTTAGTATTTTCGAATTAGTTAGTCAAATGAAACTGTTTTCTTCCCAAAAACAATCTTCAGCATACCATAATTTTTTTATATTCTGTTAAGTCTTAAATCTTGTCGACACTTGATTAAATCGCTGATATTGATGACGAACAAAAAATTCCCATTGCTGCATCGAAAAAAAGCTTGCGAAACCATTATACATCACCAACACTGCACGCGTCATCGGCTCCAAAGTAGAGAAATTTCCATTTCCATCCTCCCTGTCGCGTTCCGTATCGTCCATATCAACTAATAGATTTTCAAGGACTGACACAAAATGCGCGAACTCACAACAACAGCAGTAAAAAAATCGCAATATTTCTAAAACCTGCCAACCAACGCGAAGACCTTCGAAGGCAGTTTCGCACACACGCAATACTCTCTTACAGTAAATTTTCGGACAGCGGACGGTCACCCAAAACCAGCGCGCGAGCTAAGCGCGATAAGAGCACAAGCCAGTCCGAATAAACAAGCCAACAACAACAACAACAAGCGAAAATAAACGAGACCCTCTCTAAAACCTACGCGCAACTTGCCGAAAAAGAAACTCGCGAAGAAGATAACGAACAGTACGAAGTGCCAATAAAATTGGCGAAAAAAAGAACAGCTAGTCGCACACTGTAGCAGGAAAAAAAAACTTGTCTTCCATGGACAGCACGAGCACAAGAACAAATATCAATGATCAACGCACACTCTCCTAATCATTTCGGTGGGTTGCATATAATAATATTTACATGTAAATCACTGCTCCCTACTTGTGCCTCCGCCCTTTGCGGAGCTATCGCGGAGCCGATCGCAGGGAGGCTGACATCATTTGGGTTGCCAATTCGGTTATGTCCATTATGCTTTAGCTGATTTCGAACACATTTACATTTTGTTGCCCTTTGTTGATCATTCCAAATATGTAAATCAATCCAACAATTTTGTTTTATATTGTTTCCCAAAATAAAAATGTGTTTAAACATCCTATCGCCTTAGGATGCACAATAAGCCACTTGTAACGGCAAATCAGTGCTTTCGAATTCAAGTTTTGACCTAATCCGTGGCTACCACCTGTAAGAACTGTAATTTTTTTTCTTCCCTCCACTCTTCAATTGTTCAATACCGTAGCAAAAACGCACGGAGAGGTTAGTATAGCGGCGAGGCTGCGCCTCCCTCGGCCTAATCTGGGCACTTTACACCACACGGCACTTGCACCTGATGTTGCAAACCGGTTGGATTAGCGCTTGGACTACATACATAGGAGTGAATTCACGTTATTTTCACGCCGGGACTCCCATGGCTTGGTACGACCCCCCGGATTTACCCTTTTCATTTGTGGGTTTGCCCTTTTCTGTTGACGTTGGACAAATGGAATTTCTAGCGAATGGATTCTGAAAATGGCATCGATCTTCGGGTTTAATCCTAGAAATAGCAGATGTAGAAAAAAATCGCGAAGCGACGCCGAAGACGACGTTGGAGAGGAAGCGTTACGGCAGCGTAACGTTACTTTTTTTTTGCGTCAACTCGACGCAGCACGTGTTGTTAATCGCTACTCGCACACAATTTGCGCTCAGACGAGAGCGCCAGGAGAGTTTCATTTTTGCTCCAAAAGAGAGGGATACTTTCTCTCTGAGTGCTACTCAGCGTTAAAATGAGCAAACGGCGCTCAGCGAAGAGTAGTAAATTTATATAATGTAAACATTGGTGCTAGAATGGATTTGTTAGCATCAATTTGGAAGGACACTGTAAAAATAGGACAGGCGAAATGCATTCGGTCGAGCCTAAATGTCAGTTGTGATTTTGCTATGACTCTAAAAAAAATGACAAGATATTGGTTTAAAATTTGTTAAATGATTAAATACTGTTCCCGGTTTTTTGTTCAATCTTTGATCTTTGAATATTTATTGAGAATCAATTTTAATCAAGAATACAGATTAGAATTGGGCGATCTTTGACATTGTCTAAATGACGTAGGGATTGATTCACTGATTAAATCGGTACTAGAGAATCGATTTTTGCCAAATCGATCTTTGGAAAAATCAAAAACCATTTTTTTTAAATTTACCTACTCATTCTACATTAGTGTCGTCTTTTAATGGGACAGGAAATACAAATGTTCAGTTCCCAATTAAAGATTAAAAGCATTTTGTTTTGTTCCGCTCCAGCAGACATTAAATTGTATAACCAGCGTATATATAACATAATATACCCAATATTTTTGGTATTATATGACGCCTAACTGACATATACACTCGACAAAAAAATTAGAGGAACAGAGTGCGAAGTCGGAAATTTTTAGTGATTTTTGACATGCTGTATCTTCGTGGAAAATCAACGCATATCGATGGTATTGTATATTGAATTAGTATTTGGTTTAGTTGAAATTTAGAATGTCACCCGTTCGTCTTTGATGATGAATAATTCAATACGCAACCATCGCACCGCAAATCGCAAGTCAGTTTTGAAAACTCCAATAAATTCTGCACAAGTATAATTTGTTACTTTGACGAAAAAAAATAATTTAAATTTTTTGAATTGAATTTAAAAAAAAGTTCCAAAAACCGGATTTGCATAGTGTTTTACAAAATTCACTGTAGTTGTGCAAATATCACAGTAAGTTCTAATGTTTGCAGGTAAATTTTTAGCCTAGTGTATTCCAGATACGTTCAGCCGTTTTTTCTAGCCGATTTTTCAAAGTTTGGAATAAATTAACGGAGCATTCAATCGCAAATCGTACCAAAAGTATACAATCCTACGCGACTCTCAGAATGAACGATTCGTAACTTTCGTCTTTATGAGTTTGTAGGTGAAGAGTGCGTATATGTGTGGAAATGCGTATGAATATGTGTGAGTATCATTACTCCTTACAATTTTTGTACCTGCAAATGCATGAAAACGAATGTTGCGAATCGTTCGTTCTGAGAGTCGCGTAGGATTTTGTACTTCTGATACTATTGCGATCAAATGCTCCTCTAATTTACTCCAAAATTTGAAAAATCGGCTAGAAAAAAGGGGTGGGTTACATCTATGATATAACCGCAAGGTTGACGTGGGACTACCTTAGCTTAGTAATCATTGGTTTGCATTGATTAAATTTTTGATTGAATGAAACAATTTCCGAATTCGATTGAATTCAATATATTTGCGTTGTGAGACCGTGTTAGGGAAACGCACTCTAGTCTGCACAATAGCAAGCGAGTACAAAAGTACTCGCAGTTTGCATGTATTTGCAATGCCGATTTCCCCAGACACCTTGATTTAGAAGTCTTTATAGGTAAACAGATTTCAGTCGAAACAAAAATACTCCCGACCTGCATGAAGTTACAATCCCAATTTCCCTAGACACCTTGGTTCTGAAGCCTGTGTTGAGGTAACATATTTTAGTCAGAACAAAAATGCCCCCGACTTGCATGAATTTGCAATGCCAACTTCCCCACGATCCTTGGATTTGAAGTCTGTGTTAGGGAAACACATTTCGGTGGGAACAAAAGTCCCCCTACTTTCATGTATTTACAATTCAGATTTCCCCAAGGCTGCTTGGTTTTGAAGTCTGTGTTGGGGAAACCGTAAAGCGGGCAAATCAAAACGAGGCAGTTTGAGAGTTCAGATAACGCTTAACATTTTACAGTTATTCAATTATTTATCTAATGGAAAATAACATTTTAATAATTGCTATAGATGCGTAGAAATATTCCCTATCAGTTGATGCAAACGTCCTTCCGATCCAGTAGAAAATGTTCGAGTTATAAGCATTCGAAATCTTGCATTTTTTCCTGCATGTTCAATGTTTATGTTTTCATTTTATCCCCCATATATTCCGGTTAGACGTAGTCCCACGTCAAAACGGCTGAACGTATCAATATGAAACGTTCACAGATGTTTAGGGAATACACCAGGCTAAAAATTTGCCTGCAAACATTAGAACTTACTGTGATATTTGCACAACTACAGTTAATTTTGTGAAACACTATGAAAATCCTGTTTTTGACATTTTTTTTAAATCAATGCAAAAAAATTAAATAATTTTTTTTTCGTCAAAGTAACAAATCATACTTGTGCAGAATTTATTGAAGTTTCCTTTCGATTCGCGGTGCGATTGGTGCTTATTGAATTATTCATCATCAAATACGAAGGGGTATTTTTTCATTCAAACTGAAATATCTCTGTGTGGTAAGGTCCTACAGGAACGTTGTTGGAACCAAAAAAAAGCTTATTGATGAGGTTAATAGGATTTGCTGTTGAGTTGGTTGGCAAAAAAATGGGTTAGTCCAGAATATTCTTGAAAGTATAAAGAAAAATCGATTTTTCATTTATTCCCGATGTTGTTGCACACTACACCTACACACACCAAGATAAAAATATATACGAAAAATATTCTAATACCTGAAAGTTGTAGCTTCAAAATGATGCGCCTTCCATCGATATGCGTTGATTTTTCACGAAGATACAGCATGTCAAAAATCACTTAAAATTTCCGACTTCGCACTCTGTTCCTCGAGTTTTTTTGTCGAGTATATATGCAAAAGTGGAGGCGATATACATACATGTCAATTGCTTGCGTATTAGTTTGGGTGAATACTCAACTTATACATACATCTAGTACAAGTATTGCCACACGCCGTTTCTTATAGCACTTAGCTGAGATTTCTATGCCAAATAACACGCCTGGAATGCATTCTTAGTGGCAAGCTCTAGAATACGCGTAACCACAGAGAAAATCAGAGGAAATTTTTTTGACTAGAAAATCCCCCGACTAGAACGGGAATCGAGCCCGAACCCCCGGTATATTAGTTGTCACGCTAACCACGCGGCCACAGCCATACTGGGGTGGGGGTTTCAAAAACGATAGCATTACGGCGGAGCAACAAGATTTTGAGCGTTAATATATCCTAAACAACTGGACGAAATGGTATGATAAACACTTCATTCGAAAGATAAAATGTCTACACGTTATATGCTGTTTATTTATTGATCCAAAAACTTGTTTCAATAGGATTAAAATTGCTTTCAAAACAGGCTATTGAATCACACAAATCTGTATATAAGAGGATGTCCGCTCGGAAATCCATTCAGTTATGATTGGAGCATATTATCGCTGTTGTGGCGAACCAAAAGGGAATCCGCCAGAGAGAAGAATGGTACAACTAAGAAGGCGACTAAGAAAGCACCAGCATCGAAAAGGTTTAAGGCATTAAAGACAGCCGCCACACACACGTAACTTTTTTCGTTTGGTGGTCAACGAGTTAGCATTGATTAAGAGCGGGCGTCGAACGTCGAGGAGAAGAAACCGAAAAGATGTCATCGTTGCTGACTAAAGTGCGTTACACATACAACGTCCCTTCACCGTGAAGTCAACGTAAAGGAATGAAATGTCAAATATTCTCCCATGGAAATCGTATGGTAGCATTCACATACACAATCACCGGTAGCTTTGACGTCAGAAAAATAAGTCCATTCTCTTTCTCATTCTCATTCTCATTCTCTTGACGGGACGGTGACGGTGACGCTGTGATTGTAGCGCACTTAATTATCTGTCGCTGCTACCGCGGATAAGAAAACGGCTACCGCTGCCGAAAAACTCAAAGTTACTTCTGTGATGAAGGTGAGCAACAAGAAAAAAAGCTCCTGGTACTGTCGGTAGAGCTGTAGCAAACAACAAAACAACTAAACCATCGAAAACCATCGCACAGAAGCCGAAATCGTCCGTTAAGACAGAAAGGAGCAGAGCGGTTCTGAGCACAGCATGAGGGATTTTGTTTTCAGCAAATCAGATCCAGTTCTTCTTAGAACTTTGAATTACTTTGAAGCAAAAGTGTTTATTGCGTTTTCTATTTATAAAATACATTCGAAAAAAATTAGAGGAACAGAGTACGAAGTCGAAAATATTAAGTGATTTTTGACATGCTGTAACTTCGTGAAAAATCAACGCATATCGATGGGATGCACATCATTTTGAAGCTACAACTACTACAACTAGGTACGATGATTGTAAAGAGTGATTTTACTCACACGTATACATACGCATTTCCACACATACACACACTCCTCACCCACAAACTCATAACGACGAAAGTTACGAATCGTTCGTTCTGAGAGTCGCGTAAGATTGTGTTCTTCTGATAAGATTGGCGATTAAATGCTCCTCTAATTTACGCAAAACTTTGAAAAATCGGCTAGACAAAACGGCTGAACGTGTCAATATGGTTCACAGATGTTTAGGGAATATACTAAGCGTAAAATTTACCTGCAAACATTGAAACTTACTGCGATATTATTTATTTATTTATTTATTTCATTGGAAAATACTTGTAGATTAACTCCTTTTCAATTTCTACAATCAGTTGTATGTTTGTGCGAAACAGACACTAACTTCTACTATCAATTCCATATAACTAAATTCTATAATCTATAATTTCAAGAGAATCAATTTCTTACATTTAGGCAACCAAGACACTCAAGAACCTTCTTTGAGACTGAATATTTTTAATAGCGACGGGAAGTTGGTTCCACAAAATAATTGCTCGTACAATGAAGGCATTGCGATAATTAGATGTGTTGAAATGTGGCAGACTAAAATGTCTGGTTCTAATATTTCTAAAAGGCTCAAATTATCATGCATACTCTTAGCATGGCCGGTAAGTCATTAATGAATAATGAAAATAATAATGGTCCAAGGACCGATCCTTGGGGAACACCTGATAGTATGTTGGTTTGACTTGAAAGCTTACCGTCACTTTGTACGACTTAGTCCTTCGAGACAGGTACGATTCAATGAAAGACACGGCAGCACTAGAAAATCCAAATTGACTGGACGTGAGAAACCCTGTCGAATGCTTTGGAATGCAATAAGTATCAGGAATGCTGTACCTTTCTTATCAATGATTCGTTGAATGTCATCATGAACCTTTAGAAGTGCTGTAGTAGTGCTATGATTTGAACGGAAACCCGATTGGTAAGAACTGATCAAATCAAAGCGATTAATGAATGATTGAATTTGGCTTTTAACAATTTTCTCAAATGCTTTCGATAGGGAGCAAAGAATGCTTATCGGAACCTTTATGGTCACTTAAAATTTTCGACTTCGCACTCCGTTCCTTTAATTTTTTGGTCGAGTGTATTACTGCGATGAAATACATTTTGTTTTGACGTAGGACTACGTCTAACCGGAAGATATAGGGGGTGAAATGGAAATCTAAGCACTGAACAAGTAGGAAAAAATGCAAGATTTGGAACGCTTATAACTCGAGCATTTCTCAATAGATCGCAAAGGTTTTTGCACCAATTGATAGGAAATATATCTACGCATCTATCATAACGAATAACATTTCATTTTTCTTGAGATAAATAATTGAATAATTGTGAAATATCAAGCATTGTCAAAATGCACTATGTGCCCATTTTTGATTGGTCCATTTTGTGCTCCTCAAATCGTACCGACCAAAACGGGCAACCAGAGCAGCAGCGAAATAGAATGAAGCACGATTGGAAAGGAAAAAGAAAAAAATGAACGAAACATTGGTCGCAGTCTCACACATGCGTAATTCTCGAGCCAGCCAGTCAGCTTAAAAATCCCCGCTCCGCTGCCGTAACGATCATTCTCATTCAAACCGTACACCACATCGGTTCGCATCACAACACATCAACAAACCAACACAAGCAGCCATGGTTGGATATGGCAAAGGAGGAAATGTAAAGGGAAAGGCAAAATCCCGCTCGAACCTTGATCTGGAGTTCCCGCTCGTGTTGATCTGGAGTTCCCCGCAAGGGTAGCTAGGCCGAGCGCGTTAGTACCAGTGCACCAGTCCACCTAGCCGGCGTTATATAGCTTCGGCCGCCGAAGTGATCGAGTTAGCTGGCAAAGCTGCTCGCGACGATAAGAAAACCCGCATTCGGAACAGAACACATTCGGTTTGGTGGACATCAAGACAACAGGCAGTTGCAGCGAGTGGCGAGTGGCAAACGCAATCGCAAAACGGCATCAGGTAGCAGAAGAAAAAAGTTTGTTCTTTATACAAACTGCTTTGGTGGCAAATCCAGAACAAGGCGGCATCGAGGGCGTTCGAAATGGTTTTTTTCAAAACCACGAGTACTAAGTTTTCTAAATTGGAACCATTCCTTAAAACAAGGCGCTTCTCAGGGCCATTAAACCTTCCAAAAAAGAGTTTAGGAAATACAGTTCAATGCTTTCTAAAACAATATCCAAAATAATAATAAAACACAAATTGATTTTTTCATAATTTGTTTACCAGGATATGATGAGTATGTGAATTTGGCAGTTGTTCTGAGCTTATTGATTTTCACCAATTCTTAAATTGCTTCTAGATTGAAAGTACAGTAATTTACACTTATCTCGACATTTAGCTAATTGGACGGACCTGTAATGCGACATATTTAGTTGGACATTTTTGTTAACATAGAGTTCGGGGTCCAAATTATGAATTGAAAGTCGACACTGTACCACTGTCATCGCAAATGTTCAATTACAGGTTAAAATTACCTCCAATCCGACACTGAGTGGTGGTAATGCGACGTGCCATTGAATGTAATTTACTGTAAAATATGTCACAAGCTGGATGGGAAGAAATTTTCCAACTGTGAAAGCTGTGGCGAGTGGCAAATGCAATCGTTAAACATAAAGGTTCAGCCGAACAAGATGGGGATATCGAGTGATAACAAAACAATAAAAGGACCCTTTTTAGCCTACATGTGAATCCAACGATCGAACAAATCGTAATGAATGTATTTTTTTTGCCATCGCTCTCTTTTAACGCTTATTCGTTCATCTCGTTGGACTCGCCCCTCTGGCTGAGTCTACCGATTTGTCTCTATCCTGTGAGTGTGTACCGCTAGAGTATAAAACACGCGGACCCCAAAAAAATATCTTATTTTCTTTCAAACCGTAAACCCGTGTGGTTGTACGGCATCGGCATCGTGGACGTAACAAAGGAGGACAAGTTAAGGGAAAGGCAAAGTCTCACTCGAACCGTGCAGGTCTCCAGTTCCCTGTTGGTCGCATTCACTGATTGCTCCGCAAGGGTAACTAGGCCGAACGGATTGGTGCCGAAGCACCAGTATACCTAACAGCGATTATAGAGTTTCGGCCGTCGGAGTGCTCGAGTTGGCTTGCAAAGTTGCTCACGACAATCAGAAAACCCGCATCAAGAACAGAGCAGCTTCGGTTCGGCGCTCTTCAAGGCAACAATTAGTTTCAGTGAGTGGCAAAGTGTTTCTCCGGAACGTCGCATTAAATTTAATTTACTGAACAACATGTCACAAGCTGGATGGGAAGAAATTTTCCAACTGTGAAAGCTGTGGCGAGTGGCAAACGC
The DNA here is from genome assembly GCF_029784135.1 of Toxorhynchites rutilus septentrionalis. Classification (NCBI taxonomy): domain Eukaryota; kingdom Metazoa; phylum Arthropoda; class Insecta; order Diptera; family Culicidae; genus Toxorhynchites; species Toxorhynchites rutilus. The sequence continues at coordinate 123,407,714 of NC_073744.1, forward strand.
AATAGCTAAACAGGAAGGTTTAACCGAACAAGATGGGAATATCGAGTGATAACAAAAACACAACACCAAAGGTTCTTTTCAGAACCATCAACATATTCATAAAGAGTAAACAGTAAACTAATCCATTTTTCAGGTAGATAGGAGGATCACGTAGGAGAAGAAAATAAAACAATATATTTAAAATATATATTTAACAAAAGCTGTCCCCTTTGTATAGTCCTACGTCACTCCGGTTATGTCCCCGACATTACCCACCAGTCTTTTTTTTTCAATCAAGTGCGATCAACGTAACATCACACCTTTCGGCAATTTATTAGAGGTACAATGCATCTTAGGAAAGACAATTCTCGCTTGTGGATAAATGTTTTATCAAATTATTCATGGGGTTAAATATAATCAACTATATTATCAACGCACATACTTACAAAGCACGAAAAATAAAAAATAAGAACACATTGTTTACTTCAACGACTCAGATGACGTCACTAAAAAATGACTGATCCGGAGTAGCTAGCCTTGTCTCTGTAAGCCGTGCCGTCAATTTAGCTGTCATCGTCAAACTTATCGGTGAAGTCAAAACGATTCTATGGTTTATGGTGCGACCGTTTGGTTGATAGGTGGGTTAGGGGAGCGGCGCATGAAAACAATACAGAAGCAAGCTTTATTCGAAGTTCGTAATGGTTTTTCGTATAGAAAAAAAAAAAAGAAACATTTGCAATGAAAAATGTCGTATTGAATAGAGGTTGCAAAACCGTGTACGATTGTACTGTGTTTTGTGTACAAAAAATACTATATTTTTAAGATTGCTGCTGATATATTGGCTCACTTTGTAGTATATTTTTAAGAGTCTCGATTCACATAGTTTGAGATTTTGGCAGTTCGCGAGTGACAGTGGTCGCAAATTGCGACCCAGACATGTTTGACGCTGTCACGTGCTATGTATTAGTATATGGATGCCCTAAGGGTGTTCTCAATACTAATTCCCCCCGGAATTAGGAATTTAAAAATTAATGGTTTCAACCGTAGAAGTCGTAAAAAATGCAACGTAGTAATATGCTATGAATTATCATAATGTATCCTTACTAGCAATGCAGAAAAGACACAACCCTATTATCATTACCATAAAACAACAAGACGATAACCCAGTAATGATCACGGGCACACCACAATATACTTTACAAGCAAAATTTTTCAAAAATATTTATTTCGAAATGTGAATAATAGGCTTCAAATTTTGTCATTACGAACTGCATATTCGCTTAACCTAGAATAACCTCCGCCAGCACTAATACCCGATTTTACCATTTTTTATTTTCACTACATAGTGATTTGTCAGGTGGAAGCAACTCAACTAAACGTAGTGATGTCTAAATTTTTCATTTATTCGATTATCGATTAATCGTTGGGACATTTTTCAGTATTCGACACATTCGAATAATTGTCTTTCAATATTCGATTAATCGAGCGAATATTTATTTCCTGTAAAAATCACATATCACGTTGTCATTCTGGCCGCGTGGTCTATCGGGTTGTCGATGTTAGATGGTTGGATGAAAAAAAATGTTCGATAAAAAAAATTATGCAGCCAAATTCTTAACCCAAAAATGCATTAACCTTGAGAAAGATTCCTTCTTTCATTAATCGCGATTACAGTGACAATTATTCGATGTATTCATATTTTGATTTCAAATTATTCGATACAAAATTACTAGATTATAATTTCAGATATTCGATTATTAAAATTAATCGAGCGATTAACCGACGTCTCTAACTAAACGCACACTTTTCGCTCATCGTCTCCTCGAAACTACACGTGCTTGCGAGTTTTCCATACTTTGAACACTTCATTCGCAATTGAAGCGTTTTGACGTAGGACTACGTCTAACCGGAAGATATAGGGGGTGAAATGGAAATCTAGGCACTGAACAAGTAGGAAAAAATGCAAGATTTGGAACGCTTATAACTCGAGCATTTCTCAATAGATCCCAAAGGTTTTTGCATCAATTGATAGGAAATATATCTACGCATCTATCATACCGAATAACATTTCATTTTTCTTGAGATAAATAATTGAATAGTTGTGAAATATCATACATTGTCAAAATGCAATATGTGCCCATTTTTGATTGGTCCATTTTGTGCTCTTCAAATCGTACCGACCAAAACGGGCAACCAAAGCAGCAGCGAAATAGAATGAAGCACGATTGGAAAGGAAAAAGAAAAAAATGAACGAAACATTGGTCGCAGTCTCACATATGCGTAATTCTCGAGCCAGCCATTCAGCTTAAAAATCCCCGCTCCGCTGCCGTAACGATCATTCTCGTTCAAACCGTACACCACATCGGTTCGCATCACAACACATCAACAAACCAACCCAAGCAGCCATGTCTGGACATGGTAAAGGAGGAAAAGTGAAGGGAAAGGCAAAATCCCACTCGAACCGTGTTGATCTGGAGTTCCCCACAAGGGTAGCTAGGCCGAGCGCGTTAGTACCAGTGCACCAGTCCACCTAGCCGGCGTTATATAGTTTCGGCCGCCGAAGTGATCGAGTTAGCTGGCAAAGCTGCTCGCGACGATAAGAAAACCCGCATTCGGAACAGAACACATTCGGTTCGGTGGACATCAAGACAACAGGCAGTTGCAGCGAGTGGCGAGTGGCGAGTGGCAAACGCAATCGCAAAACGGCATCAGGTAGAAGAAAAAAAGAGCGAAATGGCGATAGTAAAAGATCATATAAAGCGAAAACGGAAACGGGAACGGATCGTACCCTCCACGTTAAAGATCGCGAGTTCAATTCTCAACGAAAGCTAATGTTGCCTTCTCCGGATTCCTTTGTTTCTAAATATGGAAATCAAACACGTTTTCAGTAGAAGTTCACTGCAAGTGATGAAGATCAACTTAACGTTCGTGATAATCACCTGAAATTATTGACAGTAATGGAAGGCTTTCCGAAATTCGTTCATGCTCTATTCGATCAATATACTTGACAAAGCTCACGCGTCTCGACTCTTGTGTTATACTCATTCTGACAGTTATTGTGTTGAGTTTCAACAGAAGAGAATTCATCCGACACTGGGAAAAAGCTAATGTCTTCATTCGTGAACAGATTTTGATAATTTGTGGCACTGATCCAAAATAATAATAAAACACAAATTGATTTTTTCATAATTTGTTTGCCAGGATCTGAGGAGTATGTGAATTTGGCAGTTGTTCTGTGTTTATTGATAGTTGGGGACTTTCCTGATTATTCAATTTTCACCTATTCTTAAATTGTTTCCAGATTGAAAGTACAGTAATTTACAATTAGTTCGACATTTAGCTAATTGGACGGACATGTAATGCGACTTACTTAGTTGGACATTTTTGTAAACATAGAGATCCAAAAGTATGACCCCACATTGAAAGTCGACACTGTATCACTGTCATCGCAAATGTTCAATTACAGGTTAAAATCGCCTCCAATGCGACACTGAGTGGCGCTTCGGCACGTCGCATTGAATGTAATTTACTGTACAACATGTCACAAAGCTGGATGGGAAGAAATTTTCCAACTGTGAAAGCTGTGGTGAGTGGCAACAAATCGCTAAACAGGAAGGTTTAGCCGATCAAGATGGGAATATCGAGTGATAACAAAACAATAAACTCTTTAGATTGAAGATAATTTTGTGATCCTGAAAAGGACCCTTTTTAGCCTGCATGTGAATTCAACGAGCGAACAAATCGTAATGAATGTATTTTTTTGTCATCGCTCCCTTTTAACGCTCATTCGTTCGTCTCGTTGGACTCGCTCCTCTGGCTGAGTCTGCCGATTTGTCTCTATCCTATCCTGAGTGGGTACCGCTAGAGTATAAAACACGCGGACCCCAAAAAAATATCTTATTTTCTTTCAAACCGTAAACCCGTGTGGTTGTACGGCATCGGCATCGTGGACGTAACAAAGGAGGACAAGTTAAGGGAAAGGCAAAGTCCCACTCGAACCATGCAGGTGTGCAGTTCCCCGTAGGTGTATCCGCCAATTGCTCAGCAAGGGTAGCTAGGCCGAGCGCGTTAGTACCAGTGCACCAGTCCACCTAGCCGGCATTATATAGTTTCGGCCGCCGAAGTGATCGAGTTGGCTGGTAAAGCTGCTCGCGACGATAAGAAAAACCGCATTCAGAACAGAACACATTCGGTTCGGTGGACATCAAGACAACAGGCAGTTGCAGCGAGTGGCGAGTGGCAAACGCAATCGCAAAACGGCATCAGGTAGCAGAAGAAAAAAGTTTGTTCTTTATACAAACTGCTTTGGTGGCAAATCCAGAACAAGGCGGCATCGAGGGCGTTCGAAATGGTTTTTTTCAAAACCACGAGTACTAAGTTTTCTAAATTGGAACCATTCCATAAAACAAGGCGCTTTTCAGGGCCATTAAACCTTCCAAAAAAGAGTTTAGGAAATACAGTTCAATGCTTTCTAAAACAATATCCAAAATAATAATAAAACACAAATTGATTTTTTCATAATTTGTTTGCCAGGATATGATGAGTATGTGAATTTGGCAGTTGTTCTGAGCTTATTGATTTTCACCAATTCTTAAATTGCTTCTAGATTGAAAGTACATTAATTTACACTTATCTCGACATTTAGCTAATTGGACGGACCTGTAATGCGACATATTTAGTTGGACATTTTTGTAAACATAGAGTTCGGGGTCCAAATTATGACCCCACATTGAAAGTCGACACTGTACCACTGTCATCGCAAATGTTCAATTACAGGTTAAAATTACCTCCAATCCGACACAGAGTGGTGGTAATGCGACGTGCCATTGAATGTAATTTACTGTACAATATGTCACAAGCTGGATGGGAAGAAATTTTCCAACTGTGAAAGCTGTGGCGAGTGGCAAATGCAATCGCTAAACAGAAAGGTTTAGCCGAACAAGATGGGGATATCGAGTGATAACAAAACAATAAACTCTTTAGATTGAAGATAATTTTGTGATCCTGAACCCCCTTTTTAGCCTGCATGTGAATCCAACGAGCGAACAAATCGTAATAAATGTATTTTTTTGCCATCGCTCCCATTTAACGCTCATTCGTTCGTCTCGTTGGACTCGCCCCTCTGGCTGAGTCTGCCGATTTGTCTCTATCCTGTGAGTGTGTACCGCTAGAGTATAAAACACGCGGACCCCAAAAAAATATCTTATTTTCTTTCAAACCGTAAACCCGTGTGGTTGTACGGCATCGGCATCGTGGACGTAACAAAGGAGGACAAGTTAAGGGGTAGGCAAAGTCTCACTCGAACCGTGCAGGTCTCCAGTTCCCTGTTGGTCGCATTCACTGATTGTTCCGCAAGGGTAACTAGGCCGAACGGATTGGTGCCGGAGCACCAGTATACCTAACAGCGATTATAGAGTTTCGGCCGTCGGAGTGCTCGAGTTGGTTTGCAAAGCTGCTCACGACAATCAGAAAACCCGCATCAAGAACAGAGCAGCTTCGGTTCGGCGCTCATCAAGGCAACAATTAGTTTCAGTGAGTGGCAAAGTGTTTCTCCGGCACGTCACATTAAATGTAATTTACTGAACAGCATGTCACAAGCTGGATGGGAAGAAATTTTCCAACTGTGAAAGCTGTGGCGAGTGGCAAACGCAATAGCAAAACAGGAAGGTTTAACCGACCAAGATGGGAATATCGAGTGATAACAAAAACACAACACCAAAGGTTCTTTTCAGAACCATCAACATATTCATAAAGAGCAAACAGTGAACTACTCCATTTTTCAGGTAGATAGGTAGGTATTCACGTAGGAGAAGAAAATAAAACAATATATTTAAAATATATATTTAACAAAAGCTGTCCCCTTTGTATAGTCCTACGTCACTCCGGTTATGTCCCCGACATTACCCACCCGTCTATTTACTTCCCTTTGGCTCTGATATGCGAGAATTTATGTGACAGCTTCTTTTATTTTTGTTTTTTTGACGTAGGACTACGTCTTTCATTTCTATACTGGGTGTAAAATCAAAGTTTCGAAAACGAAAGCGTTACGCCGGAGACCGAGATTTTGAGCGTTAATAGCTCCTAAACAACTGAACGAAATGAAATGATAAACACTTCATTCGAACGATAAAATGTCTACGCGTTCTATACTTGTTACTTTTTGATCCAAAAACTTGTTTCAAAAGTATTAAAATTGCTTTCAAAACAGGCTATTGAAATCACCAATCGGTATATAAGCGAGCGCCGCTCGGAAATCCACTCAGTTCTAATTGAACAGCGATTGGAGCATGTTGTCGCTGTTGTGGTGAAGCTCTTCGTTTATCATGAAAGCGCGGATGAACGGTGTCACCAAGAGCCTGTTTGTGCACCTTAGGCCAGAAGGGAATCCATCCGGAGGAGAGTGATGCCACAAACGGTTCCCCGGGAAGATCTCGAAGCAGCCGCTACACACACACACACACACATACACACGCGGAATTCTTTCCGTTTGGATGCCATTCGGCATCGAGAAAGATCCGGAAAATAATCTGCCAGTTCCTCTGGGAGTTTAAAAATACATTCGTGTGAATGAGTTTATTTGAATGTTTTCTATCCATGTAAACACTGTGACCAAATATGTTTCAATCAAGTGCTATTAACAGATGGTTATCGAGTTAGCATTAACCACTGGTGGGCTTCCAGTATCGAGGAAAATGTGGAATTTCTAATCGTTACTGAAAATAATCTGCCAGTTCCTCTGGTAATTTAAAAATACATTCATGTGAAAGAGTTTATTTGAATGTTTTCTATCCATGTAACACTGTGACCAAATACATTAGGTTTTGTGATTTTTCAATCAATCGCAATTAGCAGGATAGCTTCTGAAGATTATTCTTCCCCATCAGTAGGATATTTTCGTGTCCAATATTGGATGCATAAAACCTTGTACCTCCAACGTAACGCTCTCGTTTTCGAAGTCCCCCAAATATTCATTTATTCATTCATTCAGCATGGATTCAGATTCAACTTCAAACAAAGGATCACTGAATCAACGATAGTCCTACGTCACCATTGCGGTTATACCATAGATATAACCCACTTTCTGTTTTTTGCGGAAGACGACAACAAGTTCATTCTCGTCAAAGTAATCGTGTAAATATGAATTGACGGAAGGAACACTATGTTAAAGCGATTCGGAGTGAGGCGAACCATCGTTATCAATAAATCAACTTGTTAATTACTGTAGTTACTGTACTAAGTACTTCGACCGACCAAAAATGCAAACGTAAAAAATAAAAGCAAAATATTCGTCAGCCACGGCGCTATCTGTCTGTACGAGATGTTTTACGCAGTGCAATTCACAAAAAAAGATTAGATATTTCTGGGTGAAGGTCTCTCTCTGCCATTTGCTCGAAAGAGTGATAATGAGGAATCGATTACGTTGACGTAGCACTTTGAACATGATAAACACCTCGAAATGCTGCCCTCTTTCACATAGCGACGTTTGAATGTGGTTATCAAAGCCTTCTGCTTCCTCTTTTGGAAAATCCATCACCAAAATCTCGACTGTAAAAATACCATAATACAAGTTGGAAATTATTACTCACCTGTTGAATGCATCACAAGACAGCATCGGTCAGCGTGAAATGACATAAAGAAGTGTGTTAGTAAATATATATTTTTAGTGCAGGAATATGATAATATTGATTCAGTACAAAATGGCATGGGGGTCAATAAAAATATAGTGGCTATTTTTTTAAAGTCGATGGTCCCATTCCCTTAAAAATGTTTAAGCCGGATGAATTTCCATTGATATTATTTATTTATAAGGATTTGGCTTCGTGGCATCAAACCGAATCAATAAGGAGATAAAGCTCGAGCCATTGATTATCTAATGATTGGATCTGGAATGTTTTGACAGCAATTTGTTTTGAAATGTTTTCTTTTTCAGTGCTGAAAGTTCATCACGATTAGTTCTATTAAAAAATATAGGAGGTTGTGTCTAACATACGACCGCATTGTTGACGTAGAACTACGCTGTTATTTTATATAAGTCGCTTGTTTATACCTTCGGATATTATTCTATAATGCTGTGAAATTTTAGAAATAACTGCTTAGTAGAATAATCTCTGAAATGATTTTTTCATTGTAGAATCAGTTGACGATAATTGATTGATGATTCATTTTTGCCCTCGCAAAACAATCGTGTGTCGCAATTTATTTCATGTCAATGCATTGAAAATTTATCTCGAAGGCTATTCCGGTGGCCTTTTTCAAAATTGACATAGACTCGGCTACAGTCGATTATATACATGTTGCACCAGCACCATTATTCCATATCTTATAACTACATCAATATATCTTTGGCACCGCAAGTAAACAACAACAATGACAACACTTGCAAGTATCAAATATCATGCTACATGTTATTTAGTATTGCCTCAAAGGAATCGCACCTCTAGATATCGTTCGTACAAACTAAGCGTAAACCAAGCGCCAAACAAGCGTTCACCATAGCTTGCATACAGAGCCATACATTGGTGGCTTGAAACTACTAGCAATATAAACATATCTCATCATTTTGCGCTATTCTCAAAAGAAACGCGTCTGTTAATATTACTGGCCTCGAAAAGAGTTGCATTACTTTCTCATGCTCGAGAGAAGCGCAGCTGTCACCCTTAGTGGAGGAAGTTATGCTACTGGCAAGCAAAACCTAATCACATACAAAATTCCAGAACATTTACTTTCTTGATGACTAAACAAGAGAAATAAACTCTTTTTGTTAATAACAACCTCGAAAACAGTAGCAATGCTTCATTATGTTCAATATTAGCGCAAATGCAATCCTAGTTGAAGGTAGTTTTGCGACTGGCACGCGAACCCAAATAACTTATAACATTCCAGTAAGACATTCAAGATGCTTGGTATTCCCAAATAAATGGTTGGTGCACAACCTTAACGTCTGCTTCGCCATAACGTCAGTTTAATTCATTGATGCATTCTCAAAGGCACCAACGAAGCCCTTATGAAGACGGAAAATAAACAATATTAACTGCTTGGAAAAAGACTGAATTATGCCACACAGCTTGTACTCTGCTGTAACACCCATCGATGCGAATTCGCTGATGAGTTTGTCAAGAGCGGGGGGAAGTTTCACCACCAGCGGGGGGGACTTGATTTTGGTTGCTGCCTAGCCGTTTACATTTTCGACCGACGCTCCGAAATCGCCTACTTCGCTGTTGTTCGGTGCGGTGTCACATTTGCGAAGGCTCGGTTCAGTGCGAGCGCTTTTCACTGCACCAACACCGCGTGCATCATTAGATGACGCTTACCTCGAAATTTTATTGCCCCTGGCAATGAGTTCGTTTTTTGCAGGGCTCGAGCCTGCCTTCCTCTTCTTCTTGGTCATCGCACACTACGCGAAGCGTCCAATTTATGACGCGGAAAGAAGAACACACGATACGAATAACGCGAAAAACGAACAGAAAAATCAAACCACGATTTCCAAGTTGGATTACCACTGGTGGGGTCCAATTTTAGATCGAAGCGCAGCGAAAGCAAAGTGAACTGGATTACTCAACAATCCGATGCCCAATGAAAGTTTGCCTCAGCGAGATCCACTGTTTATACTCTAGGCAAGTATTCCCCTTCATTCTTCTTCTTTTCCTTTGTTCACGGAGACTTTAAATCCTACGATTTCCCCTCCGTTGGTCGTCGATAAGTTGCTCGTTATTGATATCTCTGTTCGGGAAAGCACTCAAATGGACAGAACAAATGTATGGGAAAATGGAAACACTTAAAGTTTTCATGAATTTTAACCATTCACTAACCAGGGGATTCTATTGTATGGCATATTAAACAAATCTTACGGAATTTCCGATTTGTTTAGTATGTAAATCGCCAAAATCCGTTCGCGGCAAAAATAGTTATTAATGTTAACTTTATTTCATAAAAACGTGACCTGTTTTCTGATTTGATACCCTTAATGAAAGACGTAGTTCTACGTCAAAAAAAGCTTGATGAAAACCGCGAACCGAAAAATACTCTGAAAATACGAAATGGTGTGGTTAAAATTGGTTTAATCTTCATACCGCACTTATCAAATTTATAAAATCACGCATACAACAGAAATAACGTATCGAAATTGTCTAGAACGATCAACAAAAACCCCTTATAGCACTAAGCTTCAAGTTCGTTTTTTCGAAATCATAAAAATGTCACATCATCAGGTCTGACTCAACATCGACCAAATGTTTCCGTGAGCGGCATACTATCGATCGGTAAGATTATAGCAAGTGTCGTAATGTAACGATGGATAGGAAGCTGCATTTGAAAGTGTTAGGAATAATTAGGGCAAACCCAGGGCTGTCGGATTATGATTTCGCCAAGATGTTCAATGCCAGTAAAAACACTGTCAGACTGATTCGTCTGCGAGAAGGTTTTCGATCTTTTTGTGCCAGTAAGCAACTAAACAGGAATCTAGTGACCAAAAAACGTGCCCGGAAGATGTTCAATGAGGCTCTTACGAAGTACGAAGGATGTTTCCTCAAGGACGACGAAACGTACGTGATGATGATCGAGCAACTTCAAAATCGTTTTTGACGAAAAATTTGCAAGAAAGCTTATGATGATATTTGAAACATCCACAAAGTTTGCATGCATATTGAGAGGGTGAGAGTTTTTCAGTATCTCTTATCAAAATTACATTTCCAGAGCTCCCAAAAACAATGCTCCAAAGAACACTCAGAACGGTGTGTGGAGGAGTGCGGCGTCGAAATTTTCACTTCCGGTTTTCCTCCGAATAACGTAATTCTAACCGCTTAAAAAATACCTTTTTCACAACCGGCTTGCATATTGACGCCACTTTTAATCCGGAAACAATGCTCGAATTCACGAAAATTAATTGATCGATCGTGAAAAGACACCAATAAGTTATTCACGATTTATCAGTCATTCCTCTAGCGACCATATGGCAGTAATAGCTTTCCAAATGGCCTTTTTCAAGGGTAACGGTTTAGTTTAGTTTCCCAAATTGGTCTTTTTCTGAAGCTAGAAGCAAATGAACTGAGAAGGTCTGAGAGTCCATAATTCAAAACATCATCATAATTTCACTAATAGGTACGTACAAGCTTCTAAATATTCACAGAAGTTAACTTTTAGCAACACATTACACAACTAAATTTTCCTTTGATTACATCGGATATTAGTATAGGATGCATCAACATTTTTAAAACAACTCTTTAGTCGAAAGTTCTAGTAGCCCTGTAAAGGACCGATGGGTTGGCGCGGTTTTGTAGAGACAGGATTAACGCAGAACGCAGAAACGTTAACGTAAAAAATCAACAATTCGAACGTGTGTTTCAATCATACACAAACAATGGGTAGGTCGTGTTCAATATTTTTCTCCTACTTTGCTTCTGCCCGTCAGTGCGAGCTCTGAACTATGCTTCCCACAAGCATATTCTGAGAATGCATTATGATGCCAAAAATTTTAAACGTTCGTTTAGAACGGTATCAAATTAAAAACTGAGGTAGGCCAGAGCAAGCACAATATTTATAGTTCTTTTACTGCCAACCGACGACAAATGAAATGAAATGAAATGAATGAAATAATTTCCGAGGTTGAATGGAACAAGATCGTTCGTGGCGAAATGATTGATGACGCTGTTTCCTCTTTCTATGCAAAGCTGTATGAAATTATTCGAATTAATGTACCTATTAGAAGAAATTCTAGTCACGCCAAATTCAAACAACCATGGTGGAATGCCGAACTGCAGTATGCGCGCAATCGTTTGAGAAAGTTAAGGAATCGTTACTTTAGATCTAGGAGCACACTACACAAAGACAAGTTACGCGAAACTGAGCACCAATACAACTCTCTGCAGATGGCATGCTTTAACAGCTATATGCATCGCATTGAGAGCATCATAAAGCTTGATCCGAGAACCTTTTGGAACTACATCGCAAGTCGCAAAAAATCAAAAGGTATACCCATCAAACTGAGTTGGATTCTGCAAACTTGTTTTCGTCGTTCTTTCAAAGTGTGCTAAGTAATAACTCACCACCTTTGGCAGAATCGTACCTGCCCAGTTTGGTGCACTACAATCTCAGTATACCACGAGTATCCTCCAGTCAACAAGATATCATCCAAAAATTTGTATCCATCGATGCTTCAAAGGGTGCAGGTCCGGACAGACTTACCCCTCTCTTTGTTAAAAACTGTGCTGCCGCCCTCGCCTTTCCTGTTTCCATCTTCAAACCAAAAAATTTATATTAAACTTGATTGTTTCTATCAATTCAATTAAAGCTCTCTAACCGCTCCACAATTTGTTCTTTGACGCACAACTTCTATCTTTCTTAATTTGGCTGCAATATCGATATAAACAACTCCTGGTGAAAATTCAAGCAAAATCTTCAAAAATCACGATTATTACCCCACTGTACATGTAATAGCCACTTTAACTTCATCTTAACGTTGAAAGGTTACATTTCATCATGAAATAAACCATATTTGAAATATAAAAAAAAATATTTTTTTCCAAACTGGATATAATCGTGTCCAAAATTGTATTAGGCTGTCAAAAAAGTCCTGCGGTATTTTTTTTTAATTTTAATTTGTTCATAAAACTAGATCTCATCTGTTTAAGTCAAATATGCGCCGTTTTGTTCGATGACTTGTTCCCAACGAGATGCCAACTTCATAATACCCCTGTTATAGAAGCTCGCTTCCTTATTGGCAAAAAACTCGGATAGCCAATTTTCACAGGCCTCTTTTGTGGCTAACTTCTGACTACCTAGCTCGTTCGCCATGGACAAAAACATGTGGTAGTCACTTGGTGCAAGGTCCGGACCTGCCATCCGAGCTCCCGGAGCTTCTGGCGCGTCACCAAAGAAGTGTGGCCTGGCGTTGTCCTGATGGAAGACAATGCGGCCTCTGTTTATCAAAGATGGCCTCTTCTTCATGAGTGCTACCTTCAAGCGGTCCAGTTGTTGGCAGTACAGGTCCGAATTGAACGTTTGGCCATAGGGAAGCAGCTCATAATAGATTATTCCTTGACAATCCCACCAAACACACAGCAGAACCTTCCTGGCCGTTAATGAGGGCTTGGCCACCGTCTGAGCCGCTTCAGCGGGCTTCGACCACGACCGTTTGCGCTTCACGTTGTCGTAAGTGACCCACTTTTCATCGCCAGTCACCATCCGCTTCAGAAACGGGTCGATTTTGTTGCGATTCAGCAGCGATTCACATGCGTCGATACGATCAAAGATGTTTTTTGCGTCAACGTGTGTGGCACCCATACATCGAACTTCTTTGTGAATCCAAGCTTCTTCAAATGGTTAATAACGGTTTGATGACTTATCCCCAGCTTTTGGCCGATGCTACGGCTGCTACTATGCCGGTCTTTCTCGGCTAATTAAGCGATTTTGTCGCAATTTTCGACGACAGGCCTTCCGGAGCGTGGCGCATCTCCGACGACCTCTACACCAGAACGAAAACGTTGAAACCATCGTTGTGCGGTGGAAATGGAAACTGTATCGAGTCCATAAACTGCACAAATTTTATTGGCAGCTTGAGATGCATTTTTGCCTTTGTCATAGTAGTACTGTAAAATATGTCGGATTTTCTCTTTATTTTTCTCCATATTTGCGACACTATAACTCACGAACGACTTAACCAAACAAGTCACTGTCAAGGACTATATTATATTATATTATATAGGTATTATATAATACCTTTCCAACAAGCTATAGTATGACTCGATACAATGAATACAACTAGAACTACGCGCTTACAACGACACCTCGCGGAAATACCGCAGGACTTTTTTGACAGCCTAACATATAATCGAATCACATATAATCGAGTCTGTATAAAATCGAGTCTGACCTGTACTGTATTCTATTAGTCAAATCATTTCATTTGATACCAATATTGGAGGGATTGCAAAAAATACATAGTCGACCATTTCGTGGCGGCGACCTATTCGAATTTATGTTGTTCATAGTGTAGGGTATTCTCCAAATCAAGCCATTCCGCCATTTTTTTGCGGCCGTCAAATTGAATTTTTCAAGATCATGGAATACGCAGTTTTATAATGACAGTAGAATAATGTATGTTCCAAAATTCAGATCAATCATTCAACAGGTACTGGGTCAATTTTCTGTTAATGTGGGACAACCCAACAAACAGTCAAACACACATAGAAACAAGGCAAGCTGAATGAAACCATTCAAAAAGTAATTAGTTGTTTGGGGAGGGCGGCCATCTTGAAATTGGATTTTTCATTATTCTTCTTCTTCTTGAATGGCGTTAGCGTTCCCTGTGAAACTATTGCCTTCTCAACGAATGCATTAACTAGCGTCATTCATTAATACTTAGTTGAGATTTCTTAAGCCAAATAACACGCCTTGAATGTATCCCGAGGGGCAAGCTTCTGAATACGCGTGACCACAGTGCAAGTCGAAGGAAATTTCTTTGACGAAAAATCCTCCGGCCAGGACGGGAATCGAACCCGAACACCCGGCATGATAATGTGAGACGCTAACCACTCGGCCACGGGTGCACCATTATCTGCTATGTTCTACTAGTCGAGAGCTTTCTTTTGATACATTTTTGGGCATTTTTCATAAATAACTGTGTTCTACTAGTCACACTAGTACTTCATTTGATACCAATATTGATGGGGTTCTGAAAAAATAGGTAATCCGCCATTTTGTAGTGGCCGCCACCTTAGATTTGCATTCTTCATAAATAACTGTATCCTACTAGTCAAGCCCTTTCATTTGATACCCATATTGATGGGGTTGTGAAAAAAATATATATAGCGCCATTTTGTGGTGGTGGCCATTTTGGATTTGAATTTTTCATAAATAACTGTATTCTACTAGTCAAACCCTTTCATTAGATACCCATATTGATGAGGTTCTGAGAAAATATTAAATCCGGCATTTTGTTGTGGCCGCCATCTTAGATTTGCATTTTTCATAAATAACTGTATTCTACTAGTTAAGCCCTTTCATTTGATATACATATTGATTAGGTTGTGAAAAAAATATGTATGGCGCCATCTGGCGGTGGCGGTCATTTTGCATTTGCATTTTTCATAAATAACTGTATTCTACTAGTCAAGCCCTTTCATTTGATAACCATATTGATGGGGTTCTGGGAAAATATTAATTCCGCAATTTTGTAGTGGACGCCATTTTGGATTTGCTTTTTTCATAAATAACTGTGTTCTACTAGTCAAGCCCTTTCGTTTGATACCTTATTGATGGGATTCTGAGAAAATATGTAATCCGCCATTTTGTAGTGGCCGCCATCTTGGATTTACATTTTTCTTAAATAACTGCATTCTACTATTCAAGCCCTTTCTTTTGATACCCATATAAGCTATTCAATATAGAATTATTTTACAAAATTTCCGAAAATCAAAAATAAAATGCTCCGGATAATCGAATCCCGAATAATCGAGTCTACGGATAATCGAGTCTGACCCTTACTCAGCTGTTTGCCGAAGATACTCGAAAGCATGGTGCATGATGCTATATACGAGCCCGTCCATCACGCCATCGCCGAAGAACAACATGGTTTTGTTAAAAAACGTTCTACAATAATAAACTTAATGTGTTACGTCTCCAATTTAATTGGAAGAATGGAAAATCGACAACAAGTGGATGCTGTATATGTTGATTTGGCCAAAGCATTCGACAAGGTTCCCCATTGTCTTGCCGTCGAAAAATTTAAAAGGCTTGGCCTCCCGGATTGGTTAACGCGGTGGATTTGGACGTAACTGCCAGGACGAAGTGCGTTTGTACGCATTGGGAACACACAATCTTCACACTTCGATATTTCTTCCGGAGTCCCACAAGGAAGTCATCTGGGCCCACTCTTATTCGTATTATTCATTGACGACCTGTGTGGAATGATGAAATCTCCAAAGTTGATGTATGCTGATGATCTGAAGATTTTTCGAAGCATAATGTCTCCGTTGGATTGTTGCGCCCTTCAGTCGGATATTGATGTGCTTAGTGAATGGAGTGATATAAACGGCATGGAAGTAAATGTACGGAAGTGCAATGTCATAACATTCTCCAGGTCTCGTTCACCAATTACTTTCGGCTACATAATGTCATCCTCCAACATCGAACGAGTCACCGTAATGAAAGATCTCGGTGTATATCTGGATCACAAACTGAGATTCGCGGAACACGTAGCATTAACTACCGCCAAGGCTTTCTCAATGTTCGGTTTCATTCGTAGAAACACCCTATCTTTCGAAGATGTGTACTGTCTGAAAACATTGTACTGTACTATAATTCGCAATATACTAGAGTATGCTGTTCCAGTATGGGCGCCGTTCCATAACTTTCACATCCGGAGAATCGAAGGCGTGCAAAAGTATTTTATCCGCTACGCTACCGGCTACCGTGGTCCGATCCACTACACCTGCCTGTCTACGAGGACCGCTGCAGACTCCTTCATCTGCCAACACTAGAGAATAGGAGAATAATGCTTCAGCGGCTGTTAATTTTTGACGTCGATTTCAACAACATCGACTGTGCCGAACTACTAGGAAAAATTCAATTTCACGCACCATTGAGACCGACCCGACGTGTTGAGTTTCTCCGACCACAAACTTACAGGACTCAATATGGACAGAACAACCCACTGGATAAATGTTGCCGTTTATTTAACAAAGTTTTCGAAAAATTTGACTTTAACATCACAAAAAATACGTTTCGACCAAGAGAATTAGTTTATAAGTGTCTGTGCGATGTATTTTTTTTTTTATCGAAGACTAAATATATTATAAAATTATAAAAGACATGCATCAACCGTTAACCAATCTCAACTTCGATGGGCTTTCAAGCATATTTATAGATTTTTGTGATTTCACTTATATTTGTAGATGTTTGTGATTTCAATAGTTTGTCTTCAAAGTAGTTTTTGGGCTATGAAGTTTTTGTGTCACTAAGTAACAAGCATCCCCCATACAACCTTTATCTTCTGAAAGTGATTGTTACACAACATCGTTCAGTCGTCAAAGAGATATTTCCGCACATAACGCTCTTGTTTTCAAAATTTTAAACTTACAACAACTCATCTTTGGCAGAAATAATGCTAATTCGTGTGCTCCAGCAAACGAATTGGCAAATCCTCCAGGGTGCGCAAAGAGCTGTTTGAAAAGCTTAAAAAAAGTTTGTATGTATGGGAGTAGACAACTCTTTCTTTATTCTTTTTCCATTTCATTTGGGATTGTGCCAAAAAAAAGTTCATACGACGTCAACGAGGATCGAACCAAGGCTGAAATACAAAGCTATTTCACACGACCACGCTATCCATATAGCTGCTAGTGCTGTTGTATAAAAGAGCGTAATAAAGGGTGTGTCACATCAAATTGCATCACGGAAAAAACGCTGTAGAAATTTATTTTTTAGGAATTATATCTTCAGCTTTCGCTTATAATCAGATAAGAGTGTATAGATCACGTTGGCCATGCTTCACTGTCAATTTTTCGTAAATTTGGAAAAATGTCGTCGAACGAAAAAGAGCGTCGTGAATTAATCCTGTGCACTCATTTCGAGAATCCGGAGTTGTCACATCGGAACATCGGCAAGATGCTGGGAATCGTCCAATCCACGGTCAGCAGAGTACTAAACCGACACTTCGAGAACCTAACCACCGACCGGAAGGATGCTCCGTCAGTGAAAAAGATCACAAGCGCGTAGTTAAGCAGTTTAGGCGTGATCCGAGAAGTTCGGTCCGGGATATCGCCAATAAACTGAATTTGTTAAGTTCATTCATCCAGCGGACCAAGCAGCGGGAGGGCCTGCGTACATACAAGGTTCATAAGGCTCCTAACCGCGACGAAAGGCAAAACATGGTGGGGAAGACGCGAGCCCGGAAGCTGTATACCGAAATGCTGACGAAGCCGCATTGCCTGGTAATGGACGACGAAACCTACGTCAAAGCGGACTTTCGTCAGCTGCCGGGCCTGTTGTTCTTCTCCGCAGAGGACAAATTCAGCGTTCCGGAGGAGATTCGCAAGCAGAAACTATCCAAGTTTGCCAAAAAGTACATCTGCTCTGGCGGAAAGCGGAGCGCCCCCTTCGTGATGACCGGCACGGTAAACGGGCAGGTTTACCTTAAGGAGTGCCTACAGAAGCGCTTACTACCACTATTGAAGCAGCACGAGGGCCCGACCATCTTCCTGCCGGATCTCGCTTCGTGCCACTATTCAAAGGACGTGTTGGAGTGGTACGAAGCCAACGGGGTCACCTTCGTGCCAAAGGAAATGAACCCGCCCAACGCGCCGGAGCTTCGCCCAATAGAGAAATATTGGGCGATTATGAAGCAGGCCCTCCGGAAGAACCCAAAAGTTGTCAAATCAGAGGCGGACTTCAAGAGAAAATCGATTTCTGTTAAAAAAAAAACTACAACCTGACGTTGTACAGAACCTTATGGACGGGGTAAAGAGGAAGGTGCAAGCATACGGGCTTGGGCTCGAAGTATGAATGAAAAGAAAATGTCAAAAGTTGTTTAATAGTTTTTATTTTACTGTCTAAAATTTTCAAAAGGATTGATTTACTGGGCGAATTTCTACAGCGTTTTTTCCGTGATGCAATTTGATGTGACACACCCTTTAATATTACACCTCATCATAAAATGCAGTTGGAAAGTGTTTTCTAAGTAATGGGGGGGTAGTGCATTTTCTGTTATTTTTTGGCTCATTTAATGTAATCAATCGGGATGCCGTAATATGTGCTAAAACTTTGGGTGTACAGATGCAGAAATGATGTGGTGCAAATATACAGAAGCACTCTCCACCAGACGACATGAAAAGGTGCCTCAACCAAACAAAAGTTCATTCGCTTCTAGTCTTTAGAAAGGAAAACTAATCTAATCTCTCGGCTTCGAGAAAGCCTGTTTGATAAACCTCGCTGTCGCCTGGTTGCTAGCGGGATGACTGATGAATTGTGAATGCCGTGAAATCGCGAATAGAATTAATATTCAGTAGAACCCCAACTATCCGCGAGCGGATGATCAGCGGTGCAGGTTATTCGCGACAGTGTGTTCCATAGTAAATAAATAGTCTTTCCCGGAATTTGGCAGTGAGTGGTACGCTAGTGTTCCTTCTTTGGTCATGGTGAAATAGAATAAAATGTAAAATTTCATTTCCCATATGGTTATAGCGCTTCTCTGAAATTGAGCTCCGAATGAAAATTTACTATTCCGTACTGAATATGTGTTCTATGTGATGGAAACACAAAGGTCAAGAACTCCAAAAGGTTGGGACCGTTTTAACTGATATTTTGATGCAATATACGTAACAATCAGCACTTCTATTGTTGTTACGACATGGAAAATTGAAAAATTCAACTCAATTTTGCAACCACAACGTGCCACAGCAAAGCATAGCAGGGCACAGCTAGTAATCAACAAATTGAAAACGAGCAGGGCTTAAATTGCAATATTTTTGACGTAGGACTACGTCTTTCATTTCTATACCGGGGTGTAAAATCAAAGTTTCGAAAACGAAAGCGTTACGCCGGAGACCGAGATTTTGAGCGTTAATAGCTCCTAAACAACTGAACGAAATGGTATGATAAACACTTCATTCGAAAGATAAAATGTCTACGCGTTATATACTTGTTACTTTTTGATCCAAAAACTTGTTTCAATAGTCTTAAAATTGCTTTCAAAACAGACTATTGAAATCACCAATCGGTATATAAGCGAGCGGCGCTCGGAAATCCACTCAGTTCTAATTGAACAGCGATTGGAGCATGTTGTCGCTGTTGCGGTGAAGCTCTTTATTTATCATGAAAGCGCGGATGAACGGTGTCACCAAGAGCCTGTTTGTGCACCATAGGCCAGAAGGAAATCTATCAGGAGGAGAGTGATGCCACAAACGGTTCCCTGGGAAGACATCGCTACACACACATACACGCGCGGCTATTAACAGGTGGTTATCGAGTTGGCATTAACCACTGGTGGGCTTCCAGTATCGAGGAAAATGTGGAAATATCTAATCGTTACTGAAAATAATCTGCCAGTTCCTTTGGGAATTTTCAAAATATATTCATGTGAAAGAGTTTAATTGAATGTTTTCTTTCCATGCAACACTGTGATCAAATACATTTGGTTTTGTGGTTTTTCAATCAATCGCAATTAACAGGATAGCTTCAGAAGATTATTCTTCCCCATCAGTAGGATATTTCCGTATCCAATATTGTATGCGCCCGCAATCGATTATTGCTCAGTCGCCGAAAGTTCCGAGCTCAGAGAGTTCATTCCCCTCTAGTTTGCCTTCCAAATTGCCATCGTAAACCACACCTTCTCTCGATTCAATCACACACAAAAAGTATACTTAAGCGATATTCTGGTGGTGAGACACATTCATTTTTCGTGAGGACATCGACAAGACAACATCGTTGCCTAACGTGCTGGAGGAGGTGGACGGCGAAGGATCGACACATACACGCGCAGAACTCTTTCCGTTAGGATGCCATTCAGCATCGAGAAAGTTCCGGAAAGATCTAATCATTGCTGGAAAATAATCTGCCAGTTCCTTTGGGAATTTTCAAAATATATTTATGTGAAAGAGTTTAATTGAATGTTTTCTATCCATGTTACACTGTGACCAATTATGTTTCAATCAAGTGCTATTAACAGGTGGTTATCGAGTTGGCATTAACCACTGGTGGGCTTCCAGTATCGAGGAAAATGTGGAAATATCTAATCGTTACTGAAAATAATCTGCCAGTTCCTTTGGGAATTTTCAAAATATATTCATGTGAAAGAGTTTAATTGAATGTTTTCTATCCATGTAACACTGTGACCAAATACATTTAGTTTTGTGATTTTTCGATTAATCGCAATTAACAGAATAGCTTCTGAAGATTATTCTTCCCCATCAGTAGAATATTTCCGTATCCAATATTGGATGCATAAAACCTTGTGCATCCAACGTAACACTCTCGTTTTCGAATTCCCCCAAATATTCATTCATTCAGAATGAATTCAGATTCAACTTCAAACAAATGATCTCTAAATTAACGACAGTCCTACGTCACCCTTGCGGTTATACCATAGATATAATCCACTTCCTGTTTTTTTTATCCGCATTGTCCGTAGACGTTGCTATTTCTAATTCACAAAAATGTGCCCTGTTTTCTGACATCTGGCATTACTGGGTGAACCTACGTCCAAAAAAATGCGTGGCTTACATCTTAGATATAACCGCAAGGTTGACGTGAGACTATCTTAGTTTACTAATCATTCATTTGTATTGAATAATTTTTTGATTGAATAAAACAATTCCCGAATTGAATTGAATTCAATATATTTGCTTTGTGAGTAAAAAGATTGAACAAATGCCTTGTAAGGTCAATTCATGCATTGTGATAGATTATGTTCTTCATTACAAGTACATTAAATTACTGTCCTTTTATGTTTCGTATGATGCCTAGGACTTACAAAATATGTCAACGGAAGAGTTGCGATTATTGTATTTTACATTTCCCTCTGAAGTTTGTATCTCTCATGTGTACGTACTTCTCGAATCCCGAATTTACTTGATTTGATTATTTGAACGCATATTGTTTAATCAATAGGCGTTATCGCAGCAAATGGTTATCAACATTTTGCCTAGTCTTCCAATGATATGCGTAGAAACTCAGTGAGCAGAAGATATGAAGGCATATCCTTCAATGTAATCTTGAATAACTGAGCCAAAACGTTGTGTAATCCGTGAAAGAAAAAAATAGTATGGGGTTGTATCTAGAACACGACCGCATATTTTCGACGTAGAACTACGCAATTATATTATGCAATCCACTTGTTTACCCCTTCGAATATTATTTTAGGATGCATCGAAACATTTGTAATAAATTATGTTCGTCGTTACAAATAAATTTAATAACCGTCCTTTTACGTTTGATATGATGCCTAGGACTACCAAAATATGAGAACGGAAGAATTATCAAACGATTGCACATTTCATGTTTACGTAGTTCTCGAACCGCGAAAGTTCATTCACCTTTAGTATCTGAAAAGACGATTTTCCCACGCTCCTCAGTTTAAAAGTACGTTTTAGGTAAACATAATCCGGACTGCACAACGACAAGCGAGTACAAAAGTACTAAACACCAAAAAATACCCCCGACTTGCAAAGCGGATTCCCCCAGGCACATTAGTCTTGAAGTTCGTGTCAGGGAAACACAGCTCAGTGGCAAAAAATACCCCCAACATGCATGGTGTGACAACGCGGCTTCCCCCAAGCACATTGATTTTGAAGTCCGTGTTAGGGAAACACAGCTCGGTGGGAACAAAAATACTCCCGACTTGCATGTATATTTGCAGAACGGATTTCCACAAGTACATCGATTTTGAAGTCTGTGTTGGGAAAACCATAAATCGGGCCAATCAAAACTTGGCAGTTAGGACATTTAGATAACGCAAACATGAAACATGAATGTCATTTTACAGTTATTCAATCGTCATCTCATGAAAAATTACATTTCATTAATTGTGATAGACGCGTAGAAATATTTACTATCAATTGATGCAAACATCTTTCTGATCTGTTAAGAAATGTTCGAATTATAAGCATTCGAAATACGGGTAGGGTTAACACACAAATCGGCAGAACAAATGTATGGGAAAAAAGGAAGTTCTTCCAGTTTTCATGAATTTAAACCGTTTAGAGATTAGCGAAATGTTATGTATAGTATATCAAACAAATCTTAGAATTTCCGATTCGATTGATATGCGAATCATGAGTGAAAATAGTTATTAACGGTAACTTTATTTCATAAAAACGTGACCTGTTTTCTGATTTGACACCCTTCCTGAAAGACGTAGTTCTACGTCAAAAAAAACATGCAGATATATTATATTTATATATTATATTCCAGTCTGCACAAAGGCAAGCGAGTACAAAAGTATTCGCAATTTGCATTTATTTGCAAAGTCGATTTCCCCAGACATCTTGGTTTTGAAGCCTGTGTTAGAAAAAAAACTTTCAGTCGGATCGAAAATGCCACCGAGTTGCATGAATTTGCAATGCCAATTTCCCCAAGCTCCATGGATTTGAAGTCTGTGTTAGGGAAACACATCTCAGTCGGAACAAAAATACCCCCAACTTGCATGTGTTTGCAGTGCCGATTTCCCCCAGGCACCTTGGTTTTGAAGTCTGTGTTAGGGAACACGTCTCGGTGAGAACAAAAATCCCCCTACTTTCAGGTATTTGCAATGCCGATTTCTCCAATACTGTTTGATTTTGAAGTCTGCGTTAGGGAACACATCTCGGTAAGAACAAAAATCTCCCTACTTTCAAGTATTTGCAATGCAGATTTCCACAAGGCTGCGTGGTTATGAAGTCTGTGTTGGGGAAACCGAAAATCGGCCCAATCAAAACAAGGCAGTTTGGGCGTTTAGATAACGTTTAACAATTTAGAGTTTTTCAATTGTTTGTCTAATGAAAAATAACATTTTAATCTTTGCGATAGATTCGTAGAAATATTCCCTATCAATTGCAAACATCTTTCCAGTAAAAAATGGGTGGGTTATATCTATGATATAACCGCAAGGTTCACGTTGGACTACCTTATCGTACCAATCATTTGTTTGTATTGATTGAATGAAACAATTCTCGAATTCAATTGAATTCAATATATTTACTTTATGAGTAAAAAGATTGTGTAATTCCATGTAAGGTCAATTCATCCATTGTGATAGATTATGTTCTTTGTTACAAGTAAATTTAATGACAGTCCTTCTACGTTTGGTATGATGCCTAGGACAAAATATGCGAACGGAAGAATTATCAAACGATTATTTCATTTTACGTTTCCTTCTGAAGTTTGCATCTCTAAAGTGTACGTACTTCTCGAACCGCGAATTTGCTTGATTTGATGAACTTCAGGCACTCAGTTTCGATTTTGACATTATACGTCGAACGCATATTGTTTAATCAATAGGCGTCATCGCAGCAATTGGTTATCAACATCTTGCCTAATCATCAAATAGTATGCGTAGGAATTCAGTGAGCAGAAGATATGAAGGCATGTCCTTCATTGCAATCTCGAATAGCCGAGCCAAAGCGTGGTGTTCGTACCCGCTTTTGTAAGCCGTGTTAGGAAAACACTTTTCGGAGTACAAAAGACGGGTGAGTAATGTCGGGGACATAACCGGAGTGACGTAGGACTATACAAAGGGGACAGCTTTTGTTAAATATATATTTTAAATATATTGTTTTATTTTCTTCTCCTACGTGAATACCTACCTATGTACCTTAAAAATGGATTAGTTTACTGTTTACTCTTCATGAATATGTTGATGGTTCTGAAAAGAACCTTTGGTGTTGTGTTTTTGTTATCACTCGATATTCCCATCTTGTTCGGTTAAATCTTCCTGTTTAGCTATTGCGTTTGCCACTCGCCACAGCTTTCACAGTTGGAAAATTTCTTCCCATCCAGCTTGTGACATGTTGTTCAGTAAATTACATTTGATGCGACGTGCCGGAGAAACACTTTGCCACTCACTGAAACTAATTGTTGCCTTGATGAGCGCCGAACCGAAGCTGCTCTGTTCTTGATGCGGGTTTTCTGATTGTCGTGAGCAGCTTTGCAAGCCAACTCGAGTACTCCGACGGCCGAAACTCTATAATCGCTGTTAGGTATACTGGTGCTCCGGCACCAATCCGTTCGGCCTAGTTACCCTTGCGGAGCAATCAATGAATGCGACCAACAGGGAACTGGAGACTTGCACGGTTCGAGTGAGACTTTGCCTTTCCCTTAACTTGTCCTCCTTTGTTACGTCCACGATGCTGATGCCGTACAACCACACGGGTTTACGGTTTGAAAGAAAATAAGATATTGTTTGGGGTCCGCGTGTTTTATACTCTAGCGGTACACACTCACAGGATAGAGAAAAATCGGCGGACTCAGCCAGAGGGGCGAGTCCAACGAGACGAACGAATGAGCGTTAAAAGGGAGCGATGGCAAAAAAATACATTCATTACGATTTGTTCGCTCGTTGGATTCACATGCAGGCTAAAAAGGGTCCTTTTCAGGATCACAAAATTATCTTCAATCTAAAGAGTTTATTGTTTTGTTATCACTCGACATCCCCATCTTGTTCGGCTAAACCTTGCTGTTCAGCGATTGCATTTGCCACTCGCCACAGCTTTCACAGTTGGAAAATTTCTTCCCATCCAGCTTGTGACATATTTTACAGTAAATTACATTCAATGGCACGTCGCATTACCACCACTCAGTATCGGATTGGAGGTAATTTTAACCTGTAATTGAACATTTGCGATGACAGTGGTACAGTGTCGACCTTCAATGTGGGGTCATAATTTGGACCCCGAACTCTATGTTTACAAAAATGTCCAACTAAATATGTCGCATTACTGGTCCGTCCAATTAGCTAAATGTCGAGATAAGTGTAAATTACTGTACTTTCAATATAGAAGCAATTTAAGAATTGGTGAAAATCAATAAGCTCAGAACAACTGCCAAATTCACATACTCATCATATCCTGGCAAACAAATTATGAAAAAATCAATTTGTGTTTTATTATTATTTTGGATATTGTTTTAGAAAGCATTGAACTGTATTTCCTAAACTCTTTTTTGGAAGGTTTAATGGCACTGAAAAGCGCCTTGTTTTATGGAATGGTTCCAATTTAGAAAACTTAGTACTCGTGGTTTTGAAAAAAACCATTTCGAACGCCCTCGATGCCGCCTTGTTCTGGATTTGCCAACAAAGCAGTGTGTATAAAGAACAAACTTTTTTCTTCTGCTACCTGATGCCGTTTTACGATTGCGTTTGCCACTCGCCGCTTATCGTCGCGAGCAGCTTTACCAGCTAACTCGATCACTTCGGCGGCCGAAACTATATAACGCCGGCTAGGTGAACTGGTGCACTGGTACTAACGAGCTCGGCCTAGGTACCCTTGCGGGGAACTCCAGATCAACACGGTTCGAGCGGGATTTTGCCTTTCCCTTCACTTTTCCTCCTTCACCATGTCCAGACATGGCTGCTTGGGTTGGTTTGTTGATGTGTTGTGATGCGAACCGATGTGGTGTACGGTTTGAATGAGAATGATCGTTACGGCAGCGGAGCGGGGATGTTTAAGCTGACTGGCTGGCTCGAGAATTACGCATGTGTGAGACTGCGACCAATGTTTCGTTCATTTTTTTCTTTTTCCTTTCCAATCGTGGTTCATTCTATTTCGCTGCTGCTCTGGTTGCCCGTTTTGGTCGGTTCGATTTGAGGAGCACAAAATGGACCAATAAAAAATGGGCACATAGTGCATTTTGACAATGCTTGATATTTCACAATTATTCAATTATTTATCTCAAGAAAAATGAAATGTTATTCGTTATGATAGATGCGTAGATATATTTCCTATCAATTGATGCAAAAACCTTTGCGATCTATTGAGAAATGCTCGAGTTATAAGCGTTCCAAATCTTGCATTTTTTCCTACTTGTTCAGTGCCTAGATTTCCATTTCACCCCCTATATCTTCCGGTTAGACGTAGTCCTACGTCAAAAAAAAACATGCGAGTGCAGAAGTAACTTCGGAAGACCGTGTTAAGGAAAATATTCTAGTTTACACAAAGGCAAGCTAGTACAAAAGTACTCGCAATTTGCATTTATTTTCAGTCGGAACAAAAATGCCCCAGACTTGCATGAATTTGCAATGTCAATTTCCTCACCTTAGTTCTAAAGTCTGTGTTGGGGAAACATATTTCAGTCGGAACAAAAAAGCCCCCGATTTACATGTATTTGGAATGCCAATTTCCCCACACTCCATGTATTTGAAGTCTGTGTTAGGGAAACACATTTCAGTCGGAGCAAAAATACCCCCGACTTTCATGTATTTGCAATGCCGATCTCTCCAACGCTGCTTGGTTTTGAATTCTGTGTTAGGGAACACATTTCGTTAGGAACAAAAATCCCCACACTTTCATGTATTTGCAATGCCGATTTCCCCAAAGCTGCTTGGTTTTATATGGCTGTGTTAGGGAAACCGTAGATCGGGCCAATCAAAATGATTCAGTTAGGGCGTTTAGATCACGCTTAACATTTTACAGTTATTCAATTGTTCATCTAATGAAAAATAACATTTTATTAATTGCGATAGAAGCGTAGAAACATTCCCTATCAATTGATGCAAACATCTCTCCGATCCAGTAAGAAATGTTCAAGTTATAAGCATTCGGAATCTTTCATTTTTTCCTGCTTGTTCTGTGTTTAGGTTTTCATTTTACCCCCCATATACTCCGGTTAGACGTAGTCCCACGTCAAAAATGTTACAGAAATAAGCATTCGAAATCTTTCATTTTTTCTGCATGTTCTGTGCAGTCTTCCATGTTTCACAAAAAACACTGCGTCCGGAATAAACATGTCCACGCTGCTGTTCACAGTTTTGTGTTTGAGTACAAACATGTTTTTTTCGTACCTATGTTAGAAAATGTGACATGTTTGTATTCGTGGTATGTTTGGACATACGATGTTTAATCCCAATGTTTCACATGATGTTCGAACATGGTGTACAGTTTCTCTTGCATTTTCACCCCAAGCACCGGCAGTGCGTAGAGTAGAAGAAGCGAATCGGACACCACACTACCTCCACTCAACGCGTGGTGTGTTGGTATGTTGACATGGAAAAAATGCTTCCCTTTCATGACAATGGGTGCTTCATCAAAAATATTGGGCAAATAAAATAAACCTCTTTTTCTGTTCTGAACAAAATAAACATCGATTGATATGAGAGTTTTTCACATTTGATATCATTATTTAGTGCACGCATCAATTTATATATTGAATTCATGTAACATTCGCTATTATTAGCTATTTGAACAAGTACTAAAATTGAATTATTCAGCAGTGACATGTTAGGCGTGACGCTAACCACTCGACCACGGGAGCAACAATTTTGGCTGGATCTTTGAATACAAATGGCCAATACTGCTTGTTCGCGACGATCGCGACCCGAGCTATAAAACGAGCGGAGAAGAGGAGAAGAAAGGATGATGCAATCGCATGCATACATAGCATATGTAGTGCAGTGTAAGTGTAGCTTTTAGTTTTTTCCTTCATTCAGTTTGTGATAACATCGAGAAATTAATGGTGTGTTTTAGCCGCTGAAATTTCTCTGCTGGTTCTGCTGTGTGCCGCTGAAGGTTGCATATAAAACTAATTTTTGGGTATTTATTTTTTTGGTCAGCATTTGTACGACGTCGCCCGCTATGCAGTCGGCTCCCCAGACTTTAATTGCCAACATGCACGCAAAAAAAAAATAGAAAGCTTCTTTCTATTCAGAGAATGTTTTCTTTGAACGAAACCAAGGATTATTTAATCAGACTTGCAAAATGTGCATGAACGATCTATAAACTTTTACTTAGTCGCGGCAATACATACACACACTCTTTACAGATACACGGGCCGAAGATTGTGCAGTCCACTGATGATTCAACAAGAGCCAAAGGTTGTACCGCTCATGACAACGAGCTGATGATTTCGCCGGCTAGTGATCATTCTATCCTGGATTCCTCGAGTCGAAAAAGACGCACCACGCTAGATATGGGGTGCAGACTAGGGGGTCGTTGCTGATTAACGGTCAGCTGCATCCCAATAGGAAGTATCCCATGTCGGGCACACGTACAGAGCACTGAAGACTGCAACATCCCAATTATGAGAACACTTGTAATACTAACCTCGAGCCAACCGCGAGTAATCGGTTACATATTACTAACATAGTTATAAGCAAACATTGTCTAAATATTGAACTCCCGGCCCCGTTAGGCTGACGCCATAAGAGCCTTAATAAAATATATATTTTGGTGCATGAACTTTTAGCCTCTTAGTTCGTGCAATTTTTGAAATGCGTACTAAATTTCAAGTTCGTTTCTGTGAAAAAGTATTCTACGAAGAAATGTTTTGGGATGAATAATTTATTTTCGTGTATGAAAAGAAACGAAACGAAATCAATGAATACTGCGACATCGGGTGATGTGTTTGTACATGATGTTCTTGAATTATAAACATCGTGTTTGTTTTCACATGTCTATGTTTGTGTACCATTGTTCGTGTTGGGGATAGACACTCAACACTAGCGAGAATCATGTTTGAATTCAAACAAAAACATGGAATTTTCACATCGCGTGGACATGTGTAAGTGTTTTTCGGAAGGCTGGTTCTGTGTTTAGGTTTTCGTTTTACCCACCATATATTCCGGTTAGACGTAGTCCCACGTCAAAATAGTTAATGTTTTCTAAGGTTTTCATCATTATTACACATACAAAATAGTTTGAAATAAAGTAACACCAGATGGGTTAAAAACTAACATAAAAACTAAGTTTTTCTAGTCATTCCTATATTTGTATTTTTTCTATAATTTTCAAAATGCGATCGGTGATTATTCTATGACGAAACCGGGAAAGTAATGTTCTCCAGAGTATTGCAATAATAATTTCAAAAATCATCATTTGCCATAATTGGATAATCCTTGCTGTACACTGCGCATTATGAAAACACCTGGGTTTCGGATCGATTCCCAGCATCACCAGATGACGTAACAGAACGACCCGCCCTGTAAATCCGACACGCGCTTCCCAAACACACATTCCGGCCCCCACCACACCAGCACCATCACCACCCAGCCAAAACAGACGACAACTTTGGCCTTCGACGCTGGTTAGCCTACCACCCGACCCGTCGTTATTACTTTTGCTCTCGTTTTCCAAATTCCGCACCGTGTTCAAGGTCGTCTACGCTGGTATGGGGGAGACTGTCGGTGTAACCGACGGCACATTTCCGTTCCATCATTGTGGTGGTTCCAGATGTGTCTATCTAACGGTAATACCAGCCGGGAGAGCCGGCCATCTCGGTCGTCGCGTCGTGACGCAGAAGTTTCCGAATTTCTATACTCTCATGCACAGCAGCAGCAGCACCACATCATCCACCAGACGAAACGAGCGAACGAGAGTGAGAGTAAAATTCGAGTTGGCCTAGATTCGTCGTTTTCCATCTTTTCCACCCGCGCCGATCCTAGACCGTCTCCCACCGCCCACACCACCGGCGCTAAATTTGCCGGCCGGCTCTTCGAACACCGATACATTTGGGTTTCAAAGTTGCGGAAAGAAGAGGTTAAGAAAATGGTTCACCCTATCACGAATACTCATCGAAATCAGCTGATGACGCTTCGATCGAGAGTGTCACTACTCGAGCCATATTCCTTGCATTTTACCCAGAATGGATGACCGAAAAAATAACAATATAATTAACCAACCTTGCTGGCGGCGAGGCCTTGAAACGTTCCGGTTAGGCCCCACCGGCTGTTTCACTGCAAAAATACACCCAAGGAACTTTGAAGGTTACATTGTCTCGAGCACAAGGGATACGGATACGGTGTTTGTGCGTCTCGGGTGCGTTTGTGTGCGTGGAAAGCCGCCTTGTTACGCCGCCGGAAAATCAATAGCGGAATCCCTTTCTTTTACACGTTAGGTAAATTACGTTACGTTAGAGGTACCTTCTGTCATTGTTACAGAATTGTTATTAGCATTTACTGGAGTTTTGGGGTATGTTCTCTTCAAGAGAAATACAATTTGGGAAGTCATCTTGTAACGTTTTTCTCTCAACGAAACTCCCTGAGCTCCCGATTTGGAAGAGATTAACCAGCGTTTACATGAATAAAAAATATGATCGGAAATGGCACGTGCAAGCTATTAAAGGTGGCGTCGTGTATTGTGGGAACCATTTTTGTGGATACAAAGAAGAGATTCTATAATAATCTGTGAATAATGTTCAAAACCAAGGGGTGGGTTATATTTGTAATTCAACCGCAAGGTTGACGTAGGAATACCGTTGGCTTAGTAACGATCTAAATCAGTTCAGAATATTTAGAAAGATTTCAGGAAAGTTCAAGCAAGTGAGAACATAGAGCCTCTTCCGTGCATATTTTGTGGATGAATTCTGACGTGAACAGTTTCGCTCGTTCGTTTAACACACTAGAAAAATAGAAACGAGATTGGCCAGAGCGAGCATTATTGACCCATCGAACAATCATGATAGATATAATTTTTTGTGTGTATTGATAGTTTGCATCCAAAGCAAGTTTTGAGCTGTTCGAACAAATTTTGGATGTCAGAACAGAAACTAGCAGCGAGTCATCAAGCGTTACAAGAACCCATGGCTTAGTTGGCCTAATCGCAGACTATAGATTACAGACCATCAACACAGAATTGTCAAACTCACTCACTTACAACATAATAATAGAAGAATATTTGAAAAAGAACATGTAAACACTCAAAACTCAGATCACGAAGGAACACATTGAACGTAGAATTGCAGACTGCGTAATACAAGAAGAACTTTTTTGTCCTAATTATAACGTAACCAGAGTTGCCAACCTTCCAGTTTTTCCTGTATATTGCCAATTTTTTTGAGCATGCCAGCGAAACAGCCAAAGGCCAAAAATCTCCAGTTTTTTTTTTAAATTTTCACAGTTTTATCAAGCTTTTTTATTTTTTCGGCATTTTTAAGTTTTTTACTCCCTATTGTTAAGACTGCTTCCATGACTTGATTGAGGTTATCGAAACTGACTCAGAATCGTTTTACGAGACTGTGGTTGCCTGTTTTAATAGAGACGGAATACCACACAAGCAGGATATTCTTGTAGGATATTCTGCTGAAAGGGCTAATAACATGACCGGTACCAAGAAGTCATAAAGAGCGTATCTAGAAAGGTACTGCCCAAGTTCGTTCACACTAAAATGTGTTTGCCATAGTATGGTTCTGTGTGCAATATATGCATGTAAACATATGCCTGATAGAATTGAGCAGCTGTGTAAGGATATCTACTCCTATCTTAGCTGTAGTCCTTTACGATACAGTAAGTTTGCTGAAACTCAAACTCTCTTAGAGTTGAAACCGTTGAAAATGCTGCATCCGTCAGCCACGCGGTGGATTTCATTAGAAAATGTTTTATTATACGTATATTGGAACGTTACGATCCGCTCCGAATTTATTTTGGATTTATTTTGAATGGTGATAAAGTAGAGAAGATCCGAGTAAGATCGATCTAGGACGGTTTAAATAATCCTACGACGATCATTTTTCCACCTTCTCATCTCATACTCTAAGCATGATGAACAATATTACCAGAATATGTCAAAGCGGAAGTTCGGAGCTATTTACTTTGCATTCGAGCATTTCAAGATTGTTCAGGAGACTTTTGGATAACTTTTTTGAGACAGATATGAAAAATATAATCAATCTGAACAACGTGCAGTTCGATCAGGAAAATTATGTCAGTTTGGATAACGTTTATGTAGGTGTCGCGCTTGAATTGTTGATCAATGAATATTTGGTCGCATCTAAAATCTTAATTCCAATGATCCTTTGATTATCAACATGACGAATGTCATGCCAACTAATGTCATAAAAAGGAAGCATATGTCAATTGTTCTCCTTCTACAAAGTCTTCAGAATATTTGCGATCGAAATCGAAAAATTCAGGATATTGATAACGAATTCGGGGAGCTCCGAAACCTGGATTTTACTGACTTCACTGTAAACGAACGCAAGGAAGCTTCTTTCTTTTGGGGTAAAATTTTGTCACTAAAGAGGAATGACGGTCATTTTGCTTATCCTAATTTGAAAAATATTATTCCAATATTTCTGATTTTGCCGCATTACTCAGCAATCGTTGAACGATTGTTTTCAGAATACAATTTGAACAAAACAAAACTAAGAAATAGAACAGGAACAAAAACTATGCGCGGAATTCTAGCTTTCAAAAATTATGTAGACATGTATAAAGAACAGTCAGTCTCAGTAAGAATCACACAGAATGTAAAACAAAAGTATAGTGTTAATAATGATCATAAACAAATTGAGGAAATTTAAAAATGCTACAGTATTTACGTATTAACGCCAACGAAGCGCATTTTTTTATGAGTTTATTTTTTTGCTATAAAATTTATTCTGAGGGTAAAGTTATCGGGTGGCGAAGCTCGCATTTAACGAGGATAAGGAACAGAGACGGCCCCAGTTCATCGAGGTGACGCAATCCGAGTCGACCGCCGACTCGCTGTCAGAAGCGGCGGCCTCTCGCAAGCAAACCTGTTTCCCCAAATTGTAAACAATAAATTTTACTAAGAAAAAAATAAATTTATATTGAAAACAACGCTCCGGTGGCAATACGTAAGTACCAATGCTACATTATGGCACTGTCACTGTATACCCTTATTTGTATTGTTAATATAAAAAAATTGAGAAAAAATAAAAAAAATAACTCTCCCAGTTTTTTTTCATTTTTTTCAAATTTTTTCCAGCTTTCTCCAGTTTTTTTCAAATTTTTCCAACATTTTCAAAAATTTGGTTGGCATCTCTGAACGTAACTATGATTGAATTAAAAATGAATTACAAATGTATTAGAATAAATTAAAAATTTACAGTTTAAAAGCAACGCTAACCTTAAAACGAATGTTGCTAAGCGGTGGTACAAAGCAGGGTTCAATATTTACGAAGATGAACCATGAAAATCGACTCTCCTCTCAGTCGCTTCGCTTCGAGTAGGACTACTTCGACATTCGCCGTCGAATCCATGAGATATCCTAGCTCTTAACGCTTGACAATTCATTTCTATTTGAAGCTAATGGTTATTCTAATTGATGTGGTGAATGAATACAAATCTGTCTCTTCTTTCAACCTGACTTCACTCCACCACTACTACTCGACATGTACCTCGTTGCCCGCGTATATTATATAAATATAAATATATAGTGAAAAAAAAACTTTATTTTGGATGCACATACTAGAGGTAGCTTATATCTGTGATATAACCGCAGTGTGGACGTAGGGCTACTGTTGGGTTAGTAAGGGGCTGTCCACATACCAAGTTGACAGAAAAAGTACGCTTTAAGACTCCGCCCTCCCCCTCCGCGGACAAGCGTAGACATTGAATATGCCCCTCCCCTGTTGTCCACGTGGACATTCCATATATTGTAATTGCAAAAAAAGGAAATAATTGCATTATGCATATATTCAATTTCAAATTAGTCTTATTTTATATTTGGTGTTTTTTTAATGATAAAAAAACAATTCAAGAAATAAACAAGTTCTTCTTTGTGAACAAATGAATAGAAATTTAAAAAAAAAGAGTTTTTTCGTCTCCGCAAATCACATATTCGAAAAATGAAGTACGCAAACGTTCGAAAGTTTCTTAACTGTACTTTATCCAGCTACAGTATCTCAACTTAACTGTTGTTGTCAGCGCAATACAAAATCTTTCCCGTCATCGTTTGGAGAATTTTCAGAGGACGCGTTCCATTCCATAAATCGACTAAGACCACACAAGCGCTTTGAAAATATGTGTTATTAACAAATTCCCAGCGACCATTCTGAGGCAAAATTACACTAGACAATCGTCGTCTCAGATAGTGCATCTTTCTTCGATGCAACGCAAACTGCTTCACTTTCGAGACCTGCCACATTGAAATCGTGCTATTGTGATTATAATCTTAAATCAAATAACCTTTTTTGAAAAAAAAATAATGCAAACAGGCTTTATTAGTAGTAACGGTTGTTTTTTATTCTTTGATTCTTTCATTAACATTCCCCGAAAAGTTATTTGTATCGCGCTCCAGTTTGTCCCAAATTCTATTTATGTAGTATTTCTTATACCACTTCCTACCAATATATTTGAGAGTTTGAAAATATGCGAAATCGTTGGCTTCAGGAAACGCTCTGTTAATTGTATGAAATGGTGGGTTGAAATTACAAAAACCAAAAATTCGTTCTTTTTCATCCCATTTGTTCAAATGCGTATGGAAATCTATTTAATGATTTGTGTAAAAATCCCACTATGATAACTACTATAAGCCCAAACTACTACTTCTTCAAAGCGCTTTTCGAGAACATTCGAGAGAATCAACGTCAAATACATATTTGCTTTTCTAATGGTTTTAACGTGGAGATTGTTTCCAAAGCAAAAATAAAAACTGAAATTAGAAACATTTCTTCGGTGACTTCAAAGGACAGTACAACAGTAAAACTGCACAATCAAGCGAATATTTTTACAATAAATTTACTGAAGAAACTTATTTAACAATAAAATCATTCGCCTGCAGATAATCTCCGAGAAACGAGTGTCTATCGAAAAAAGTTTTTCTGAAGACTTTTGCAATTGTTTAGTGCAATTGAATGTTGTTTTATTTGAAGCTAATCGAGGTACTATTCAAGAAAATGTGTCGAATGCATTCAAATGAAGAAACAACCAATGGATTTAGGCATACTTTACTAACTTTGACTGCAAGATACTAGTTCATATATTGAAGCGAATATTAGAACAAAGAAAACAATATTTTGAATGTTTTATTCCATGAAGTGTATTGATAGGGTTTTCCTCTTGGCTGTGGTGCAGAATATGTAATCTAATCCCGGATTCAAAGCCCCTCTGAAAAAAACACGAATGTCGTAATAACATGTACTTATTAACGGAAATTTCGTTTGTAACATCACAATCTTCCGATCGGTAGGACAAAGTGATCCTTTTTTTTTTTTATCCAAAATATATATTTTTATTAAGGCTCATATGGCGTCAACCTGACGGGGCCGGGAGTTCAATATTTCGACAATGTTTGCCTTATAACTATGTTAGTAATATGTAACCGATTACTCGCGGTTGGCTCGAGGTTAGTATTACAAGTGTTTTCGTAATTGTGATGTTGCTGTCTTCAATGATCTGTAACTGTGCCCGACACGGGATACTTCCTATTGGGATGCAGCTGACCATTAATCAGCAACGCCCCCCTTGTCTGTACCCCATATCTAGCGTGGTGCGTCTTCTCGAGGAATCCAGGATAGAATGGTCACTAGCCGGCGCAATCATCAGCTCGTGTAGAGTTGTCATGAGCGGTACAACCTTTGGCTTTTGTTGAATCATCAGTGGACTGCACAACCTTTGGCCCGTGTATCTGTAAAGAGTGTGTGTATGTATTGCCGCGACTAAGTAAAAGTTTATAGATCGGATAGGAGGGATACGAAACAGGGACACAACGAAGGAAACATCATTAAACGTTGACATCGGCGTTTCTGAGGAACAGGTATAGATGTAGCAGAAGGTCAGGATCACGGCTACCTAAGATATCCCGGACGGGGATATCCGATTGTCTGCCTTTTGCTCTCAGTGCTCTAGAGAGCTGAGAGCGAGCAGCATGGAACCGGATACACGACCAGACAATATGCTCGATGTCGTGGTAGCCTAGTGATCCTTAACACATTAGATACCGCACGTTTTGGGGCAAACCTCAACGCTTCATTTGTCCGGATTCCACGAATGAGATCGTTTCCTTCGGTGTGGATGAGACGAAGGCGAGCCATCGGTAGGTCTTGTTAGATTCTTGGCAAACCAAGGATTTAACCATCAAGTGTAGATAACACGGGTTATTTCGTGATCCATCCGTAACATACGGAACGCGAAAACTCGTGAGCGGTCCGCAATGTGTTAAAAAACTATATGACGTAGCTTAGAAGTTAAAGAAGGTGAAAGATTTCATTTATTTGAACAGATCTGAATGTATTTAAAAATACATCTGTTTAACGTGTCCACGTGGACATTATCTGTATCCCCCACCCCCCTCACCATGGACAAGCGTGGACATTTTCGTACACCACCCCCCTCCCCTCCCCCATAAGTTGTCCACGTGGTATGTGGACAGCCCCTAATGATTTGTATGAAGTTGCATCTGAATCAATTCACAATGAATGAATGAGAATTTGAGAATTTGCTAAACGTTCTTCTTCTAAGTGTGAGAGTGGATGAGTATAAGTGTTGAATTACAATTGATACAGGGAAGAAAACAAAGTTCGACTCTTTTGAACTGACTGCTGGCCCTGAGTAGGATCGATGGTTGACTTTGTAGAAGCATCTGAAGATGAATGATATATAATTATTTCTTGTTTCCGTGAGAAGAATATACGAGAATACGAGATCATCATCATAACAACATTATTTCCCATCATCATCTGTCATCCCGCCGCCTCGCGAGTGCTTACACTAGCTATATTCCGTTGGACATATCACCCAGCAAACCGATGGCGAAGAAACAATGCAAAGAATGCCTGTTAGAAGTGAACGATATTGAACCAATTTGTTGTGGTTTTTGCGATGCCGTGTTCCACATCAGTCAACAATGTTGTGGATTCAATCACCGTGCCAGCCGCGATCTATTCACTCAAGGGAAAGCAATGTTCATTTGCTCTGAGTGCCGATCTGAGCTAAACGGCCGGAGTGTTAAACGCTACGTGGAAGACACATTAAAAACTCAAAGCGCATCTCCTGCTGCTGACGTTGCGTCTGTTGATTTATCGAGCCAAATCGAACTGCTCGCTACTGCAGTCGATAATTTGGGCAAAAAAGTTGATGATCTCGCGTCGACCAAAACGCAAGCGGCTGGAGAAAAAATGTATCAATCGTTCACACCTTCGCTTCGTGTATGGCCTAAGCCTGGAGTAAAACGCCCTCGTGTGGAGCAAAACGACTCGTTATCTTTGGCAACGGATCGTGGCACTAGAACAATTGACCTGAGTGATCTGTCTATTGGTTCTATTATGCCTGCTTCTAAGCCCCCCAAATTCTGGATATATTTGTCGGGGTTTCAGCCTCTCATTTCAGCCGAAGATGTGCAGAAAATCGTGGCTCGCTGTCTTGATATAACATCATCATGTGATGTGATTCGCTTGGTTCCGAAAGGAAAGGATGTCTCGAACATGTCGTTCGTTTCGTTTAAAATTGGTCTCGATCCATCGATGCAACAACGTGCGCTGCTTCCATCGACATGGCCGGAAGGAGTAATATTCCGGGAATTTGTAGACCGAGCAAAAAACTTGCATGGAGCATCACTCAAACCTGTGGACAACAATCATACGCCAATTACGAACAATCGGACAATACAATAATTTTCAACCAACCTTCGCCGGGATGCAGCTGCGAAAATCATAAGGAGAACCCTTACCCACACAAAACAGTCGCGCAATCCACCGGTAAAAAATGTACATCCCGACACTCACATATGTCCTGCCATCGAAGTCATCCCGGCCCTGTTTTTGTGGAAAGGGAAAGGGTTTTCCGAAATCCACTCGCAGGCAAGTATTTAAATTACACATCCCTTTTCCTGCCTGAAGTTTCTTCGGATTGCAGCAGTGCACGCTCCGATGCTACCAACGCTGACGATCAACTGAACTCAACTCACACGACATTCGCACCAGTTAGTCTACCGCAATACACACAAAAAGGACTACCTTCGCCGGGATGCACCTGCGAAAGCCGTAAGGAAGACCCCCACCCACCCGAAACAGTCGTGCCAACCACCGATAGCAATCGCACAACACGTGACTCAGTCGAATTATGTCACCAGAGTCATCCCGGCCCTGTATTCGTGGAAAGGGAAAGGGTTTTCCTCAATCCACTCGCAGGCAAGTATTTGAATTGTTCCTCCATTCTTCGGCCTGAAGTTTTTTCGGATTTCAGTTGCCCTGGACATGTTGAAACGAATGGCGCATCTCCAATTGATTCGGCTCTAATGTTCAACACAAACACGACGTCAACCAATCGCTTTCTGTCGGTGTATTACCAAAATGTCAGGGGACTGCGTACCAAAACGAACGAGCTTCGACTGATGCTTTCCAGCTGCGATTATGACATTCTTGTGCTGACAGAAACATGGCTTCGACCTGACATCGTTGATAGCGAACTGTCATCCGACTATCATATCTTCAGATGCGATCGAAGTGATTCTACAAGTGAACTATCAAGAGGTGGCGGAGTGCTCATTGCCGTCAAGATTTCCCATCAATGCAGTGCAATCCCTGTGGATAATTGCGATCAGCTTGAACAAACTAGTATTCGCATCAAATTAGCAAACCGTTCACTTTATGTTGTCGGAATCTACCTCAGACCGTCGTCTAATGCAAGCAAATATATTGCGCACACTAATGCAATCCAGGACGTATGCGACAACTCAACTAACGCTGACATTGTTTTAGCATTAGGCGACTACAACTTACCAGACCTTCGATGGAAATTTGACGAAGATATAATCGGTTATCTACCCGTGAACGCATCAACAGAGCAGGAGATAATGCTGACCGAAGCAATGTCCGCTATTGGACTTGTTCAGATGAACGGACTCCGGAACGTGAATGGTAGAATTCTCGACCTAGCGTATGTCAACATTCCTGATTACGTCGAACACTTTAGCCCTCCAATTCCACTCCTAAAATTAGATGAACATCATAAACCGTTCATTCTGAGGCTGGACACTCAATTAACTGTGCCATGTTTCAGCCACGCTCCGGCGGAAGCCACGTATTTCGACTTCAAAAGATGTGATATTAGCTCGTTGAAAAATGAACTTTCGGTAATTGACTGGGCACAACGCTTGAGCTGTACTCCACTGGATGAAACTGTGGCTGCTTTCTATGCTACGCTACATAACGTTTTCGATAAGCTAGTTCCACGTCGCCACACTGGCACTTTCATTGTTATCCGTAAACCTTGGTGGACGCCCGAGCTCCGTCACTTGCGCAACAAGCTTCGTAAAGCCCGCAATCGATTCTTTAGTGCCAGATCTGAAGAAAACAGCAACATCCTACGACACATTGAAAGTGAATATAATGTTCTGCTTAAGACAACATATGCAGCGTACGTAGATAAGCTCCAATCTGATTTGAAGTTGAATCCTTCATCTTTTTGGGCTTTTGTTAGAGCTCAAAAATCATCGAAACGCATTCCATGCAATGTGGAATATAAAGGACGCCGAGCAAGCACAGCCAAAGAAGCCGCCAACCTGTTTGCTGAATTTTTTCAAACTGTTTTCCGACCCACATCTCCAGCATCGAATACGGAAACATTCCGTTTCACACCTTCGTATGATGTGTATCTTCCTCATTTCCGTTTTACTACTAGAGACGTTTTCGAAGCGCTGAACGATCTGGATGTTTCCAAAGGACCTGGTGTGGATGGATTGACGCCATTCATCGTCAAGGGATGCGCAGCCGAACTGGTTTCACCTATAACGTTAATTTTTAATCGTTCATTAGCCGAGCGTACGTTTCCGTCAATGTGGAAAAGTGCTAAAATGGTCCCAATCCATAAAGCAGGAAGCATGAATCACGTCGAAAACTACCGTGGAATATCGATACTTTGCTGTCTGGGCAAAGTTTTCGAAACAGTCGTCCATCGTTTTCTGAATAATGCTGCCAAGCCTTTAATCAGCGAATTCCAGCATGGTTTCGTCGAGCGTCGTTCAACGACGACCAATCTGATGGAATACAGTAACACATTGTTTCCTGCAGTTGAATCCCGTTGCCAAGTAGATTCGATCTACGTGGACTTCTCAAAGGCTTTCGACGTGGTTCCTCACATCCTCGTTGTCGACAAACTTTCAGATTTAGGCTTCCCAAATTGGATACTTGATTGGCTGAAGTCATATCTTACCGGGCGGATAGCTTTCGTACAAGTTGATCACGAAGTCTCGGCATCGTTTAACATTACATCTGGAGTTCCTCAAGGAAGCGTACTCGGGCCTCTTATCTTCGTTCTATACATAAACGATCTCGCCCACCGTTTGTCATCGAAAAAATTATTCTTTGCCGACGACCTGAAAATATTCCGGGTGATTGCATCCGTCCTGGATTGTGAAGCTTTGCAAACTGATATAGATCAACTTTTGTTGTGGTGCGATGCAAATGGTATGACTGTAAATATCAAAAAATGCAAAGTTATCTCTTTTACCCGCTGTAAAACCGCTATTAAATTCAGTTACCATATTAATTCGACCGCTCTTGAGCGGGTTAATTCCATACGTGACCTAGGTGTGACCGTGGACAGTAAGCTGAAATTCAGTGAACATGTTGTGTCAACTGCAGCCAAGGCATTCTCTGCACTGGGATTCATCCGTCGCCACACAGCATTCATCACTGATGTATATGCTCTTAAATCACTATACTGCTCCGTAGTACGCAGTGTTATGGAATATGCAGCGCCAGTTTGGGCACCTTATCACGTCTCACATGGTCTGAAACTTGAACGAGTACAGAAGCATTTCATCCGATTCGCTCTTCGTCAGCTTCCCTGGGCTAACCCTACCGAATTGCCACCGTACACATCACGCTGCCTGCTGATTGGTTTGGAGACATTATCAGCCAGACGCCTGAAGCTGCAGCGAGTGTTTATCTTCGACATTCTCACAAATCGTATGGATTGCCCGGCATTACTTCAGAGTATCTACATAAACGTCCCGTCTCGCACTCTTCGACATCACAACGCTCTTCGACTACCAGATAACAGAACAAACTACGGGTTCAACAATCCTTTTAGTGCATGTATTCGTGCTTTTAACGCAGTTTATGACAATTTTGATTTCTGTATCAGCAAGGATGTGTTCGTTAACAGAATTAGAAATTTAGTTTAGTTTAAGTCACAGTCTGTACGATTTAACACCGAAGACTAAGAATAAATAAATAAATAAATATACGAGATTTTTAAAATCAGGCTCAAAGTCTGACATCCGTAATTACCGTGACATTGCTATTATCTCTTGCATTCCTAAATTATTTGTATCAATTATCAATAAAAAATCTTTCAACAAGTAAAGAGTCGAATAACATGTAGACAACACGTTTTTTTTCAAATGCCACTCTACATCAACTAACTTGAAGAATTCGTCACCTTTTTACTAAATGCAATGGGCAATGGCAAACACGTAGAAGCCCTCTATACGGACTTTAAAGCGTTTGACCGAATCGACATCCCATTATTAATCTTCAAACTGTAAAAAATAGGAATAGCACACAGTCTTTTGAAATGGCTTAACTCATATTTAATAGAACATGAACAAATAGTTTGTTTTCAAAACAACCATTCAAATCCCATTAAAGTCACTTCTGGAGTGCCGCAAGGATCTCATCTTGGCCCTCTTCTTCTCCTTTTGTACATTAATGATATTTCCTTTATTCTTAAGCGTATAAATGTACTCATATATGCTGACGACATGAAGATTTTTGCGGAAGTTGGAAATGACAGCGAATTTAAATGTATCCTAAACGTGGTGTAAAAAAACCTCTTACAACTTAATGCAAAAAAAATGTAATTCAATAACATTTAGCGGAAAACAACAAACACCAAATATTGTGATATCCCTAGAAAACGAAAACTGTAAAAAATGTAGAATAAACAGAGATCTAGGCGTCATTCTTGACTCTAGACTCTCTTTATTGAACACTACAACTAAGTAATAAACAAAACAAATAGAGTGCTAAGCTTCATAAAACGCTTTGCACACAACTTCCAGGACCCATATACAATGAAAACATTATACACCACATAAGTAAGACCTATTTTGGAATACTGCAGCATTGAGTGGAATCCGCATACGAGTCTGTCCCAAAACAATTTCATTTGCATGCACTTCGTAAATTGAACCGGAAATAATTCCCTCTTCCCTCATACGAAGCTCGCTGCATGATCAACATTCAAACACTTAATGAACGTAGAAAACTTACAATGCTTTTCTTTGTAAACGATCTTATTTCACAACGCGTACAGTCAGCGGAATTGTTATCTGGCTTAAACTTTTATGTACCAAGACGTCAAATAAGAACAAGGATCTTATACCAAATAAAAGCGTCTAGAACAAATTATGCAAGCAACGCTCCTTTAAATCGCATGATGCTTATGTACAATCGTCATTGCGACAAAATCGACATCGCAATGAGTAGAGAGCAAATTAAAACCATGTGCCGTGGAAATAACAATTAGTTATTAACATATGTACTTAGTCTACATTTGATTGATGAAATAAATAAATGAATAAATGAATAAATGAATAAATGAATAAATAAATAAATTCAGCATGGATGCTTAGCAAGCGATTGGCCTTCGAGAGTAAGAATTTTTGAAAAAAAACTGATGTGTCCTTATTGCCAGTATGTATCTCTTCTTCCAGACATTTACTTGTCAACGTATAAAACCAACAACCCAACTAGCGATTCAGTAAACAAACTCCGTGCACCTAACAGTTTGAAAACCAACGATTTACGGAACCCATGTGAGCTTCCGCACCATTCTATCAAAAAGCTTTCGTAAACATTCAACATTGACACTGTTGCTTTCATCATAATGCGGTCTCTTTAATACAGGGTTTTCCAGCTTTAAATTCCGAAAGTAAATTGAAATAAAACACACTTAGAATTCGAATTTCGATGAAACTTTTATTTCAAATTAAAGTTTGGTTTATGCCATTATGTGTGAAATACAACATCATTCAAATGTCCACCTAGGGCTTCCTCGCACACCTTGATCCGGAACAGGTAATTTTCGATGACTTTTCGGCACATATGGGGCGGTATCTCGGTCATAACTTCACGAATGTTGTCTTTCAAATGTTCAAGAGTTTGCGGAGAGTTGGCATAGACACGGTCTTTCGCATAACCCCACAAAAAAAAGTCTAGCGGGTTCAAATCACATGATCTGGACGGCCAATTGGCATCACCAAAACGCGAAATTATGCGTCCCTCAAATTTCGTTCGCAATATGGCCATGTTCGATCGTGTTGTGTGGCACGTGGCGCCGTCCTGCTGAAACCACATGTCATCCGTATCCATATCTTCAATTTGTGGCAAAAAAAAACCGGTTAACATGCGGCCATAACGCTCACCATTCACAGTTACCGTCTCGCCGTCTTCATTTTCAAAGAAATACGGCCCGATGACTTCACCAGAACATAATGCGCACTAAACAGTGACTTTTGGCGGATGCAATGGCCTCCCAACAATCACGTGTGGATTTTCTGAGCCCCATATACGGAAATTTTGGGTGTTCACATAGCTACCGAGCTCGAAATGTGCCTCATCGCTGAAGAAAATTTGATGCGAAAATTCAGCATTTTGCTGCTGTTGTTCGTTCACCCAATCGACGTATGCCCGACGCATTCCATGGTCACCACGCTCTAATTTTTGTACCAGTTGGACTTTATATGGATGTAGGTGCAAGTGGAATCGAAACATTCGGGTCATCCTCCACACTGGCAGCAACAGCAGCAATATTTTCGGCCGAACGCACATTACGATGATGCACAGGGTTCACAATATCCGCTACGGATCCAGTTTGTTCGAATTTACGCACTACATTAGCGATTGTGTGCTCTGTAGGCCGTCCATGACGACCAAAATCCGTCCATAATGCTCGAAAAACATTTGCCGGTTTTTCATCATTTTTATAGTATAATTTAACAAAATTAACACGTTGTGCGATGCTAAAACGATCCATATTGTAAAATGGCAGACATTCAACTAACGATATGACGCTTCGGTTGACAGCTATGTCAAACGGTTGTCAGCGCAGGGCTGTATACTTTCGGAAGCCCGAAATGGAAAACCCTGTATAATGAAATATTCTCTATATTAAACATTTCGTATTCTCCGTTATCGAATCCAATGGAACCATTGCATTCTGTATCGAATGATCAACGATAATTCGTTTTACATTTGAGGCTCCGATCAGATCGGCAGTAGAATAGAAACGGGAAATAGTGCTTTGGTGAGCGAGCGAGAACATTCTAAACCAGCTTCACAATTATAACTAAATGGATTTCGGAGCGGGCACCCACTTATATACAAAGCTATTTTTAAGCTATTGAAGCAT
Source organism: Toxorhynchites rutilus septentrionalis (assembly GCF_029784135.1). Lineage (NCBI taxonomy): Eukaryota > Metazoa > Arthropoda > Insecta > Diptera > Culicidae > Toxorhynchites > Toxorhynchites rutilus. The sequence continues at coordinate 123,452,403 of NC_073744.1, forward strand.
GTTTATCGTGTCAATAAGTACCAAGCATATAACTATTAGATATGTTATCTTTCGAATAGAATTATTACCATTTCGTTGAGCAGAAAAAGAATTACTAACGCTTAAAGCAGGAATGGATTCCTTCTCGGAAATACCTGGCACAAATAATAATCCTACCAACTAAATGAATTTGCGAGCGGGCAAAACTGTATCTTGCCAACAAGTAAGATTTTGTCCAAGCACAACTTGAGGAGAATGGAAGTGTTAAGAGGCGTCGTAGTACAAAAAGGACCCAGAAATGGGTTCAGCAATTAGTCCGGACTACGAGTCAGTACCGGGTTAACAATCTCCACTAGTTTTCCGTCTTGGACAGAAATCAACATCGCAAGTGATTCCAATCACATCCGAGCACAAGATGCACAAGATATGCAGTTGCAGCCCATAGCTGTTAATCAAAAAGTACCGTATGCAACGATATAGCTCCAGCAAATACTCAAGTGTCAGTTCCTCGCAATATGGGTATGCAGTTTTCCAAAACAATCAACTCCAGTGGTTTCCTGAATGAAGCTGTTGGAGTATTACACAGCTACCTCAGGTGGATTTTTTTTATTTCTACAACGCAGAATCCCGATGAGCTAATGCAGCAGCTGTTCGAACTGCGAAAATGTATGGATGATCTATAATTGCAATTGGCGGAAGAACCTCAGTACACAGTCTATCAGCACCACAGATTCTCATCAACAGAATTCCTCAGTATGAGTTCCCTAAATATAATAAGCTTGTTAGCAGTTCGGTAAGTCAGAGTGCTCGAAGCCACTGGACTGGATAGTCCAGGCCAAAGTGCCTACGGGCTCAGTCAGGTGGAACTTTTCAAATTAGTCGCGAATAGGACTTGGCTCTCGAAAGACAATTCGTCCAAGAAATTTGATGTCTTCACAATGAAAACGCTGACGTTTGGATTCTGCAGCACAATTCATAAAAGATTGAATCGCCCAAGAATTTTTAAGCAGTATCCACAAACGGCTTAACCCATCACAAAACACCAGTATTTGGATGATTTTTGGTACAGTGTACAGTGTAGACAAGTAAATGAAATACACTCAAAAGCTGGCTTCCATAACCGTAACTGGCTCTCGAACTCCAGCGACCTTCAAACAAATGTCGGGGAAAAGAGCGTAGAAAGATTCAAGTACTTTGCAGTGATTAAGTCATCTACTAGTGAACGAATTCTCGGCGTGATTTGGAGACCGGATTCAGATATCTCCGTGTTACATGGATTGTTTCGCGAAGAAATGTTGCCATCGATCCAGGGTGTTTTCATTCCTACTAAGAGACAAACTCTTCAGATCGTGATGAATATATTGAGGATCGGTAGCTGTTTTTGTAGTCGACGGAAAACAACTCAGACAGAACATCTGGCGTTCGAGAATCGGATGGGATGAACGTCCGATGGTTGAGCCTGTTGCAACAACTTGAGCAAATTCAAATACCTCGATGTTACTTTCCTGGCAGCTCATTAAAAATAAACAGCAACTTGGAAAAAAAACGAGCACGCTTCGCAAGTTATCACTTATCCTGAATAAGCACGGATTCATTTGTATGGACAGCAGAGATTCCAGTTCCGAGCACTTGTCAACAGACTTCAACTTTCCTGTGATCCTCCCGAAAGGCCTCTATGAAACTGACTTACTAATAAATTGTTACCATCGTCGATTTAAACACCGAAACGCATAGACAACATTCAACGAGATTCGGCGCTTCATATGGTCAAGTTGCTTTAGTACTTGAGTCAAGTGGATCTTGTAAGGATGTAGCCCAAGAACTTTTCGCAAAATACGCCACAATGAGGTTTGAAAGATATCCCAGTTTTTGAGAACGTCGTGCAATGGACTGATGTGGGCAATTTCGGAAGGATTCACTACTTGCGGTCGCTATGTTTTCGTGCGGGGCGGCTTCTCGTTGACGCGGGATCATCCAACTTAAATTTGGTGACATCTTAAAATCTCGTGACATCTGCTATATGCAGTTGATCTATATGTTTGTGAAACGGTCTAGTATAAGTATTTAATGCTTTTGTGTTTTTCTTTTTCGTTATTAGTTTGTTTGTCTTGTCCCCTCTTCTCACCGTCGCCCACCCTCAATAGATAGTCGAACACCAGATGCTCTCCCTGGCCATTATGCACAATGCTACAGTGCGTGCGGCAACTCTCGGTTGAGACAACGGTACCTCATATCCATATCCCTAACCTGACCCGTCCCATAAAAATTGTTGCTCTTTTAACCTCGAGTAAACCGCGAGTATTCGGTCGAATCCTACTAAACATAGCAATTAGTTGAAACATTGTATAAACAAACCTTGAATTAGCGATAGCAAAGCTTATGCGATTGAGCCTTACAAATAAATGAATTGGGAAAAAAAGTCATAGGCGAGTTGTGTCCGAGACACGACCGCATATTTGACGTAGGATTCCGTTAGGCTCTCTGTTGTATGCTGATTTTGGATATGTTTGAAAAATAACATTATTAAACTCTTCGATAATGATTTGGTGGCCCTAAAAAGAGCGGTTTTGTCTGGTTGCTAGGTATTGTTTGTTCACTCCACCAGTGTTCACAACCGACTGATGATAGAAGGATGGTGATTAGTCATTGGGTGATGCGTATCACGAGAGAACACACTTATCAATTTTTCTCACTAAAAAAACGTGTTACTTTATTACAGAGAAAATTTTTTTATATGAAATTTCACGAAGTAACCAATATAAAAGTTCCAAATTAAAATTTCATTTATATTCTATCAAACATAAGTTCTATTCAGTTCATTGAAACATCATTCTTTAATTTTCTTACTATTCTTCAATATTCTTAAACACTAAAAACACTCATCGCCCCCAACTTATTTGTCAGCACGTATGCAATCAGCAATGTCCACGCTAGTTATAATGAGCACTATCCATTTGTGCGCGCCATTTGTTAAACTATCGACCACGAGGGTATTAACATGCTGACTTTCCCCAGATACCTTGAATTTGAAATCTCTGTTAGGGAACAAAAGTTTTCCCTACTGTCATGTATTTGCTATGCCGATTTCCCCCAGGCAGCCTGTTTTAGATGTCTCTGTTAGGGAACACATTTCGGTGGGAGCAAAAGTCCCCCTACTTTCATTCATTTGTAATGCCGATTTCCCCCAGGCAGCTTGGTTTTGATGTATCTGTTAGTGAACCGCCGCATGTGTCGTCAATTTCGACCAATCAGAAGTGGGTATTTCCGTTAGGATAGGGGTTGAGATTTTTTAACTGTTCGATAGTTAGATAGTGTTCGATAGTCATATATTATTTTCTTCAATATCAAAAATTGTTATGGGGTGCAGAAATCGATTGACGCAAAAATCTCATCAATCCATCGTGAAATGACCAAGCAATAAGCGTTTGAAATTGGACAATTTTCACGACGTGCTTGTTTTTCGATTTTCAATTTGTACCCCAATATGTTCCCGAAAGACGTAATCCTACGTCAAAAAACAATTATTAAGCGTTGCTCGTTCGTGTACTGCTGATTTCGACTAACGTTTTGACACCGACAGATCATCAAAATATTTTAAGGGTTCTTTCACACGAAGACACAAAACTGTAAAGTTGCTAACCCTTTACCTCTAGGTAATTGAGGAATATAATAATCTCTCGGGTCTATTTCAATGAAAAATAATTGCTTTGTATGTTCATAAATGACAATTTCCATAAAAAAATAAACGATTTTGATTGATGGAACTTTACAGAAAATAAAGCCCTATAATAAAATCAATTGTTATTTTTAATTATTATAATTATTAACAATTATTATAATTATTTTTATTATTTTCAGTTTTTTCATTTAATTATATCTTTTTTTTTTACTTTACAGAATGTTTCGTATTGCAAAATTACAGAGACACGCACAGTCTGTGACATACGAGTTATGATTTTGCGCGTGAGTACAGGAGGGTCAAAACTATGTTTTATTGTCCAGTACTACATTCATGGTGGGCCGTAAGTAAACAAGTAAACAATATAGCGAATAAAGCAAGCATGTTTTTTATAGATTTCACACGCTGCTTGCGCTGTGGGGAAGGAGTAACAAACAACATGTTTACATAAAATTCGGGCTTAAGGTGAAGGTGGAAGGAAGCCATTGTAGTAGTATAGGAAAAACTACGTGTAAAAATGGGGTAATAGTGTTTGTGAGAGAAGAGCAAAGCACACGAAAATAGATCAATTCTCGCGTAACTTTTGAATATGTCCTATGTAACATTCACATCAACTCGAGAAAAATGAAGTTGAAGACCGGAACATTGTTCCGCGAATTGTTTCGAAAGGAACCGATCTTTATCATTACTTTTACCACTAGTAGTCAATAATACATCTGAAAAACCAATCGCAACTGTTGTTATGTGATATATATATAAAAGTCCCCTATTGATCCGCAGGGACCAACGTGAGTCAGACGAAAAGTTCATCTTTTGGTCCCCTAGCTTGGTCAGGGCTTAACGTTTTAAATAAGCCGAAAGAACTAGTGTATACTCGACAGGGAGAGGCAGAGTTCTTTGGTGAAGTATCGTAAATGAGACGCTGGGCGGTCTTACGGAAGTTGGCCGGAACCTGAACCATGGCCGATGAAAAGATGTATATCGGCGTGTTATTTTACCTTTTCGTGGCTTTGGTGGTCGTCTGTCTCTCCATTTTGGCCTTTCGCCCAAAAGTTTTCTATCGGACGCAGCTGGGGAATGTTAGGAAGGTTGGTGGTCTTCGCAACACTGTTTATCTCCAGCCTATCCATCCTCCAGTGATCTTTTGCATAATGGGCTTGCAGGTTCGGTATAAAGATCACATTACCTTCCCAACTCCTGCAAGCACTTCATACCATATATCTCCCCATTCACCATATGACTCGAAAGAAGAGCGGTTTGGACATTCCCTTCACGTCTGTCAGAGAAGGACCTTCTTCGAGAACTTGATGTGAATGATATATTCGACATCATCGCTTACCTGGGGAACGTAAAGTACCCGGTCCTCTGCCATTCGTTGAATTCTAGCATCAACTACGTCTCGTCTTTCATTATGAGTACGAAAAGAAGTTTTTCACTTCTTTCGCCGGAAAGAAGGTTTTCACCTCAAGCTACTCCATCTGGGTGATTGCCTGCTGCTCAGATTAAGCCGGTCTCGTCTGACACTTCCGCATAAAAATGTCCATTTTGGCTTCTCCACCGTTTGGCCGGTTGCTTCGATTTCCCGGCTTAAGGAGCGGCAAAGAGATGATATTGTGAATACCAGATCGGCTATATCTGGCGGACACAAAGCGCCTCAGGATGTCCAACTCCTTCGCTGTGGGGTGGAGGTTGCAGTATGGAAAAATCATCAAGTTGCTTGATAGTGGTGCTGCTGCGAATCAACAGCCTTGAATCATTTTTGTTGTAGACTTAATAAACGTAAGATTTAAAGAAAATTTGTTCCTAAAAAATTATCTTTCATCGCCATCCGAAATTAGTCCATTTTTTTGAATGCATACGTTAACACTAAAATCGATGAAAAATGAATTGGAATTTTCGAGCATTCCATTCGGTAATTTGAAGAAAATTGTAGAATTTGAATCGTGCTTGCCAGGCGTAAATGCTCTGATTGAGCGAGTGATTTTCGGGCGTAAACAAAATCTAAACCACCGAAAAATCACAACTGAATACCGATACTCAGAAAGAAATAATACTGATCAGTTTAGACTCGCTAAACTATGGTTTATGTTCACATAACCTATATACACAATGTTTTGCTTTTTGTGTCCCGCGTTATTCCTCTGACCATCTGGTCACTTTAGAATTGGAGCTATTTTGGTATTAACAGGTGAAAATTTAACTTTCAGAGCACTAGCTCGAGTTTTCCGACGTTTTTCACTATACAATGCGACGGCAGATGAAAATTTCATATCTTGTGAGTAAGTGATTAGAGTTTGGTTAATATTACTTGATGGGAAGTGCACGAAAACGATCATTTTCTTCACACCGTTTCGCAAAATTATTGATTTTCGGGCTAGGGGTGAGGGAGGGAGATGAAAGAAATGAGCGCCATTGTGGCTTCCTTCCACCTTCACCTTAACACATTAAGGACTGCACGTTTTGGGGCAAACTTGTACGCTTCTTTTTTTTGGATGCCACAAATGAGATCGTTTCCTTTGGCGTGGATGAGACGGAGGCGAGCTATCGGTAGGCCTTGTTAGATTCTTGGCAGACCAAGGATTTAACCATCGAGTGTAAACACGGTTTATTTCGTGATCCATCCGTAATAGACGGAACGCGAAACACGGGAAACTCGTGAGCGGTCCGCAATGTGTTAAGTCCCCATGGTAAAGTTCGTAATGAACCCTCCGATGCTGAAATGAGGGTCTCAGACCCTCCTCCAGATGGTTTTACGGTTTTTCAGGAAAAAAACAAAAACAGTCGCAGTCAAACTCTTCGTCTGTACCAAATAGTGACTCTGTTCTCCATTCTTCGACACAATCTCTGCCTAATTCTGCTCAACTTCCACGTATTAGACAATACCAGAACGCCCCGGCATCATCGAAAAACCGTTGGGTGGTATTCTTCCGTCCCAAAGGGAAACCTCTAAGAGTATCTCAAATTTGCAAAGACCTGACGTCTAACTACTCAGGTGTCTTAGAAATGACGAAAGTCAATAAAGATAAACTTCGTGTTGTGCTCTCAAATTACAAAGATGCTAACGCGATAGTGGAAAACTCTTTGTTCACTAATGAATATAGAGTTTATATTCCGGCTCACATTGTTGAAATCGATGGTGTAGTTACGGAAAAATCTCTTCAACTTCACGATTTTGTAAAAGCTAAGGGTATTTTTCACAATGCAAATATTCCACATATTAAAGTTTGGAGGTGAGATCTCTGAACTCTTTGATATCTGAGGGTACAGAAAAAAAGTGTTATCCATCTGGCTCTTTTAGAATTTCCTTCGAAGGCACAGCACTTCCAAATTATGTGCTTATTGACAAACTTCGTCTTCCAGTTCGGTTATATACCCCTAAAATAATGACTTGCTTAAATTGCAATCAGTTAGGTCACACTAAAATCTACTGTTGTAATAAATCGAAATGCTCAAAATGTGGCGACGACCATGACGAAGTCACTTGTAACAAAGATGCTGATAAATGTATTTTTTGTGGAGATGTTCCTCATACAATTAAGGATTGTCCGAAATACAAATTACGTTCGATGAACCTCAAGCAATCACTTAAGGATCGTTCTAATCGATCCTTTGCTGATATGCTCAAGGCAGCTTCACCTCAGGTACCCGAGGCTTCAGAAAATACTTTCTCTGTTTTATCAGAGGATGATGATTCGGATTCTCAATTTGATCCAGTAATCCCAGGAAGAGTCAGGAAGAGGAAAATTGCTTCTTCCTCTAAGCCATCTAAAAAAAAGAGGATTGATCTCTAACAAGCCAGAATCTTCAAATTATTCTGCTCTACCCAAGAATAACCCTCCTGGTTGGAGATCTTCAAATTATGACGTTCATTTCTCTGAATTGTCAAGCCATTCTCAAATTACTTCTCAATCGGTTCCTGAACCCTCATCTTTTTCAGGAGGTATTTCCTTTTCATCAATTGTTCAATGGATTCTTGATTTTTTCGGAATATCAGATTCAATGAAAGGTATCATTTTTGCTTGGCTTCCTTCTATCAGCCAGATAGCTAAACAAATGACTTCAAAGTGGCCCCTCCTCTCGTTCATTAATTTCGATGTCTAATTTATTGGATGATTCAGGGAAATCCTCTATTTTGCAGTGGAATTGTAGAAGTATTCTTCCTAAACTTGATTCTTTCAAGCAAATGCTCCATTTTTTTAATTGTGATGCGTTTACTCTTTCTGAAACATGGCTTCGTTCGGACAATGTGTTAAACATTCATGATTTTAATAATATCCGTTTAGACCGCGATGATTGCTATGGAGGAGTTCTCATAGGTATTAGAAAATGCTACCCATTTTACAGGATTCCCCTGCCTTTAGTCTCAGGAATTGAAATTCTAGCGTGTCAGGTACGTATCAAGGGTAAAGATTTATGCATTGCTTCTATTTATATTCCTCCAAGAACTATGCTTAATTATAGAAATCTTGTGAATATAGTTGAACTTTTACCGCAACCTAATCTTATTTTGGGAGATTTCAACTCTCATGGAATTGGATGGGGTGAGTCTTTTGATGATCGAAGGGCCAATTTGATTTTTGATCTTTGCGAGGACTTCAACATGGCAATTTACAGGTGATGTAACAAGAATCGTTCCATCTTCAGGCCGCGCTAGTTGATTAGATTTGTCTCTGTGTTCTTCCTCTTTTTCTTTAGATTGTAATTGGAATGTCATTCAAGATCCACATGGAAGTGATAATTTGCCAATCACTATTTCCATTTCAAATAATTCAAAATCGTCTGAAACAACAAATATTCAGCATGATTTATCTAGAAACATTGATTGGAAGAGATTTTCTTCAATTATTTCAGAATCGGTGGCATTAGTTCATGAGTTACCCCCGCTGGAAGAATATAATTTTCTAACTGGTTTAATTCTTGACAGTGCTATTGATGCTCAGACGAAGCGCTTTCCTGGTAATTCGTTTCGTAGACGTCCTCCTAATCTGTGGTGGGACCAAGAATGTACAAATCTCTATAAAGATAAATCGAATGCGTTCAAGGATTGGCGAAAATTGGGCACCCGTGAACGTTATGATAACTACATTTATCTGGAGCGTAAATTCAAAAGCTTCATTAAAGCTAAAAAGAGAGGCTATTGGCGTCATTTTGTAAATGGGCTTTCACGAGAGACTTCCTTGAGCACTCTTTGGAGAGTTGCCAGACAAATGAGAAATTCATCTCATTCAAATGAATAAGTTGAATATTCAGAAAGGTGGATTTTTGACTTTGCCAAGAAGATATGTCCAGACTCTGCCCCCGCACCTTCTCCCTTCTTAGAGACATATGATGATGTTGAACCTCCGTTCAGTATGACTGAGTTTTCTCTTGCCCTTCTTTCTTGCAACAACACGGCTCCAGGGTCAGATAGGATCAAATTTAATTTGTTGAAAAATCTACCTGATAATGCGAAAAGACGTTTGTTGAAACTGTTCAATTCCTTGAGCAGAACATTGTTCCGCATGAGTGGCGACAAATTAAAGTTATAGCTATTCTGAAACCTGATAAACCTGCGTCTGATTATAATTCTTATAGACCAATTGCAATGCTATCTTGCATTCGCAAATTACTAGAAAAAATGATTCTCCATCGTTTAGACAGCTGGGTTGAATCTAATAATCTTCTCTCGCCATCGCAGTTCGGGTTTCGTAGAGGCAAAGGAACCAATGATTGTCTTGCGCTTCTTTCATCAGAGGTTGACTTTGCCTTGTGTAGTAAGCAAAAAATGGCATCAGTGTTCCTAAATATCAAAGGTGCGTTCGATTCTGTTTCCATTGAAGTTCTTTTTCAAAAACTTCGTCTAAATAGGTTTTCCCAGAAATTAAATAGTTTTCTGTTTAACCTAATGCGTGAAAAACATATGAGTTTTTCTCATGGTTCTTCGTCAGTTTTACGCCTTAGCTACATGGGTCTTCCTCAAGGCTCATGCCTTAGTCCAATTCTTTACAACTTCTATGTAAATGATATTGATGTTTGTTTATTGGGAAATTGTACTTTGAGACAGTTTGCAGATGATTGTGTAGTATCGGTAATAGGCAAAGACAACACCGATCTTCATAATCCTTTGCAAGATTCTCTTGACAATTTGGTTGATTGGGCCTGTAGATTGGGTATTGAATTTTCTACTGAGAAGACAGAGATGGTTGTATTCTCAAGAAAACATCATCCTGCACATATACAGCTTAAACTCACTCGATGTCATTCAAGTATTTAGGTGTTGTGTTTGACCCCAAAGGAACATGGGGTAAACACATAGGCTACTTGAAATAAAAATGTCCGAAAAGAATAAATTTTCTTCAATCTATAACAGGAACTTGGTGGGGAGCTCATCCTGAGGATTTGATTAGGTTGTATAAAACAACCATTTTATCTGTTATGGAGTATGGTAGTTTTTGCTTCAGGTCAGCTGCCTGTACCCATATTTTGCATCTGTAAAGGATTCAATATCGCTGTTTGCGTATTGCTCTAGCATGTATGCAGTCAACACATACAATGAGCCTAGAAATTCTAGTTGGCATACTTCCTCTTTCCGTACGTTTTTTCTAGTTATCATTCCGTTTTTTAATACGGTGAGAAACACTTAATCCGAAGGTGATAGCAAACTTAGAAAAAATGTTGAACTCAGGCGTTCGATCTAGGCGAATGTCTTTATATCATGAATTTATGACTTTGGAAAGTCCATCTGCTTTATCTGGTTTCCAGATCATTCCTTCAATTTTGTTCAATTCCTCCATTACTATTGACCTGTCAATGAAGGATTATGTGCATAATATTTCAGATGATCTCCGCCATTTAGTTATACCTGCGATATTCCTGTCAAGGTATAAACATATTGACCCAACCAAAACTTTTTTTACTGATGGATCTAGTCTTAATGGATCCACAGGCTTTGGTATATTCAATATCAACTTCTTCACTTTCCGTAGGCTTAGTTTACCCTGTTCGGTGTTTGTTGCAGAATTGGCTGCAATATACATGGCCTTACTCCATATTCAGACCTTGGCCCCAGATCCCTTTTTCATTTTTTCTGATAGTCTCAGCTCTTTAGAGGTACTCCGTTCAGTGAGAACTAGATATACGTCGTATTTCTTATCTGAAATCCATCAACTTTTAAGTGCTCTGATAACTAGTTCATTTAATATCACTTTCGTATGGATTCCGTCTCATTGTTCGATACCAGGAAATGAGTAAGCAGATTTTCTTGCTAAGAAGGGCACTATGGAAGGAGACTTATTCTATAGGCCTATTACTTTCAATGAATATCTTCATTTTCCTCGTGAACGGGCACTTGTATCTTGGCAGTCAAGTTGGAATAGTAGTGATAAAGGCCGATGGCTATATTCTATCATTCCTAGGGTTTCTCTCAAACCATGGTTTAAAGGATATAATTTTTCTTGTGATTTTATACGGGTAGTGTGCAGACTCATGTCTAACCATTCTTCTTCGAATGCACATCTTTTTCGAATTAACACAATCTTAATCGAATTAACATCAGTGATAGTAACCTATGCGTGTGTGGTATAGGATATCAGGATATTGATCATATTGTGTGGTTTTGTTCTGAGTATCAACATGACAGGTTATCTTTAATAGAAAATTTTCGCAATAAGGGAATGCCACCTAATTTTCCGATTCGCGACGTTCTGGCTACTCGTAATATCGATGCTATTTCTTTAATTTATGATTTTCTCAAATCCATATGAATATATATGTTTAGTTTTCTTTCATTGTTTTAATTTTTATTATTAGCGTTTCCTTTTCTCTATTTCAACTTTTTTCTTCAGAATTCGAAAAGTGAGCAGATTTTCATCCCTTCCCTAGTCCCAAGGAGATAACTAGTTCCTAGGAGATGGACATCTCTGCAATAAGAAGCTTAAACAAGAAGCCTATAATATTATCTCATTGTGAATTTTGTCATATTGTTTGTCCATATTATAACATTTTTCGAAAAGATAATAGGGTTTTTATGCCTTTTTGAGAAAGAACATTGGCATTGTTCTACTCAAAGAGGCTTTTCCCTATTCATAAACACGGCTCATTGTTACTTAATGTTGTCGAGCCATTTGAAAATAAATTTAGTAAAAAAAAAACTCTCGCAACCCATTTGATGTTTAGTTCAGTTTATATAACAAACGATTTTTCTAGGGCCACAATTTGAAGTTTTGCTTGAGGTAAATTTAAGGATTTCTGAACAGTTAAAAAACTCAATTCAAAAGCAATAGTCCTCAAAGTGCTACGTCAAATCTTCGTCCGAGCCTCTACGCACAGACCTTTCTACTTTTTTTCCAAAATTTCTCCCTGGTTTACATTTTGTCTTCTTTTGTAGAAGGCATATATCGCTTTGAAATAATAGAATTTAAAAACCTCAGTTTACCAGACGAGCAACTCTCCACAATCTCTGCAGTGACCCTACCCATATATACAAGAGGAAGGAGATTATCCCATTTTGCGATACGCATAAACAAATCTTCGTATACTTGGGCCGAGCCGAGAACCGACAAACATCGCGGCAAGTAACGTCACACAGCTGTCAGCCCACTGGGCCGGGCGGTGTAATGTCTCGCCGAAAACTCATACAGTCTCGTAGAATTTCCCCCATACCAACACATCGAAACCCTTCTTTGGGACGCAAAACGCACAGAAAGAAAAACACCGACAGAATACAAACAGATTAAAAATAGAACTATTTGAATGTCCCCATAACCCAGCGTCTATAACAATTGTTGTTTAGTTTCTTTTGTTGCATAGCTGACTGCAAAATAACAAGAAAAACAAGATGTTCTAGATACGCTCGTTTGACTCACATTTTGATAGTTAACTGTTCTATTCGCCATTCACACTCGATGTTTGGCGTAGTTTTTTCTCGCCGTGTCAGTATCCCCTTCAGCTGGTGCTGCTGTTTTCGTAATGTAATGAGCAAATGAACAAAATCACAAAATCACACACCGTAATTTTTCGCACTATTTCCAATTAATTTGACACTGGATCGTTGCAAGTGTTGCGATTGATGGGTAGCACTGTCACACGCTAATTACTTCGAATACCATAGCATTCCCGAAGAAAGCCAACAGACACTTGGCTAACCTTCGCTTCTAGCCGGAATGCTGCTGCTCCTTTGGCAAAAAATTGCCATCACATCAAGTTAGCCGACCCCTAACATTACTTAACACATAGCCGTAGCGGGCGATGAGTTTAGATCGGTACTTCTCTTCGCTAGTCTCGGCGAAGTTAGCAGTCGAGGCACACACACGCGCGCCCCTACCGAGTCGTGTCCAAAGCAAACCGAATACGTAGGAACAGACACACCAAGAGTGTTTCACCTCACACGTGTCCACCGCAAGCTGGAGCAGCTGCTGCCCGCTGTTGCTCTCCCTATCGCTGATGGTCCTTTTGCAGAGCTTCTCCGCCACGTGATTCCTTCCGAACCCGCGCGCTCGGTGTAACACACATATTAGGGCGAAGTAACTCGAAAATAAGTCGATTGTTGGGTCTTCCTCGGCGCTAGTACCCTCTACCTCCCCCACGTGGTCAACCCTTTCAGAACCACTTGTGCCACCCCGTCGCACTTCTACGACAAGTCGTCATTGATAGAACGACATGCGGCGGGAGCTAAACAGCACTCGCATTGCATTTAGCCGAGAGCGGGAGAACCTTTCCTGTAAATGCAGGGTTGCCGAGTTTACGGAACTGGATTACTGTTACCAACGTATCAATTATTATTTCTCTGAGGAGCACATGCCTCAAATACTTACCCTGAAAATCAATAATTGAATGGAGAAAATGGGGGTGGATTGAAAATCTAAACACTGATCATGTAGGAAATAATGCAAGATTTCAAACGCTTATAACTTGCTCGTTTCTTAATAGGTCGCAAAGGGGCTGTCCACATACCACGTGGACAGAAAAAGCATGATTTTAGACACCCCCCTCCCCCTCCGTGGACAAGCGTGGACATTTCTTATACCCCTCACCCTGTTGTCCACGTGGACATTCCTCCGGTTTTAAGGAAAAAATCAAGAAATTCTATTTTTTTCGCTTAAATTTCATTTCAGGTTTGTTTCTATTTTCTATTCCATATGTTTGTTGATAAAAATTATAGCCTTACCAATGGCAACGATTTGTCTTTTTTTTTTGTTTGAGTATTTCAGCATCCTTCATGCAACTTGAGAATTCCATCCTCTCAGAACTTATGCTATGCAGTAAGTTGAAGTTCTTACAAGAATCTTAACAGTTAATAATCAGAAGATGCAATATCTGGTGTGTAAGGCGGGTGGAGTTTTATTAGTGCCCTAGAAGCGTTCTGGATCGTTGATTTTCAAACGTTCAGCTGCTAGCAGTACTTGTTGGAATTCATCGAAACTAGTTGCTAGATGCTCATGATACAGATTTTCTTCCAGTCCTACCAGACCCTGCCATAACTTTCTTCAAGCGAAAACCTGCTTCGGGCTAAGATTTTTTTAACTCAACATTCTTGTAAATGATTTGCCTTTCCTTTTTCGTTACCAATATGTATTTTTGTCGCGTTTATGAAACGAATCGCAGATTGAGATAAGTCCCTTCAAGTGTTTTTCGGTAAAATAAACCCTTATTCCGGAATCCGGTCGGATTTGAAATTAGCACAATGTTGCGTTCTTTAAGGGGGTATTCTAGTCTAGAAATTTGAAAAAATCAATTTCATTTCTTCATATTATTTCTCTAATTCAGACATTGAAGAATATACCATAGGAGAGACTTTTCGAAAATCTCATTATTTACCACGTTATAGCCATTTCGCATCACTACGATATTTTATCTAGTACGGCCATAACAATTAACTTCAAACGTGTTTTTCTCGAAATATGTTTTTGACGTGGGACTACGTCTAACCGGAATATATGGAGGGTAAAATGAAAACCTAAACACAGAACATGCAGGAAAAAATGAAAGATTTCGAATGCTTATAGCTCGAACATTTCGTACTGGATAGGAGAGATGTTTGCATCACTTGATAGGGAATATTTCTACGCATCTATCGCAACTAACAAAATGTTGTTTTTCATTAGATAAACAATTGAATAACTGTAAAATATTAGGCGTTATCTAACTGCATCGTTTTGATGGCCCGATTTACGGTTTCCCTAACACAGCCACCAAAACCAAGCAGCCTTGGGGAAATCGGCATTGCAAATACATGAAAGTAGGGGGACTTTTGTTCTCATCGAAAAATGTTCCCTAACACAGACTTTAAAACCAAGCAGCGAAATCGGCATTGCAAGCACACGAAAGAGCCTAGAGGCGAGTGAACTGAAAAGTTTAAACCCTCTTAAAGCCAAAAAGAAGAAAAAGAACACACGAAAGTAGGGGGAGCTTTTGTTCCCACCGAAATCTGTTCCCTAATAGAGATTTCTAAACCAAGGTGCCTGGAGAAATCGGTATTTCAAATTCATGCAAGTCGGGGGTATTTTTGTTCCGACTGGAATGTGTTTCCCTAACACAGACTTCAAATCCATGAAGCGTGGGGAAATCGGCATTGCGAATTCATACAAATCGGGAGTATTTTTGTTCCGATTGAAATGTGTTTCCCTAACACAGACTTCAAAACCGTGGTTTCTGGGGAAATCGGCTCTGCAAATAAATGCAAACTGCGAGTACTTTTGTCCTCGCTTGCCTTTGTGCAGAGTGGAATATGTCTGTCCTAACATGATCTTCTAAACTTAGGAACCTGGGAAAATCGTGCAGCCACTAGAAGCGAATGAACTTCCCAGTTTCAAGCAAATTCGAGATTCGAGAAGTATGTACACTTTTGGGATGTAAACTTCAGAGGGAAATGTAAAATAAAATAATCGTTTGATAATTTTTTTTTGTCTTTATTGGAAAGATTTTCAGCCTTAGGCTGGTTCATCAAACGTTTGATAATTCTTCCGTACATATATTTTGTTCTAGTCATCATACCAAACGTAAAAGGTCCGTCATTAAATTTACTTGTAACGAAGAACAATCAATCACAATAAATGAATTGACTTTACACGGCATTTGTTCATTTTTTTCACTCACAGAGCAAATATATTGAACTCAATTGAATTTGGAAACTGTTTCATTCAATCAAGAATTTAATCAATACAAACGAATGATTGCTCAGCTAAGGTAGTTCCACGTGAACCTAGATATAATATAACCCACTAATTTTTTTTTCAAACTGGCTTACACGATATCTCAAGTTCTACTTATCCGATCTATGTTTATATGAATACAATCTGTATGTATCTTTCAATCGCATGAACCTATAAAAACTCATAATTTTGTAACTTTACTATTTTAAAAAAATCAAGAAACTTAAAAAAAATGTTTTAAACAGCATTTTTTTCTTCAAATTTTCCGCCATTTTATCGAAAAACACGTTTTTGACTCACCGAGGTTCATGCGATAGTGGCATCTTTACTGATTCAGAATCTGTTCGATTCGTTTATTTCAGAGAACCAGAAGTGCTGGAATCTTGTACGCCATGGCACAACTTTTTTATTTGAACCCCCTCACTTGATCAGCTTCTAATTATGGATATTTTTTTTTTCGTTCAATTTTCGTTTTATTGTTGAAAGATAGATAAACAAATAGTGATATAATGGATGGTAAAAATATTCTTTGTTTTACTTTTTCAGAGCTCGAAGAAACGTCCGAAATTCGGTCTCTATCCCCCTTAATCTGATCGAGTCAGATCCTATCGGATTGTACAAATGTTGCAACCTTGAAATGCGGAATGCAAAAGTTTATTTCGTTCGGATTGCGATATGTCAAATGCGATCGGGTTCCGTAATATGGGTTAATATGTAGTCCACGCAGTGTTGCATGTTGCATGCATGTTTTTCGTGATGTTTCGTTTCTGTGATTTCGGTGATTTGGGAGTTCTCGAAAAAAAACTAACAGTTTTGTCATCAAGCTGAATTCAACCCGCAATTAAGTCGTGATTTTTAATACAGTAGAACCCCGATTATCCGCGGAATAGTGCGGCAAGGCCTCCGCGGATTACGAAAATCGCGGATAAC